>NC_084669.1:5739411-6053382 GCF_028389875.1 Rhea pennata | reverse complement strand
GGCCGAGTCCGCCCCCGGGGATGCGGGGAGGGCGGCGGCGGCGCAGGGAGGGGGGCTCCCGCGGGGCGAGCGCCCCGGGCCGGGGGGCGCCGTGGCGCGAGAGAGGTGGCCCGTCCCTGCCCTGGCTGTTCCCCCCCCGCCCCTTTTTTTTCTTCCCCTTCCACTCTCCCGGGGCTCGGGTCGCTCCGGGAGCGCGGGGAGCCCTCTCCGTCCCGGGACGCTGGGGGTTCGCCGAGGACCGCTGAGAGCTCTCAGAGAAACTGCTGTTCGTGAGAGAAATGTGCAAAATATCTAGCTGCTCCCTTCCCCCCCCCCCTCCCCGTTTGGACGAGTATTGATTTTAGTGCGAGGTCTGAGCTACCAAGGCTGTAAATGCAACTGTAGCTGGCTTGCAGCGCGCAGGACCTGCTGCAGCGCGGGGGCGCTCCGGGGCGGGCGCGCCGTGGCAGAGCCTCAGCGCCGTGCTGGCCGCTGGGGAAGGGCAGCAGGCTGAATATAAAATACAGCGTGTTGCAGCTGGCCTCGGAAGGCATATCCACACATTGGTATGTAGGACGAAAAGCGATGAAAATCTGATTTCTTTAGATGCTGAAAGAAGTACAGCCTTCACCGCAGGCACACTCTTTTTGCTTCTTTACCAGGAAGCAGTTGCACATTAATTTGCTCTATATACTTCAGGGAGGCTTCCCCCTTCCCTTTCAGGGCTGCATCCGTTTTTTTTTTTTTTGTTGTTTTTTTTTTTGTTGTTGTTTTTTTTTTTTTGTTGTTTTTTTTTTGTTTTTTTTTGGTCAGTTCTCATTCTCTATGAATTTGAACAAAGAAAAGCTCTGCCCTACATAAGTTTGCATTTCAGTTTCTTAATATTTAGAGGGATCACAAAGATTGAGAATATTCATCTCTAAAGTGCTATAGAGGCTGGATTATATTCTTTGATCAAATATAGATTGCTGTCACTGGTTACTTGTTTGCCTGCTTAGCAATGGATTGTATTTGTTACAGGTGCCCGCAATAGTAGTCTAGGGTATCTGTTAAGTCATGCTACTGAGTTACAGGTAGTTGTGTTGGTACGCTTTGATTTGATTTCTGTCTGAATCTCTCATGGCTAATGAATTATTTGCTGAATTTCCTGATACTTGAATATTTCCTCAGAGCTCATTTCTCTTGCATATCTCTTATGAAAAATGCAATGTGTTTGATGAAAGTGTCATACTCTTCATTTTAGGATAGACTTTCATATGTTCAAAAACTTGTAAGATACCTTTGATACCTTTCTACCAAGTTGCACCTTATTTTGAAAGTAGTCCTGTTCCTTTTAACAGCACTCTTTTCTAGAATAAATGGGAAAAGAGGCTGACTTCAGAATGTAGTGTTACATCAAAACCTTGTCTTCCACTGTGATTGCTGGTGTAATTCATTCCCTATACCATCAATAAGAGATCTTTTAATATAGCTTCTTTTCCACAGGATAAAAAATCATGCCCAATTGTAAGTAGATAAGTAGTAATTTCTAGAAATGGATGTCCCATTTCCTCTCTAAAAGATTCTGTGTTTTTTTGGGGGAGTGTTTCCCTTTTTTGTACTTTATGCAGCGGTTCTGAAATTAACTGAAAGCCCTGGGTGGCTAAAGGAAATGCTTTCAGTAGAGTCACCATAATGCCAAATGGCAAATGACTAAGCAAATAATTTTCACATTTTAATGTAGCTCAGGACCTGCCTTCTTGGAATTCTGGAAAATAACTCCAACATTATAATAGGTCATTTAAAGCATTCATTGACAATGTAGAGGTTGTGATATCTAAAAGTACCAAATACGTGTCGTTCTTAATTCATATGCAGGTAGGTATTTAGTTTCTTGAAGACCTGTACTTCATATTCTTGCAATCATTACAAACAAATAATCTCTGGGTAGACCAAAATAATTACTTTTATATTTCAATAACCTCACACCAAAGTATTTTTTTTGCTTCTGAAATAGTATTCAGTATTTTCCTCCAATTTTCCTAAGAGGTACTTATTCATCTTTTGAAACCTCTTTATGTTATAGCAGTTTACATATTAGTTGTGCTTTCTGGGGTTCTGCAGACAGCAAGAGCATCCATTTTTAAGGAGTTGTGAGATGATTGTATCTTTTGAAGAGTGAATGATTACTGGTAAATTGGGAAGCCTTGGAATCAGAATCCAGGCAGCAGCAATATAAACTCTGCTGCAGAAGGTATTTCTAGGAATGAAAAGGCAGTGTAGTTCCCCACCCCCTTGGAAAGGCACACCATTAACACATCTGAGGCTAGGTCTGAAATCTTCTTTTTTGAGATGACAACTGTGGCATAGATATTTGTCCACTAGGAACGGGACTGATGGACATTACTTAATTCTGCAAAGATGATGATGACTTTGGGTCACTACCAACATTTACAATATTAGAAGTCTGACCTTGAAGGGAATGGTTCCGTAGCTCATTGCCAGTCAGATGAACCATCTGTGCCTCCCAGATGTCTTTTTAGCTTCCTTCTACTGATTAATATAACTCAGAGTAATATACGTATTTTGTATCTTAAGATGCAAAAGGGAAAGATTCATATTCTAGGTTGTAGTTTTCTATGTTGTGGTGATAAATGTCATTTCATAAAAATGATAGTGTGACAGTGTACTTTGGTTATTGAAATTGACTGTATTGCCAGGTATTCTACAGCAACAACCACCTTCTCTCTGGCAACTTTCTTCTTTCCCCTGTGGCCGTGACTGTGAACTTTAATCATTCCACTGAAGGCAAAAGCTGTACTTTTTTTTTTTTTTTTTTTTTTTTTTTTTTAAGTTCTCCTTTGTCATGCAAATATAGACTATTACAAATTTGATGTTTTTGATGGTCCTGTATTGGTTTGGATGAATAATACTTGAACAGACTTTAAATAACAATAAGGAGATTCTTTGTTTTTAGCAATTGCTAAGTGTTCAGTTAGCAGTTAAAGATAGGTTTATGTATTTAAAGTAAGCAGCTTGAGCTTTTGCACATTTACAAAGATCAAAAGTACAGAAGGTTATTTTAGGCCTCAGGATTTACTGCTATTGAAGGAAAGATTAGGGGAGATTTGTTTGAAGACCTACAGCTGTGTGAAATTGAGAAGCACTAATTAAAAAATGGTTGTAGTGAAAAACATGCTTGATGTCCACTTTACTGACATGGTAAATAGTTTTTCTTTGAGTACCTTTAGCAAAACAGCCCTAGAACCATGAGTTGTAGACTATAGAGAGAATAGCGATATTTTTGTTCTGTGTTTTTCCCAGTTGCTTTAGATTAACAAAATCATCTACATTTTCAAAATGTTCAGTCTTAGACATTTTGATTGTTATGAGCACAGGTGGTATGCTACTTACTAGGCAGATACCTCTAACTGTACAATTTGACCTGTTATGTGCTTTAAGTGAAGATGTTTTGTGTATCATAAAACATTACACTGTGTCAAATATCTCTACAGTTAAACCTCAATTTAACTAAAAATCAATTCTCATTTCATCTTTTTGTTTAGTTTGTTAGATACTTTTTAATAAAGTATCTGTGCATACGGAAGTGAATTTTTTAAAAGCGAGACATTTCATGTAAGGTTTCAAAAGTAGAAAAGGTTTATTGTTTAATGTAACAATTGTGAATGTGTACTTTTTTAAAAAATAATAAAAATTTGAAGAATGATTGGACTATGATCTTGCATATCTGTTCCCTTCGTTTTCCAGTTATTCCCATGACTTGTAGCATTTTATGATGCCTGATTGATGTTAAATGTAATCAGTTGTTCATCTGTTCCATGTGAATAGCGGCATTTGTCGATTATGGAATGCTTGATACATCCAAAATTATTTTGACTGAATTGTTTTTATTAGGTTAAGGCAACTGTACAAAGACTTCTGAGCAGCTCTGATATTTTTCACAGGAATGGTGATGTCCTTAAAATCCTTCCTCTGTCCTAAAAAGAAGAGATGCATTGAGTGGCAGCTCTGCGTGTACCTGTAATTGCCAGTAGAAATGCCATAGTTTGTTAGTAAAATACATGATGTTCTGCTTTAGATATGTCCTGCAAAGAAAATTCTCAGCTGTTTCAGACATTTTAGAAGATCACAGCATTGTCTTAGTAGGAAGATGGAAGAATTGGTGTGCATTGTGGTATAGTAAGATGACTTTTAGTGTCAACAACATATCCCTGATGTTTGTGGAGCTGTCTAATTGATTAAAAAGACAGTCTTTCAAGGATTGCTTCATCAAACCTCGAGCTCATCAGTGAGTGTGATGTGATTAAAATATAAATGTCATTCAGGGTAATTGAGTATCTTCCCTACAGCACGGTCTCATTAATAACTTCTATTGGGGGTAAATGTTTATTTGCAGGCATATATATGTGTGTGTGTGTGGTGTTTTATCTGGGCACCTGAAATTCTTTGTGGTTTTCTGTCTTTATTTTCTAGACTTGAGAATCCTGTAACTGTGCCTGACTTTGTTCTGGAACCAGATATTTGGCTTTGGTCTTAAATGCCTTAGACTTGATTTTTCTGTACTGTAATTTCTTGTGTACAAGAGTTAGGTAATGGAGGGTAATAACTATTTTTCCCAGCTGTTGTTCATTCAAATGGTAAATGCTTTGTACTAGAGTATGCAGACAATAGTCTGGTCCACTGAAAATTGAACTTGGTTGGAGTTTTCAAAGTTTCACAAAAAAAGTAATGATAAATAATGGGAACATCAAAGTAGTTGATTACTAACCCTTTTAAAAATAGGTACTGCACTCACTGTAAATGAGATCAGCTCTTAAGTGAGGAAAAGATTTAGCTTAGCAGCCCTGTTTCAAGTCTAGTTCACTGAGTGGGGTTAATGCACAGTTCTGGAAATAACTTGCTACACGAAAGACTGTCTTGCCTTTCTGCTGCTTGGGAGCTGAAAGCATATATCAGAGGCTGCATATTGAGCTCCAGAGGCAAGCCATAGACTTGTTCCAGGGCTTGTCAGAGTCTTTTACACCTTTGAAGTGATGAAAGACTTAGGACGCCATAGAGCTGCTGGAACTTGCTGATTGCAGCTGATATATCACAAAGTAACACGAATGTTAACTTTGTTCAGTTCCCTCTCCTTGAAAGGTTACTGTAAAAACAAAAGGCCATAAATACACATTATACCTAGTGTAATATGAAGTACACGATAAAATGACTGTGTGCCTGTCTTAATATCTATGAAATATCATCAAGGTAGTAGAGACACTCAGTAAAGTACTTACAGTTCCATGGAGCTGAAGCTTCTGTTTTCATTGCTTTCACATTTTATTTATTAAAACTAGGGTAGAATTTTACTGACTTTTATTTATTATTATTATTTTTAAAGTTATTCAGGAAAAGATTTTTTTTCCCCAGCCCCCCAAATACTTTTCTACATGCAGAAGATAGCCTTTTTTTGTAGTCTATTGTATCAATAGTTTCAGATTGTGGAACTAAGTTTCATTTCATTTGTCTTCCCTGAATTCCAGATAGAAAAGGATTTAATGGCATGGATTCTAATTATCCTGTTAATAGGGTAGGATTTACAGTTGATGTCCAAAGCTGAACTCCCAGCTGAATGTGGGATAAAGCTAAAGGGGATATTTTTGCAAATACCAAAGCATCTGCTCCATCTTTGTGAAGAATAAATGATCACTCTGTGATCATTGGATCTTATTTACTTATTAACTTTGGCACTGTGGATTTATTTTTTCTCAGCCCTGATTGAAAACTTTTTGTACAGAACTGACCTAGTTACTGTAAGGAAAAAAAAGAGTTTTATATTTTGATCAAAGCACAGTCAGCCTGTGGTACAACTATGTTTCTTACTGCAAGGTTCTTCATAAAAAGTACAGTCTTGTTGCTGAGAATGCACTTGTGCCCAACACCTAGCTCAATAATCCTAAATCTTTATAATCTCCCAATCTGTTGAAGACTTTGAAAAGTGAGTACTCAGAAATATTTGGCAGAATTAGTGTTTCATATTTTTTCTATAGTGGACACAGTACTAATATTGAACAGGAGAAGTCTGAGGGCAGCATCTATGCTAGCAAGGATCAGTGGACAGAGACAAAGCTAAAATCAATGCATGCATCTCTTCTTAGAGTATTGGTTGTGATCCACTAATGAACATCAGAGATTTAGTACTTGAATGATTAAGGAAAGCTTCAGTCGGTTTTAAATTGGAATAACTGCTTCACAGATGATTCAATTAGTTTGTCTTCATAGAATACAAAAAGTTGTCATCAGGTCTTTTGTAGGAGGTGAAATAGCTTTTCATAATTGGTCAGGTTTTTAAGGTACTTTCCATTCCTGTTTTTATCTCTGCCTAGTAAATTTGTGATTGTTAGACCACTAATCATTGTTATGCAAGAAATTGTGACTGATCTAGATGATTCTATGGAAAACTACCTTAGGAGTATTTCTTAGTTGTAAACCAGACTTTATAGTCATTATATATTGTATTTGATTATTTCTCTGCTTTACAAAACACTATTAGCTTCTTGCTATCCAAGTGGCTAGAAGTCTCTGTGTTAAATATCACTGAGCTTTAATTAAAAGAAAATTGCATATGGGGAAAATGGAGTAAGTGTGAATTGCTCTATTAAAATCTAGTAGAGTAACAGGGTAGAGAAACTGCTGGTTTCATAGTAAGTGGCAGATTAAGATTATTTACGCAGGTGAATTGGAAAGAATTGAGGAGTATTGGGAAGGATGGTAGGAGGGGTATAAAAAACATGATTTCTGAGAAAAGATGGAAATAGAGTTGTTTTAATCTAGAAATCTGAGGAGACATTCACACATGTGTGAATGACTACCATAAAGAAGGATAAAGGGGGTAAACTATTCTTAATGTCCTTTGCGCCTGTACAAGAAGCAATGATTTTTAACTGTAGCAGGGGAAATTTTAGCTGAATGTGAGGAAATTCAACCTAATGGTAAGGTTATTTGAGCATTGGAATAGATTGCCTGAGGCAGATGTAGAATCTCCACCTCTGGAAGTTTTTAAAAACAGGTCATACTAATGTATTTTGGGAGTATTGAAAGTGGAATCTACCTTGCAGCAAGGAGGTAGACTAAGGTGGCCTTGTAAGCTGACATGAACCAGCCTTAGCGGGATGATGTTTCTACTGCTTGAGAATCTGTCCCAGCGTGTGAGAAAAGATGGAACACATTACAGCAAAATTTCTTGTAGAAGAATAAGTTCATATTTTTGGGCAGAAAAGACAACAGCATTTACTCATATAAACTTACTTGGAGAATGCTTTGGCAGGGTCAAAGACCGAGCACCTGGTCATAAGCTCTTTTGGCTGGAGAGCATTGCCGCATCAGATATCATCTTCTAAATATTCTGCATTGAGGAGATTGTGGGGAAAATGAAATCCTAGATTAGGTGAAACTTTTCACTCAGCAATCTTGTGATTCAGTATTTTGTAATTCGGTATTTTGAGTGAAGGAGTTTTGCCACTGTCCTTAGAATTTACAGTGGAGGTGTAACTGTCAGGTCAGAAGTACCTCGTTTTTGAAAGACGCTTGTGAGACTGTGCCAAGTGTTATGAAGCTTTCCATAACAAACGACATTCTCCTCTGTTGTTTTCGATAACAGTTGTTATATTTACATTAGCTGCCAATTTTCACTAAGGGGAGAATATGTCTAATAGCCTAACCATGCTCTCGCAGCCCGCTGAGACACGTACTAATAATTCCATTCATCTACTGTCCGAGATACTTGTAGGAGTGTAACTCTTGCTGTCGGACTTTGATTATTACAAAATGTTGGTGATTACCGCAGAATGGTAAAAGTGATGCTCATTCTTCCCATGATTTTTATTTTTACATATATAAAATTTTCTTGATCACAGAGTCTCCTTCTCTGGAGATCTTCAAGGCCCGCCTGGATGCAACCCTGTCTAACACACTCTAGGTGACCCTGCTGAGTGGGGAGGTTGGACTAGATGATCTCCAGAGGTCCCTTCCCAACCTTGGTGATTCTGTGGTGATTCTGTGGTGATTCTGTGATTCTAAAGCTTGTCTTTGGAATGTGTAATTACTCATACCAGTGTTTTGGGACTGAGTGATTTTAATATATTTGAACTTGTTTGTGAACATAGATATTTTTTCCCCCAGAAAAAAATAAATTCATTGCATAATGCAATGAGGGAGGAAGAACTAGAATAAAGTTCTTTGTGATTTCTTGTTACATTTTATGAATAATTTTCCCCAAAGTCTTTTATTACTGAAATGATTTATTTGAAATTTCATTTTTAAGTTTTTTTTTTTTTATTTAAAAAGGGCTTAATAGCCAAATAGAATATTTCAGGTTGGTCAATTTTCTGATTGACCAAAAATGAGTGTTCTCATTTGCTTTTTTTTTTTTTTTTTTTTTAATCTAATAATTTTACATCCTCACTTTTCTTCTGCTTGTACCTCTTGATATGACTCAAGCTTTCTGAGACATGATAAAAGGGGGGAGGGGAAGGCTTCACTGCCATACAGGTCATTTTAAAACATTTTTAAACGGTCATATCTCTCTGCAGTCATGATATATTTAAGGCAAATAGCAGTGCATAGTGAATGTGATACAAATGCTGAGCATCCATATTGAATGTACTGTAGACTAAAAATAGCCTGACAACAAATACCAAGCTGTGTTTATATTAATAAAAGTCCAGCTCTGAGGAAAAGCTGGATGAATAAGGAAGAACGTGAAAGAACTTCTGTAGAAATGGAAGGTTTTTGATAAGGAGCTTTTGAAGAGATGAAGGGGTAGGGCAGTGGCTGAATGGAGAGGAGATCCCTTGGCATGGAAGAAATCTATTAATGTACTTCAGAGACTGCTCCTGAATTAGCTGCTAGGGCTAAGCAGTCACCTCCAAATATTTAAACCTTGCTCAAGCAAGATCTTAAAGAGCTATCATAAGAGGGACAAGAGAGAAGTGTTGTGGTCACCGTGAGCTATGAAGGGACTTTCAGAGAAAAACTGAGGGATTGAAGGATAAAGAACTGAGAGGAAAAGCTTTGGTCAGTAAGAGAAACTCAGCATCTTTGCATGTTTCTCCTTTCAGGTGCAAACCTATAGATGGTATGGTGCACAGAAATGATGAACAGAAGCTTTTAGTCTACTCGGTTTTAGCAAGTTACTGTGAAGTTAGAAGAAATGTCCAAGGAATTTCTGAGAGTAGTTTGGGTGAAAACAGTTTGAGATATAATAAATAAGCCTCAGATAGAAATTTGTGGAAATTGAAGAAATAATTAATAAGCCTCAAAAGCAAAATTTTGCTATCTGCAGTGTGTTTTGATTCATTATTCATACACTTAAGTGATTTAAGCCTATAACAGGAATTCTATTTTCCACTTATTGGAAATAATGTACAATTACCTGCTTTGAAACTTTCTATGGCTGTGTCAGCGTTTGTATTACTCTGAGTTTCCTTTCTTTGTACTTCCTCCCCTTCCCATCTCCCCCTATTAAGATGGCTTTTGTTAAATAGCTTGGAAGGTATATTTAATAAAAATAGAATGTAGAGGCAACAATCGCATAAATCATACTTTTATTAATTAAAATGAGAGGTAAGGCAACAAAAAGCCAGCAGCCAGTAGTTTTCACTTTGTTAGTATCTGTATTAGTGTAAGACTACCATTATTGATTGTTTCTATTAAAGTAGCACAGATACACTGCATCACCTTCGGTACTGTACATGGACATAATAAGCAGCAGCTCTGGCCCACTTTAACTACTAACACCATTGCTCCATGTGAGCAGCAATCACGAGAACTGAACTGCTTTTTCACCTCAGGAGCAGCTAAACACCGGAATAAGGATGCTTTTGTTTCAGAACTACTTATTACACATTCTGCTGAGCAGGAAGCAAAAGATGTAAAGATCACTTTCAGTACTAGGTCAAAAAGTTTTGAAAATATAACAACAGCCAAGATATAACAATTGTACTTATTTTGCAGTATATTTTTATATCCTGTTTTGCTCTAGCCACACTGTCTTCTGCTCTTTTGTTCAAAGCTGCAATGCAGCATGATCAACAACTCCCTGCTTCTTCTTTTCATATTGCTTGTTTCCAAGTATTCCACTTCTGTAAGGAAGAAATTATCATGAATAGGTTGTAGTTAAGTAGTTTAATTCCTGGATAAGCATTTTTTTCCCCCCATTGAGTTGAAGTTTTATAGGTTCAGTCAAATTTCATACTGGCAATAATGATACTTAGCAATATTCAGGAGCTACTTGCATTCCACCTGCTTAGCTCATTAATAAGAAGCATTTCCAGTTTGGAAGCTCTTGAATTCTTTTTTGGTGCACAAAAACAACTATTCATGACTGTTTAGATAACTCTTGCCATTTCCTTTTAGGTCTCATAATACCAAAATAATGTAACAGAAATCACTTTCCCAGAGAAAATTTATATACTTGGCCCTGAGAAAGCAGTTGACAGATAATATAGGGACTAAGGAATTTGATGGGAAATTTTTAAACATTAGGCTGTTATTTTTTTCCCCCAGTTTTGTGAAAGGACTGCTGGTTCCTTATACCACGTTAGGTATTCTGAGGACACTTAGGTCATTATCTCATAAGCAGCAGGACTCCTGTTGTGAATGTGTATTGTCATGTTCGGGACTTGAGCTTTTAACTTAGCCCAGACTCTCCACCTGTTGTCTCCTCATTGATTCATATTGTTTCTTGAATCTGGACCAAGTCAGGAAGGGAAAATGTGAGTATAAGTGTTGTGTGGGTTGAGTCTTGTTTTTACCCATTTTGTCCTTGCAGGCAATAGGGACACATATAGCCCAAGCCTTTTGCTGCAGCAGACTTAAAATTTAGTCCTTGGCACAACTGATGAAAACTGTATAAATATAGCTCTAGATACCACATTAGGGAAGGGTCCAGTGGCTAGACAATCTTTCAGAAGCACTAGTTGGCCCAGTTGCCATCACTTACAGAATTGCAGAATGGTTGAGGTTGGAAGGGACTTCTGGAGATCATCTAGTCCAACCTCTCTGCTCAAGCAGGGACTTAGAACATGTTAGACAGGATCACATCCAGGCGGGTTCTGAATATCTCCACAACCTCTGTGGGCAACCTGTTCCAATGTTTCTCTGATCTCTCTTACATTTCCGTCTCCCTATTTTTCCCTGATTGATAAAAGGACAAGTAGCTTCTCCATCCTTCTCCTTACTCTTGCAGTTCACTTCATTTACTTCATAATTTATGCTTTCATTGGTTTCCTTTATTTGTGGGCAGGACCAACTTGCTGAACTTTTTATGAAGCAAAGCTTTCACGTGCCTCACTGAAGAAAAATTCTTAGTTTTCTAGAAATGCTCTTGCATTGCTTCTTCATTCAGGATAGCAATGAGAATATTAGGATTGCATATTAATGTTTTGTTGGAAGTATAGGTATTAAAGACAATTTTTCAGGAGCAGGAATAGATTACCTGTTGGCAAGGCTATGGCCACTGCTGGAGAAGTTTTCTAATCTTAGCAGCATCTATCCTAATCTATGAGTTAAGCTCCAGCATATTATACCTCTCCTACATTATTTTAGCAACTCTTTTTCTATGATATATTATGCTAGTTGCATCAGCTTTCACAATCTTAGTGTTTTCTGAGAATGGAGGAAGTCCTGGTCCATGCTGCAAGGAGAATGCTGTCTAGAAATGCCTGTGCTCATGTAGACAATGAAAGATTAAACAAGGGAATACAAAATGTAAAAGGCTCCATGAGAGTTAGGCACTGCTTAGTGTCCATATGTTTTTGCACCATTACTCCAGCTTGAATTCTAAATTCTCTCTTCTCTGCATCCCCACCACTCTTCTCCCTCCCCCAGCAGTCCCAGGATTTAATTCCCATGACTTCTGGCTGCTTCCTACATAAAAAATATACTCCCAAAACTATGTTTGGGGAAGGCTGCATACACTGAGATTAGAACTGCAAGTGTTTTCAGTAGGTGGTATGAAGCCTTTGTTTATATCTTCTCAGAAAATACAGAAATCTAAAAATGCTATCAGCTTGTGCTGCTCCCAGAGCCATACTGGGCTCTGGATCAGGACTGAATGAAGGAAGCATCTTGTAGCATTTCTTTCTGCCAGTACACCCTCAGTCTTCATAAATACTTACCTCTAAACAGAGGCTTACTGCAAATAAAAAGAGCACCAGATCCTCTCATTTCTGCAGCAATAAAACAGCTTCTGAATTATCTGTGTATGGTGTTTCTGGTGAATATTAACTACCCTGTTTGCTGCAGGAAAGTCAAAACTAATAAAGCTCCATATTAGGATTATAGCTTGTTAATCAAAAGTGATAGGTATATATACTGCATGGCATTGGATTCAGAAGTACATAATGCAGCACCTTAGTTATTAAACTGATGGGGATAAAACTTTCCTTTTATTGATACAGCTGCTTGTATATCTCTTCTCAGTGCAAGTGAAAATCAGTGCAAGTGCAACCTTAACAAATTGATTTCAGTGCAGCTACAACATGATGGTCATAATAACAGATTTCTATCAAATCATATGAAGGCCACATAAAAAATTAATTTCTGATCTTATGAACATGCTTCTTGCAAAATCACTATCTACTGCAATATAACTTTTGATATATTTTATAATTTAACTTTTAACTGAACTTTTTGTCTCTATGGGAAAGCTAAAGCCATTGCTTTCCTGCTTGAATGCTTGTTAGCAGTGGATACCTGGCATATGTGGATACCTAGCATATGTGAATACTAGTCCAATTAATGAGCTAACTATTGTATTAAGTATCTCACATTAAGTGCCAGAAATAGGCACTTCTGGCTGGAATGATTTGCCCCAGCTTGTGTTGGAAAACAGTGCAAATAACAGAAGATCTCATAATATCCAGCATTGTGCCTTAGCCATAGTAAAATTTCTCTTTTCAACAGAATTAAACTTTGTTACTGAAGTTAGTTTTAGTGTCAACCTCTTCCTTGATGAAATGGCAGTTCATTATTAACAAATCAGGCCTTGGTCACGCGTCTGTACTCCAATATGCAACTCCCTTCTTAATAGCTGAGGGACTGTGGATTTCCCAAGTGATTATAGAAATTGAGAGTCAGATCTCTTCTCATGTTAACCTCTGAGCTAACACAAAGCTATGTCATCACACTAATATAAATGGACAGCAGCTTTTTAGAAATTGAACTCCTCCAACATCTATGAAGTGAGCAGAAAGGGAGTGATAAACCACAGTTTCCTTATCACTATCCTGTCAGCTTCAGTTCTCTTAAGTGAATTTTTGCATTCCAAGGCACACCATTTCAACTCTTCACATTTTGTCTCTCTTTGCCAGAGAGACAAAATTTTTATCCCTAAAATAACCACAAAAAATTATGATTTTTCTTTAATATTGCTGCCTAGGTGGAAGGAAAAAGTATGTTTTTCATGGCATCAAAATAAATTATTTTCCAAGTATTTCCACAAGTAACATGACATGAATGCTTTTCCAGCTATTAGTACGTTGCAGATAGCCTGGATCAGTTGCAGGTCTTGGGTTCAAATCTGAGCAAAGACAACATAAATAGGGAGTGTTCAGTGCAGTGTAACTAGCCAGTGCAAACTGACATCTTTCTAATTAGTCTAGGTCACTTGTTTGAAATCCCTCAAGCAAATTCTTACTTTCAGAATGTCATTTTCTTATTTCTTCAGCTGTTGTGCCCTGTGCTGTGTTCTGCTTCTTGACTCTTCTTTTAAAAGTTAGGTGCTGCAAATCAATTGTGTGAAATCTTTTCCTGAGTTATGTATTGTAGATATGCTTCTGTAGTTAGGCCAACCTGCAGAGAGCCCTGCCAACTTGGGCTTCACTGATGCTGCTCACAACTATGTAGTTTTAGTGTCAGGACAACTGATTGCACAATTTAACATGGCAGATACACTATAAAAGCTTTTACTGCTAGATTTATGACATGAAAGCTATGGTGGTTTTGGAAATATTTAAAGAGAGAAATACCCATGTAAGAAAGCTCACAGTGTAGTACTAATAGCACAGTCATCACTAATCTGTTTCACTGGGAGAGGTATTGATGAGTTTGCTCCCACAAAGTTCTGCAGTCAGAGAATGGTAGGCAGAGCCAAACTCTTCTAGCGAGCCATTGGTGGTGATTTATGAGAGGTTCATAAACACCTGTGGGTTTGCAGCTATCTCTTTATTACTTATTCAGAGGAGGAATTACATATAAAGTCGTATCAGGCTCAGATCTGCTTTTCAACAGATGATGCTTAGAAACGAGGAATTTCAATCAGTAGGTATCTAGTATAAAAGACTCAGCGCTGCAAACACTAGTTCCTCCTCATTGTACTCTTTCTGATACTTTGTTGTGCCATATGGTGCTGAACCTTTCCTCTTGTTTCTTACATGTTGTCACTTATGTGGCACAGCCACTATTTACATCTAGAAAGAAGATAAATTCTCACAAAATAAATGAATCCTCACGATGTAGAAATGAGACAAAAAAAAATATTGATGCTGGAAACCCAGGAACAACCTCTAATCCTCTAATGTGCTATGGATGCTTCTGATGGGGTAGACATTTAGGTCCCCAAAATTGCCAGGACTGAGGTGAAGTAGATGCCTTTCTGTAATGTGTTTTAGATGTTGTACTGTTCCATGATGCCATGTGGTCTTGGGCAGTGAAATCAGTAGCTTGTCAGAAGGCAGGTGTGTTCCCAAACAAGCTCCCTTGTAAAGGGAAATCTTTTTGGTGTTTTATTTTGTCAGCAAGTCTGTGATCAAACATTACTACTTTTAATAAAGAACAGCAAATTGTTGACATCTCCATAAGGCTGGCAGCTGCTGTCCTCTTCTGAAGATGGTGACTTATGATTATCAACTTACACTTAATTTGCAGTTAAGAATTGCACTGAGAATATCGGCTTCATCTCATGAACCATAACAGTAGCCACCTTTTATTCCATGGAAACTGAAGTGTCCATGGAATAAAAATATTTGCACGAATAAAAAAAAATTGCATGGAATACAAAAATTCCTATGAATGGAAGGTGGGCTAGCATGGCATGTCTTTTTTAGTTTCTGCCTATTTTTCTTGCTCAGTTTAGTTTGTTTACATTGCTGTATGCCCTACCTTAATCCAGCTGTCATCTCCTACTTCAGTTCTTAAGAAGTTTCTTTTGGGCGGGTATGTAGTCACGCAAGGGCTAATCATTCAGTTTTGAGTGCCACTGGAGTAATTAAAGATACTGAGCATATTGAAAAGAACACTAAACAGTTTTGGGAAACAATATTCGTACATCTGAGACTTCAACTGTCTATGTCATAAAAATTATATTGGCAAACATTTTCAAATCAGAAGCATTACCAATGCTTTTCTGTCCAGGTTCATTATTATTATGTTGGAGAAATATTTTTATTTTTTGCTTTGTTAATTATAGTGAATTAGTTTTGGCTCTTAGATGACTCTTGGAGATGAAAGTGTTTCTATAACATGAATTTTTCATAACCGTCAAGAAATTTCCAGAGGAGAAGCATTTGGAAATTGTGTATATACATATATTCATCACAGTGAACAAGCATACAGAATTATAAAGTGATGCCTCAAACTCTTGATGAGACTCTAGTTAATTTACAAATAAAAATGGGAGTTTATTTCATTTATAAAGCTTAGTTCATCTAATGAAAGAACAAAAACAAAATGCATAGACTTTGAAATTTGACTCCCAGTGGGACTTCAGTGCACTTCTAAGTCACTTGGACAATTTTGAGAAGTTCATAACAAGTATATTCAAAAACTATGAGATAGGGAATTAAAGCAGCAAATACTGTTCCATGAGAAACCAGGTGATAGACCTTGAGTCACAGTGTGAAAATGGCGGAGTAGACTGTTGCATTCACACAAGTGCTCCACGGAAACTAGGGCTTTTCAGGGAACAAATTACCAACAGTCTAAGAAAAGTTTAACACAGAAAAGAGATGAAACGGAACCTTGCCCAGGAGTTATTGTCAAGAAACCTTACGACAGACTCTCTTCCATGCTTGAATATTTAGGGAGTATTAGAAGGGCGCTAGATTACATGCGTTTTCTGATCTCTTTGCAGTATGTGCTGCTGTTGGTTTTCCATCGCTCCCATCCATTGGTTTCCTTACTTGCTGTACTACTTTTTCTCCTCTTCCACTGATCTTAGCAACTGCCAAATGTTACTCCTTCTTGATTTCATGCCCGTGAATGCCAGTGAATGGTAGATACTGTAAGCAGTGTTTGAAACAACAGGTTGAGGTGCTAACTAATACCCTGCCGTTACTTACGGAAGTTGGAGATTATGGTGCAAGCACAGGTCGTAGATTCTGTGAGGGTGTTTATGCAATGTTTAGTTCATTCACTACCTGTGAATGATTTCATAAATAACATATAGACCATATTTTCACAAAACTGCTGCCTACTTTTATCTTGGTCAATCAGTGACGTGGTGCTTGCACAGAAATTATCTTAAAGTGCTACATTCTGTTAAATGGAAGTGAAGGTAATATGACCTGAAAGTGTTTGTGTCCTTGGAAAAGATGATAGTTCTTATTTAGGAGAGGATCTGTAGGCCTTAATGTCAGGATCTCCAAAGCAACCTCAGGCACCTGTTTCTCACTGAGGTTTTTAATGGGATTAGGGCTCCTGTTTCTCTTAAGTTGCTCTGAAAATAACAGTTGAAGGGCTAGAGCCAAAGACCACTGAAGCTAGTGAGTCTTTTTATGCTTTAGAAACTTGTTATCAGGCAGGTGTTTTAAAATCTTGCCTGTTAAACTGTTAAAAATGTTGGATAAATATGTAAACATACAGGAAAAAGTAAAACAAACAGTAAAACAATAAAAAAAATAAGCTCATACAAAATTTTCATGCGCTGATATGAAATAAGCTTTCTAATCTGTCTACCTGCTGTTGTGGGTGTTAGTCAAGTATGATTATGCTTGTATTTTCAGCAGTGAGCTTGTATTTTCATAGAATCATAGAATGGTCAAGATTGGAAGGGACCTCTGGAGATCATCTAGTCCGACCCCCCTGCTCAAGCAGGGTAACCATAATTTTCAGCCTGCTGGAAAATGTCTAGAAACATTTTCCTTTATCATAGGACTACATTTATTACTAATAACACCGAGTCTTTTAAACAAGCTTATAAATAGTAATAGACTGTACTCTTGGATAGGACAAAGGAACATAAATCACTAAGTGTCAGGTAGTTTAGAAACCAGTACGTCTTCGTGATTGTTTAATAGAGTACAAAGGGAATTGCCTTCAAGATAGTGAGATCTCTTACCCAGTTGCCTGTTTGTGATGTTTTAAAAAAGAGGAATTGTTCTGAGTCTTGACATAAAAATTTAATTGGTAGATGAGCTCTTTCTGTGGAAGAAAAAAATGATTTTTTTTTGGTACAATAACTTTTCTTTATTTTTTCTGTATTATTAACATAGATAAGATTTACTTTATTCTACATCCAGCACAGGGCTATGAGGATGATCAAAGGGCTGGAGCATCTGCGCTATGAGAAACGGCTGCAAGAGCTGGGCCTCTTCAGCCTGGGAAGGAGAACGGTTAGGGGGGATCTCATCAATGTGTACAAGTACCTGAAGGGAGGGTGCCAAGGCGACAGGGACAAACTCTTTTCAGTTGCCCCGTGTGACAGAACAAGAGGCAATGGGCAGAAATTGAAGCACAGGAAGTTCCGCCTGAGCGTGAGGGGGAATTTCTTCCCTATGAGAGTGACGGAGCCTTGGACCAGGTTGCCCAGAGAGGTTGTGGAGTCTCCTTCTCTGGAGATCTTCAAGGCCCGCCTGGATGCAACCCTGTCTACCATGCTCTAGGTGACCCAGCTGAGCAGGGAGGTTGGACTAGATGATCTCCAGAGGTCCCTTCCAACCTCATTGATTCTGTGATTCTGTGATCTACTTTTTCTCCTTTAGTAGTGATATTAAAATGATTATTACTCAGTTTCAGCAGCTTTTTCTTGTGTACGTATTATGTCCCAGCATGGTGTTTGAATAGTTTTCTTGGAAGACATTCAGAACACCAGTAAGAGGAAGCAATAAGATAAACAATCAGATTTAATAGATAGTGGATACAAAATGCTATTAAATAAAATAATAATTATGGTCATTGATAGCTTTGAAATGAATCTCTCCTTAGAAATTTCTGAGATAACAATTGTAGAATAATCAGAAAATTCAGAATTGCAGTCTTCAGCTGGAATTAGATATTTGTTATTTATTATAATGTCATCTTTTAGCACGTATATTATTCGATCTTTAAAGGAGTTAAATTTTATGGCCTAACACATTTGCAGTGTCACATTGTGATCCACGAGACCTATGAGTTTGAATTTTCTTTTTGTTCACTTCCTCAGACAAGTTTTAGCAAACATACTTTAATCTCATTTTCCTCACATAAACAGGAGACAGGGAACAAAAGACAAAGGAGAGAAGCCCCAAACCTTTAACTCTGTTGGCATTTGCTCATGATGTCAAATGTCATAATGTCAAATTACTTAAATGTCTGCTCTAATGTGACACGTTTTCCAAATGGGCACCAACACTTGAAAGACTGCAGCGTGGTCACCTGGTCACCTTGAAGCGTAAAGGAGCCTGTATTGTTTGTTCTTTGTAGTCTGAAGAAATGCATCACAGCCTAGGTATGTTAGAGAGTGGGGCTCTGCTCCGAGTCATTCCTTGCCATAGCCAAGTTCCAGTGGTTTGAGAACTGCCTCAAAGTCTTGAGTCGTTCAGTCAGCAGGTACCAGGGAGGGTGTCAGAGAAGATGCGGCATTCTGCAAGATGGAGTCGTTGAAACTCTACCAAATTCTTTAATTTATTGACTGTCTAGATGTGCTTCTACTTAGCTTTTTGTCTTTAGATAAGAGTGGTAAAGTACATCCTAATCGCAGATTCTTTACACATTTATATAATAATCTTTAAGTCCTGGACAGTATACTTGTGGTCTCTGATAGTCAGCCCTCTCGTGTGACGTTTGCCCAGGCCTGTGGCTTTACTTGGCAACAGAACCCTTTCAACCAGCAGTTTGTTACTTCTAGCTGTCATGCATATCTTTAAAGGTAGGTCATACAGACTCTGAAATTCAGGACTCTTACTTGAAATTTGGAAACTAAATTCCTTCGTTTGTCTGGTAATCAGCCTTTATTTTTTTTGGCCTAAGCAAAAATTTGTAAAATTAATTTTTCATTTATGAGATGTTTTGTTTCCTTGAAATGTTTTTTTCAGATGTTTTTCACTCTTTTATGCCTATTGTTTTTAAAGGAAAAATACAAGTTTTCATTTTGAAAATGCTGAAACAAAATGTTTTGATATTTCTGAAATTCATCTCCCACCTTCTTGAAAGAACAGTGTCGAAGAAGTCTGGATTTGAAGAAGCTGGATATATAAGCAAATAGATCTCTTTCCCCAATACTAGAGTCTGTAAGTTTCCACAAGAATCTGATTGTCCCTATGGGTCAGCAATGGAAGTATAACTATTGGCACATGTGACAAGATAGTGTGTTTAGTTTGGTCCTCAGACTGTGTCCTTCTCTTTTAGAAAGAAGTAATCATAAGGGCTGTTGGGATAGACAGAAAATTGCTGCGTCTTCTGCCAAGTGGGAGGCTGTGTGTGCTCACATAGAGAGCGTCACTGGGAGCGTGGGCTGGGTGGTGGGAGCCTGAAGCTGATGAGCAGAGATCACAGACTGCTGTGAGAAAGCAGACAACTAGTGAGTCTTCAGAGAGGACAGAAAGAAGAATTTTCTCAAGACTGAGGAGACTGGATAAGGCTTGCTGTTGCTGAGTAAATCCCTGACGTGGCTGGCTTGGAGGACCTGTCTGTATATGAATGGAGTAGCGCATGCATGGTTTTAATTTTACTCTGTCTTACAAATTGCTTTGAGCATGTTCTATTTAGTAGTTAATTGTATATTTTTTACTTGTATAAAACCTGCTTTGGAGGGTTTAAAGTCCTTGGCTTTGGGAAATTTACAGCAAGAAAAGCTTTTTAAAATCTCTGCCCTGGCTCAGCAACCTTAGGGAAGCCCAATGTGCAGAAGGCTGCTCGCTGTATATGATCTTGGAGCGGCCATCCCTGAGTGCACTGACTTCAAGTAAACTAGTTCTGAAGTGAGTAATGCAGGGAGAGTGCAGAGCAAGCCCCGCTTCACTGAGGTAAATGCTCAACCGTGGAAAGACTTGTTTAATGTTTCTCTTCCTAGGAAGTTTGTTTGGTAGGATTCCAAAGCTAAGAAGAGCTAAAGGATAGGGAAGGACTATGTGGGAGGAGGAGGAATATGGTTTTAAAAGGAGAGAAGTAATTTATGTAGTCCTAAAAAGACTTTTGGAACTTCTGGCAAGAATCACATCACATCCAGCTTCCTCTTTTAATGTTGAGCAGAAGAGGATCCCTGCACAAAGAAAGAATTTACATTTCCTTTAACAATGATTATTTTCCTATAAATTTCTTTGTTTCTTGAGATGATCTTTGTATTCCAGTGACTTTGCGTTTGTGAATTTCACATTTCACGTATGCGAAAATAAAATGGATTTAATAGTTATAACTTTTTTTTTTTTAATAGAGTGGATTTCATTGAAAGAGAGTAAATTTCACTGGGGGCTGCTCGGAATGTCCAAACTTCTTAATGTCCTTGAGGGTAATCCAGCTTAATAAAAGACATGACAGAAGTCTGAAACGCATTCCTATGATTCACTTACGTAGCATATTGTTTGCAGTCCCTTTCAGAAAGATTGTGGCTTTACTTTGATTCTGTTTCTTAATTCATGATTATTGTAAGTAGAGCTATTCAAATGCATGCCACAGATTTTAAATATTCCTGATTTTCATGCAAGCTTTAAAAAACAAAAGGGCTTTGGGGATTAGTTGGGTTAAAAAGGAGGTTTCAGACAAATCAGGACCTGTATATGTTCTTAATGATTGTCTTGATCAACTTCCATTTTATTTTGATGCTATTCATTTCAAAATAACATAGTTGCAAAATTGGCCCTCTGAGAGGGCTAGATAACATGAGAATGAAGTTAAAACTCTCAGTTTTGGTTTAATAAAACATTTCTGGTAGAGCTGGATTCTGTTTCTGGCACAATTCAGTTTAGGAGCCAAGTACCTTTTGGAGATGCTCTCTAAAGTTATCTTTCCTATAAGCAGAAAGAATTGTCTGGACTATGTCTTTCTCCGTGCTTTGTGATCCTGCAAATACTAACTTCAAACTCTGGATCTTGAAATTTGAAAGACAGATTTTGTATTTGACAACTTGATGTATAATTTTTGTAATGTAAAGCATCTGCTAAATGTGATCTTTTCATCCCACAATATCATTTGAGCACTTTTTCCACAAGAATAAGCATATAATGACCATTTTTTTCTCTAGAATGAAACTTATGGAATTTTTACGAAGTTGTAGCATAGAATTTTTAAAATAATTTTCATAAGTGAATATTTATGAAGATTGTAGTACTAAAAAGCAGTGATGTAGGATAGCAATGTATATGGATAATTAATGCAGACAATACCATTATTAAGTTTGTGGGAGGTTCATCTGCTGGATTCTTGTGGGTTTTTTGATCATCTTTTCAAAATGGAAAAATAAAATACATTTTTAATTGTTATTTTTAGCTTTACAGAATTTTTGGATCCATTCCAGCGGGTTATCCAGCCAGAAGAGATCTGGCTCTATAAAAATCCTTTGGTGCAGTCAGACAACATACCTACGCGTCTTATGTTTGTAAGTATTAGAAGTTTGGTCTTCATTTGATAAGCAGTAGAAGACTTTCCAATTTGTTCTTTCAGGTAGACAAAACCTTTGTCTTAGGTTCAGCCAACAATCCTGAGGTCATCGTGAGCATATTGAATCTATCATAGAGCTGCTCTGCTGTTGCCTTTCTTCTGACTTCCCACAGCTCGGCTCACGTTGACATGCAGACTGACTATCCTAAAACTCAGGGATTTTATAACTTTTAGTAACAGGAATGATTATTAATACTCCACATAAAACAGCAAGAGTGCAATAATTTAAACTAGTACAGAAATGTTAAGAATTTAGCA
Source organism: Rhea pennata (assembly GCF_028389875.1). Classification (NCBI taxonomy): domain Eukaryota; kingdom Metazoa; phylum Chordata; class Aves; order Rheiformes; family Rheidae; genus Rhea; species Rhea pennata. The sequence continues at coordinate 6,031,314 of NC_084669.1, read as the reverse complement.
GCTATAGTTCAGGGTACTCAAACTAGTCAGTCTTTGCAAAAGCTTCATCAAAGTGGAGGCTTTTCAGGAATAGGTGTGGCAGATGAGGTCAGGTCCCAGTACCTTTACATCAAAACATGTTTACAGTGTCTTCAGTGGAACCAGGGTTTTAATTTTAAATGAAGAGATCGAATTCAGAATAACTGCAAATTAGCCTATGTAGTTTGTCTTCACTGTTTTGTTAAAAGGCTCAAATCTTCCAAGTCAGGAAAGTTTTTAATTAAATAAGGAACAATTTGAGAATACCTCGTATTTATAAGACAGCAACATATATCAGCTTTCTAAGATAGAGACTTAAGGCCTGGTTTTAAATTTATCAGCATACTGTTTTTATTGCTCTAAGAGGAAGCTTGGCTGAATTTTTTTCAGCCTATATGGATGAAAAATATTTATTTTTTTTCCTGAAATGGAAGACAGCTGTTTTTTTTTTTTTTAAAAAAAAAAAGCATTAAATCATTGTGCTATGTAAAACTCTGGGTTTAATTCTGCCATTTTTCCTAATGCTGGGATGTACCTTTCTATGCAGGTTGTCCGATCAGTGTTTATAACTGATGAGTTCACAAACCGGTAGTGATTCATTGTATACGAGTTTGCTGCAGTGATGAAAATATTTTTAAAACAGGTTGGGAAAACTGAAAAGGGTAACTCACTAGTCCTTCCTCTGTACTCTAGGCACTATTCACTGGCAAGCAGAAATCTGAGATGTAAATATAGTACATTTCCTTGTTATCCACTTCCCACAGAGCGAGCTTTTGGTGTGCTCCAGGCAGCTGTGAGTCTATAGCTTTCTATAATGTGTGTTCTCTTTTTGGCTCAGACCACAACATTTCAGTAACTTAACAAACAACTTCTTAATTTAAGAAACATAGATCATTTGTAAATGGTTTGTTTTTATTTCTTTGATTAAATGAGAAAAAACAAGAAAAATCCAAGCCTAGCACCGATGACTAGCTCTCGTCATCTAAACAGTTACTTGCCACTAGCATTGTACTCCAATATTAAAGCAATATTAAAACATACAGCTATGACTTACCAAAAGGGAGTCTCTGGGATTTTTTTTTATGAACTGCTGGATTTATTTACACTGAATATTCCTGATTCTGATCCAGATTAGACAAAGCTGATCTACACTTGGGTAGTAAGCAAACCGTGAGGACTGGAAAGATCTTAGCCTTGTTCTGTCTCTCTAACAGCAGATATTCCTCATTTTAGGAAGGGCAGGGAACTGTCATCTTCTCTTGAACACGTGGAGGTCTGTGGGAGTCCCTGTCCCAGAAAATGCTCAGGCACGTGGAATTAAGTGCTTATGCTTTCTTACCCCATTCCAATTATTTGACAGTGTCTATGCAACAGATATCATAGCTAAGAAATAAAAATCAAATGATAGATTACAATCTGGGGGGCATTTTTCTGTGTACACATCACTCCATGGTCTTCCAAATGGGGCCAAGAGTGTGCCAAGTGCTGTGTGCAAATGACCTCCCTCCTCCTGAAGTGTGATGGCAACGGGACTACCTGGAAGGGGCAAGTACAGTCATTTGGGAGTTTGCTTCAGCATATAGAAAGACATAGTCTTGTTGCTGGTGATACATCCATACTTTCTGGGCATCAGTGTTGCTCACACAATTTCAGCATGCTTGCAGACTTCACAGTGCCTTGACACTGTGGATTTCACTAAGGTTTATGGTCTCTCTGTTTTTTCACAGCCCCTCTCTGCTCTCAATCCAACCTTGATGGAATCGGAGGCCTTCCTCTGAAGGATTTTACCCCAAACTAAAAGCTGCAGCACGATGCTGTGTTGGGGATGGTAGGGAGTATTTCCTTTTTCCCCACTGTCTTGGGATATAGGACTACCTACAGTGCTAGGAACCTTCTGTGTCATTCACCTCCATCCAGATTCTTCCAGACCCTGTCTTTGCATCAGCTCCAATGCATTCCAGCAGCTTGCCACCAGGTGCCACCAACAAACACAGAAAAAACAGGTTGATCTGCCTCCTCTTATTCCTCTTTCTTCCCATCCTTTGATGTGACAGGCTGTGCAGATAGCTTGGCTCCAGTGCTGATAAGGGGAAGGAGAGAGGAACAGAAGAAGATGCACAACAGAACTGAGTGGAAAAGTAGGTCTGAGACTAACGTCGTGGGCAGTGTGACAAGTGCCTGTGCCTTATAATTTTGCTTTCTTTTGGTACAGTGTATCCCCAGATGACTGTGGTATTAGTGCATTGCTCTTTTATCCTTATTGCATTGCAATAATCCTAGCAGGGGAGGATCACACTGGAATTCTAATATAGTGTGGCTTGCATCACACCTCTGTGTGCCCTGGGGGGCAGGATTGGGGTAAGACTTACTGCAACTGTCAATCCAATTTGGCAAGGGTGGAGCATCAAAGAACAGTGTTTATGCAGGGCATGCGGAAAGTAATTGCCATTACTTTCCTGGAGTAAGGGGACAGCAGGATTCCTTCTTCCACACCACTCTGAGGCTCAGAGAAAAGGCACAGCTTAGCTCTAAGCCATTAAATAATACTATGAAATTCTGAAGTAAAAAAGAACTGAAAGTTGGTATTATTCCCTATATAAATTATATTGTGTTTGGAAATAGATTTTTACCAAAGTAGATGGATGCAGCAGAAAGTGCTTCTCTAAGGGATGCGTGTAACTTCAGTGTATCTCTGGCTTGCCAGGATTAATAATGAAAGAGGTAGACTTCTGTCACCAAAGCAAGACAATGCTGGAATATTTCACTACGGAAAAAGAAAATGTTACTGGGATGTGTCTGAGGAGAGTATTGCCAAATTCTGTTACGGATGTGAGCCATACAGAATCTTTTTACGGAATAAAAAAGTTTTTTACAAGCCAGACTTACTTTATATTTGCATTTTGTTACAGAATAAAAAACCACTTTCCAGCTAAAGTTTTTGTATAAGGAATTGCAGCCAATGTACGGCAAACATGAATTGTTCTTCATATCTCTCAAAAGTGCATATGCTTGTGAAATACAAGGGAGTCTGCAGTTTTAACAGCTTTCTGAGGACTGGTTGTGAAGCAATTTGGCACAAGTTGCCACCTGAATTCTGTTCCATTCTTGATATTTTCTGCTGCTTCTGCCTGTTCAAAAGATTTCTAGCTCCATTAAACCACCTCTATAAGCCTGCCAGCTCTATTTCTAATAGAGCCTAGCTCTATTTCTTCACATTCTTCAGGAATGAAATGCAGATCTTTCTTCTTTTCTTTCCTGGTAGCAATGCCTACTTTTTAGAATGATGATAGTAATTCTAGGTTTTGTTTTAACCACTTTTATTTTACTGTCTGAATCTCTAAAACCAGAAATTAAACTATTGCTGAGAATGGAGAGAAATTAACATTTCTAGAGTAGTAACATGGTACTTCTGTTTCTGGTCCATGTGAGATTGAAGTGGAAATGGTACCTTTTTTGTAAACAACCTGATGGTTTTCTTTCTATATATAAAAACGGGGAGCAGACACTAACCTCCATGGCTCACTTACTTAGATAATCTTTTGCAGGTGCAAGTGGATCTGATCCAAAGTATATTACTGAGATAATACTTAGATATATGTTACATTTTCATGTTGTTGCATTCTTAGGTATTCTGAAAGCATAAAATGAGGACTGGGATTATTCTGTTTTTACAAAAAGAAGAAAGGAGTTACAAGGGCTTTGTCATAACACCTTTGTTCTGAATCAGTCTCTCTGCTGAGGCTGAACGGAACCTGATTCAAAGATAGCAAATCCAGGTACAGTGCCCCCTTCTCCTAGTGCCATATGCAATTTGACTTTCACCTTGTTTAAAAAGACTTCTTCAAGAGCCTAAGATGCTTCTGAAGGACCTTGATTTGCTTTGGAGCAATCGTGGTTGTGAAGTAGTTTATAGATTTCAGGAAGGAATTCATTAACTCTAGACCAGAGCCAGGAAGAAGCATATGTAGACTACATCTGCAGCTGAAGTCATGAGAGGGGAAAAATGGGATGATAGAAGGACCAGTTCTATGAATAAGCTTCTATGGGAAGCTACTAGTGAGAAATTCCCCAGTGTGGTGCTTAGGAGAAACTGATAGGCTTGTGTGGAGAGAGATGATAGGGGTCTGCTTTGGGAGGATAGGCTATAGTATATAGATACTTCACTAGGTAGGGTGCTTTTAGGATAACTGGTATGTTTCCAGTGAATTGTCAACTGTAATCTAAATTACTCTGTGCTAACACAGCTGTTCTGCATAAAAGTCAAATGTATATGTTTGTGTGAAAATGTAATTTCAGGATTCTTGAAAGAGGAGTACTATCATACAGCTCTTAAAATACAAGAATATGGTTCTGCTTAACCAATAAGTTTGCTTGTACAAGTTCAAGTGTTATTTTTCTATCTGTTTTTGAACAAGGTAAAGCAGCTGGCTTCACTCCCAAATCCTTGTCTGTAAATAAGAGTCATAAAGCCCTGATCTTCTAAAGCTCCATCTAAAGCCCAGTCAAGAGTGGCAGTTGAAAAGAAAAAAAAAGTAAAATAAAAAGTTTTTCAGAAATGTGAGAAAGTTAGTGCTAGTTTGCTATGTTATGGGTCCTATTGAGAGCACAGCCCAGTTGGGCTGCTTTCTGGAGCACTGCTTAGTGTGAGAAAATGTAGAAAATCTCTTTGGATCAGGGCAGGAATCTTGTGTCTCAGGTCAGTATCAGTATCAGCTCTGAAATAATCTGCCAGCTAGTTGCTGGTTCTTTACAATTTAGTGCGGTGCATAAGTACTAGTAGAACAGGGAGCTGAATTTCAGTCCAAGGGAAATTAGGTATAATGGTTGCAGAGGTGATTGTTTCATAGCAACATCAATATGTTTCTGATTATTTGGTTCCCTAGACTGCGAACTGACCTATGGTCCCTTGGCTTATGGCAGCCGGAAGATGACAGATAGATAGGTGCAATAAGGCAGCACTGAGAGTCCAGTTAGAAATATTTCTTTTCTTGTCAAAAATATCTATGGGGGAAAAAAATAACAACAGTGAAATAGGAACTTGGTCATTTGCCTTGCATACCCGCTCTTCCATGCAGTTCCATTCTCTTCCAGAGTGGTTTGTTGCTTATGACTTCAGCCTGACATAGTGATTCTTAATTCACCAGTGATTTTTCAGGCAGGATAATTCCAGTTAAATTACAGTAATAATGGGTGTTAGTATGACTTCCTTTTCCTGACTGAATGGCACCTTATTGTTTGAGTGGCCAAACTGATTTTCCTGAGGATAGGAGGATGTATTTGATTGGAAAAGTAATTTTTCAGCACTGTTTTCTGTGATGTTTGGCTTACAAAGAAAGGGCTTCATCCAACACTGTCCATGTGAAATTTTACAAAATGAGTAAAATTATCCTTATTACAGGATTCACAAACCAATATACTTCACAATGTTGAATATCGTGCTGCCACTATTCTCTACCTCTTTGATGAGAGAGAGAGAGAGAGAGAAGGGATAAATGCTGCTAGAAAACTTTGTAAAGGGGAATTGGCAATAAATGACTCAGGATATTTATAAACTATTGCTTTTTTTTCATTTTTGAAGCTGACACTTTAAATGCAACTCCAGACAATTACAAATCAATTATAACCCACAATTATGTTGCAATTTTCATTGCTCTGTAGTTACAAATACGAATCATCCCACTTTGTTTGAGGTCAGGAGTTTGATAAAGATTGTTCAGCCTTCCAGTTTAAATGGGGCTAACTGGAACTAATTATTAATCAGTTGGATTGAAAAGGAATTGATGCTTTCACATGAAATTTGTTCTCTCTTACAGGCAATTTCATTCCTTACACCACTCGCTGTCATTTTTGTGGTGAAAATAATCCGGCGAACAGACAAGACTGAAATTAAAGAGGCTTTCTTAGGTAATATATGTCATATTTTAAGATGGAAAAATGTGTCATAGTTTTTTGATTCAAATTTTAGTCTAAGTCTTGAACAAAGTATTTCTCCAATATATTTCAGTACAGTAGGTTTCAGTGTAGCTATAATTTCACAATCTCACAAAAACCTTTCTTTCTTGTTTGTTTTAAATGTGCAAGTTTTGTACCTTGATTCCACAATCTAACTAGCAAGGGTCAGAATTTGGTTAGTAAAGCCAAGACCAGCTGAGATAGACTGTCTCGAAACATTTTTCTGTCACAGTGAGTCCGTTACTTCTTGTTTACAGTGCAGCTATCCTAACTGGATGGGAGAGCCCTGAGAGATTTAGCACCTTGCTTTGGAAATTGTTTCTCTTGCAGTTTTCTCTGACCTTCTCCTGGAGATTCCCAATTGTAAAGCCTGTGCTTATGGCTCAGCTTTTCTAGCTGCAGTCTGATGTTGCATTGGAGTTGGATGTGCACTTAATCCTGGCCTGTGAAAGGCTGTGGCTGAGTTAAGGGTGAGCTCTTATCACAGTGATAGGCAGCAACCTTCAGCAAGGGAACAAGGTAGACGATAGGGATGGTAAGTCTTAAACTGTCCTAGCTGATTTTGACTGTGTGTATCTTTTGAAATCTTTATTGGTGATGTATGGACTGAATCCTTATTCTGTCAGCATTGTCAGAATCCAAAATTGACTGAAGCTCTTTTATTAACAGAGAGAACTTTTCAAGCACTGGGAATTGCAATGGCTTTTTTGGCAGTATATTTGAAAATGCCTTTCTCTGGAATTTTCTATGTTTTACTGGCTAATTTGCAGTTGAATTTATTGGTCCTCAGATCATAAAATCAAAGTGATACCCAACTTTGCCTTAGCTAGATTGGATATAAATTTTGCTACGTATCTGCCTTTGAAATTTTTTAAGACAGGACTGAGTTCTTACAGCTTGTTCTTTCTCCAGTTGCACTAACACAAGTATGAAAAATTGTTGATTTTGATTTGGTTGCTGCTAATTATTTTTATAGAATTCTGAAATGTCTCATGAGTGATATTTATTGACAAGTCTATTCAGTATAGATAACTTGGGTTAATGAAATGCATACAGTCACAGTGCTGAGTTTCACTTTCTGTCCTTTCAGAAAGAAAGGAGCTTTGGATTAGTTTCCCCATCACCTGTTCTAAGGAGACATTCATGGTTCCTGCTGTTTTTACCTTCTGTTATGATTCACTCTATATTGCCCAGGAAGAAACTCTGTTTTCAGGTCCTTGCGAGCTTCTCTGCCACTCAAACTTTAAGGAAACCCCAATCTTGATGTCCTGTTCTGCAGGGTATCCTTATGCCCCTTTTGTTCAATATGTGCATAAGTGTGGAACTTCTAATGACTTAGTCCTGCTCAAGTATACTGTACATTACAAGACACATTAACATACTGAATCATATTAATGTGAAGCTGGTGTGAAGATTCATTAGCAGTGATGAAGCTTTGCTGATTTCCACTATGATCTGGCAAATAAAGTTTGTAATGAATGATCAGGAAAACCGCCTAAAAGTGAATTTCTTTACACACTCATAGGTAAAAGGGATCAAAGATAAAAAGGAGGTGAAAATTCTGTGTCTGCATTGCTCCTCATATGGCCATTAATTTAAAGATGATGGTTCAGTGTTTGTAGAATAAGCAGTAGTTACCTTCCTAAATTAGGTGCCCTGAAACCTTCCCCTGGAAGAGCTTACCTCTCTCTGTTGACTAGGTTGTGTGTCTTGGGTTGGGCACTGTGAATCTTCCCTAAAGTGAATACTTTATTCACTGGCTTACATTCACACTGACATTTTTGGCTTGAACATTTGAGTAAGGAGTATGCAATGTAAGCCAAAACATGGTTCAGTCAGACCTGCAGTGAACAATCAAGGTAAAGCTTGATGAAGAGAGTAAACTTTACAGCACATTTCAGAAAGGAAATGTCTCTGCATTTCTTAACAAAGAGAATTTCATGCTGTGACATGGCTGGTCATACACATTTTATCTTATAGAAAATTTCTATTCATAACACGAAATCACCATAAATAACTGAGAGAAAACAAACGAGCAGAGAAAGAGAGCATGCACATGAGTGCTCATTGTGAACGCAGGTATTGAAAGTGGAATACATGATTTGTATGAACAATATTAATGTCTCTAGGATTGATTTGTTCCATTATTCTTGCTGGCAGCTATTGTAAAATCTGAGAAAACCCTTGGTCTTGCTTTGTTGTAGGACCTCCTTCTTTATTTTAACATAAAGAAAAATGTATCCTGTGACACGCACAGATTTTTATGATCTATAATATCCTCAAGCAAAAATTTTATGGAGACAGCATAAGTGCTCCTAAAGCGCAACGTTAAGGGCAGCAATCCAATGAGAAAATAGCCAGTGTAGCTGTCATATTCTAAAGTTATATTACTGTAACTGTTCTGCTGGAAATCAGAGAATTACCTGATAGTTTTTTCAGTTAAAAATTAAAATGCAATGGTTCTTGCATTGTTTTAGGGAACAGCAATCTGGACTACATCATTACATCAATTTCAGTCTAAAAACTATGTATCCACCGGATTGGAATCCCACTGAAATCAAAGCAGAAATCTCCATGGTCTGTAGATGAAGTCCTTTGGGAAGTCTAAGGGATCTAAGTACAAATAATGAGGGTGATGCAATCATACCCAGTATGACAGCTCCTATTTATTTCTCCAATTTTATTATGAAGATCGGTCAACACCTGGGAGAAAATGTAGGGGCAAATGCCAAGATTTTTACTCAAAGCATCTATGTCCATTTGAAAATGAAATAGAAACAAATCCAATCCTAATTTTAGCTAAAGGACAATTCTTCTGCCTGAAATCGGACAGTTTAATCAAGTGTGTGTGTGTGTGTGTGTATATGTAATATACTGTATACATACATATATATGTGTGTGTATCTTACATATATGTCTATAGAGAAATTCCCCTTGACCCAAACACTGTAAGATTTCTATGTAGCAAATTGCAAAACTGGTAATTACAGAACTTGATTCTGTAATGCTTTTTGCCTTCTGATTATTTATGTCTCTGCAAATGATATGATAGGAAAATCCATTTTGTGTAAGGAAATGAAATTTCTCAAGAGTAAAAGCAGAACAAAATCCATCATATGATTATTATGATACTTCAGAGTTTGCACTCAGTCTGGATAATAATAATAATAATAAAAAAAGACTACAAAGATCATTCTGTTGTACTGAAAGATTCGTTTTCAGTTCAGTAAAGGTTTCAGTCTGTAAATCAAACATTAATGCTGCAATTTGTAACTTGGTAGTTAGGTTATTATTGTTCTGTTTGTTCATTCTGTTTTGTAGCTGTTTCCCTGGCTCTAGCTCTGAATGGAGTCTGCACAAACACTATTAAATTAATAGTGGGAAGGTAAGTCTTGTCATATTATAAATGATGGCTTTAACTGTTAGAGAAATGAAGACGACAGAGTTGACAATTACTGTGCTTCTTGATTAAAAAAAAAAGAAACCACTTCTGCAAAACACATTGGGTTAGCAAGGGCCTCTGTAATGCTGTCTTCTCGCTGGTTCAGGTGTTGTATAGCTTTATTTTATGACATCTGACTGTGGCAGGAATCTGTGCTCTTGCATTTTGTTTTTTGCTTGAGTGGTTAGCAGACCAGGCAAATAAATGAAGCTTAAAAGGAAGGGTGTGGATTGAAATCAGTTCATTTCATTGGCAGCACCAAAGGGGGAAGAGTCACAGCATGGGAGGGTTTATATGCCAATTGCCGCTAGTCTGATTAAATAGAAATAAATTCAATCTTTATTTAACACAGTATCTGCATTTTGTGAAGTATATTACTGAATGTGGTATTTCTAAGTAATATCAAGTTTATAGTAGAACAAACCTTGGTGCTAAGTAGTGAGTGGTCTACCAGAGACCATTTTTAGGGAAGCATAAATTTGCATGAAGGGCTCAACAAAACACTAGCAATCAGAACTCCCTGGAAAAAAATATTTTAGCAATTTTTGGGATTCTTTATCCAGATTTTGAATAGCTATAACTTCAGCTAAGAAGTACATAATTGACTTAAATTCATATACCACTTAGTTCAACACGGCATTTGTTTTTCACCTTCACGTGTTCTGCTGTAATTTATGCTTTTTTTCTGATGGTCTCTGCCACAGTACTGCTTCCTTGACAGTTGTAGTACTTGGCAATTTTATTTTAAAATGCTTTTGTAATATAATTAAGGATGTCTATGTCATCCTTTGCAGGCAGACATGAGCTCATTCTGCCTGCACTCCAAGCCAACTGGTTGCTCTGTTAGCATGTCTGAATCTGTGGTCCTTCACCTTGCTTTTGTAGAGGGGGCGTATGAGCTCAGGCTCAGTCTGACACCACTCAGGCCTACATGCTTCAACTCAAAGCATGGTCAGAAGAAACTGAGAGGTTTGTTCAATGCAATTAAAGAATCACCTTCAAGACTGCGATTAGAATTTGGCAGGTTTTTTGAACCTAATCTCTTAGTGTAAATGCAGGCTTGTTCTCAGCTAAGTGTATCAGCAAGATTTGTGCAATGTTGTGGGGTAATTGTGCTAACTTGCTCCATCACTGGAAGTGCTGTGCAAGAGTAGCCCTGCAGATTCATTATCAGAACTGAGCTGCTGTGTATTCTTAGGAATTATGCACACTGTGAGGAGAGTCAGGCTCCGACTGCCTGTAGTATGCAGTGCTGGAAGCTTCCCCAAGAGAGCCTGCCTGCCTGCAAAAAACTTTCCTTGAATTGATTATGCAAGGGAAGTGAAGAATTTCATTTACTGGTGTGGTGTTCAAGCAGGAGGGAATGAAATCTATACATATTAGGCAATAAATATAGTAATCACTTTGAGGTTTATTTGTTACTACAGCTTTTGTATTTTTAATATCCATGGTGTTTTTTGTAGACCGCGTCCCGATTTCTTTTACCGCTGCTTTCCAGATGGAGTAATGAACTCTGAAATGCACTGCACAGGTGATCCAGATCTGGTGTCTGAAGGCAGAAAAAGCTTTCCGAGTATCCATTCTTCCTGTAAGTTTATTCAAATGTAGTACCTCTTTGACAAAAGCGTTGGTAATCTGTGTTTCAGAATTGCTCTTTTCTTTGGTTAAATCATGTACCTGATTTTTTTGCTGGAGGGGCCTGTGCTTCTGTCTTAGGTCATCAACAGCCAGAAATTTTCTCTTGGAAGTGAAGTTGTGAGCCCATGACTCTTCCTTATCTTGAGAACCACGTGTATCCACTGACAGCCACAGCAAGACTATCAGTAGAGTAAAGCACTCCTCAAGGTTAAAGAAAACAACATGATACCCAGGGGATATCTGCTTCCTAAAGGACACCTTTGTATGCAACCTTTATCCATAGTGTAAATACTTATATTCCAATGAAATATGGCAGAACATATCATACCATATGTCTGACTTGCCATAGTTTTGATAAGATCTATTTGTTAATATCTTTAAAGCACCAGTTTTACTGAACCGATACTCAGGTCACAAAGATAGTTTAGCTGTTCTTATAGGGTTTTGGAAAAAAAAAAAACAAAAAACAAAACAAAACTTAAGTTTTTCTTCCTGGGAAGTTATCTGTTTGGAGGTGGAATGGGTAGAAAGGAATACACAGAGATCATATTGCATCACATTATTCATCTTAATGATCTGGGTACAAGGTCAAGTTTAAGAAATGCTCATGCTACTTGAAGCTGTCACCATATGCTAGTAGAAGGATGATTCTTTCATTCCCTGTTCTCTTAGTCACTGATGGCATCCACTACTGGGCATGGCTAAGGATGGGATCCTTGACCATGTGGGACTTTGTTCTGAACAGTTGTTAAACTTTCACATTCAGGTGTCTACTGCCATTGAACTGCTTTTCCTGGGTGCATGCAGGAGTAAATGGTAGCTCTGTTCCCAGTTCAAGCAAGTATAGGAAACATATAGAAAGCCCTGACTTTTCTGCCTACGTGACAGCACTGAGATAGCAGGTAATGGGTAACAAGAGTATTAGTAATACCTTATTTAGGGGAGCAGGTGGAAAACAAGTAAATTGTGCTCAGTTTGGGGTTTTATTAGTTCTTTTCTGCTCCTAAGACAAAACAGTCATTCACTCATCACTCCATTTGGTTTTGAAGTGGTCCACAATCTAGCTCTGATGGACTGATCAGAGGGAAGCCCCAACTGTATCAGAGGCTATCCCAACTAATGCTATGTCCTGACAGACATTTGGGTGGTTTTACAAAAACTAGTATGCCTACTTTAATTCATTAAGTTACGTGTTTATGAGTGTTCCTCTCTGTTTTGAGGAGCTGGCTTCTAGAGTGTTTTCTTTTTTTTCAGAAGGTCTAATCAAATTTCTTGTGATCTGTAAAATCTGTAATGGTGATTACTGTGAGTTTTTATTTTTTGGGTATGATTTATTATGTGCTGTTTGGTTTCTGAGAACTGCCAGATGAGTACTAGTAAGTCTTATCTCTGGAATATCTCTGGAATTTGTTTTCCTGATTCTTTCTTTATTTCTTCTTCTTCTTCTTCTTCTTCTTCTTTTTTTTTTTTTTTTTAATAATGGCTTCCAACTGGCTAATTGTACAGAGTTATATGTTGCAAACAAATCAGATGAAGAGATTAATGAAATTCTGGGTTGATCTTGCTTACAGTGTCCCCAGAAGAGATGGAGGTGTAGTATATGTTTGTAGATATGTTGCAAGCTTTGTAGTCCTAATCAATAAATCCACTGAGCCTTGTTGTACTGAGAATTTATAGATTAGTACTCAATCTACTCAGTGTGCTAAGTGTGACAAGATACAGTTGGTCAGTTCTTTTCATTGAAACACAGCAGTTTAATCTGTGGCTGCAATGTGAGTTATGGAGGACATACTCTGAGCTTTCATTTTTGCCTACACCACAAACACTATATGTGGCATGCTCTGCTTAGCACTGGCCCGTACCTCAATTACCTGTTGCATAGTGAAGTGCATTGTCTCTGTGCCAGTGGGGTGGCCTCAGCCTCAGAATGCACACTGGAGTTTTAATTTTAACTGGTATGGGTTTTATAAGCTCTGAATAATTTTACGACAACTCCTACAAAATTCAGTAGGAGTAGAGTGATGGCTCAGTGGGTTTAGATCAAAATTATAAGAATAGCTTTTACCTTCACTGACTGTGCAATATTAGCATGTTGACTATATTTCCCACTACAAAGCCTTTTATTAGCATGTGATAAGAAAGAAAAGATATTATGTATACAATAGTTTTTATCTGTTCATAAACCTATGCTAGAGTGAGGCAACCCTGCAGTTGCTAAAAATTCTTAACTCTTTGAAGCCTGATGTTATGATATCAAGTCTCTGACAAGAATGTGCGTTCTGAAGCCTTAAAATCGATACTTACTTTAGTCTCATAATGGAGAACGGAATCATTCTAAGTTGATGTTCTTATAGTGCTACCCTCCACTCATTTTATGTAGCAAAATTGAAATTACTAGGGTTGTCAATATTATTTTATAAAAAATAGTTTATAGTCATGATAAGAAATTAATGTTCTTGTTGCCACTTCACCCATACACAAACTAGACTGAAGAGCTAAAAAAAAAAAAAAAAGTATTATAGGAAACATTGATATTAAACTGCCTCCTTGAACCTTTGAAGTAATGAGGATGTTAAAGTTATGATACTTTACCTTCAGAAATTTTCAACTTTTTCTTGTGTGTAATATTGTAGACAGTCACTCTCTTGCTACTCCCTGTGAAAAATAATCTTCCTGTCTCAGATTTAAAAAACTGTCTTTCCTGCATTCTTGACATAAAGATAGGTAACTTCAATATTTGTTCCATAAACTCAGTTTTTTTGACTCCTTTCTCTCTTCTTCCAGTATGCAATTACCTCTAGATAAAATAAGGGTGTTTGATTCTTCAGGCTTCTCTTATCCTCTCTATCAGTTCAGTGTGGAATTCAGTGAGCCAGAAGAACTCTGCTAGGTTAGCAATATCACAGAGTCACAGAACATTTGATGTCGGAAGGGACCTCTGGAGATCATCTAGTCTAACACTCCTGCTCAAGCAGTGTCACCGAAAGCACATTGCCTGGGATCTTGTCCAGGTGGCTTTTTAGTATCTCCAGAAAAGGAGACTGCACGACCTCTTCGGGCAACCTGTTCTAGTGTTCTGTTACCCTCACAATAAAGAAGTTTTTCCTTATATTCAGACAGAACTTTCTGTGTTTCAGTTTGTGCCTGTTGCCTCTCATCCTATTGCTGGGCACCTCTAAAGAGTCTGGCCCCATCCTCTTGACATCCTCCCCTGAGATATTTATATGCATTGATAAGATTTTCCCCCTCCCTCTCCATATTCTCTTCTCTGAACTGAAGAGTCCCAGCTCTCTCAGGCTTTCCTCATATGAGAGATGCTTCAGTCCCTTATTCATCTTAGTAGCCTTTCGCTGGACTTGCTCCAGTGGCTCCATGTTTCTCTTGTATTGGGAACCTAATAATAAATATAGAGCTCCTTTTTGAGACCCAGCACCAGCTCACAGGGTTTAAATGTAAACTGGACTTTTCAGAACAAATTGCGTTCTACCTTATACTACTGTAAATCTGTAGTGACTTTATTGTTTCCAGTGCATTTTTCAGTGCTATACTTACCCAACTGCATGTGAGAACAAATTGTTATATCAGCTCACTTAACCTTTCTCCTCGCAAGTTTTGTGGCATGTCACATAATTTGTGAGGTTGCCCTGTGTTATTGTTATGTGAAGCAGCACCAAAAAAGCTTATGTTTTTCCTGATTTTTCCTGCTTTCATGTCTAACAACAGTGATAATATGGACATCCTCATATGGCATGACCTGAACTTGTATGCTCAATAAAAACATTGTGAACTGCCTTTCTTCCACTCTGAGGATCATCTTATGCCACAAAGGAGAATGCATTCCCTTTATTAGGCGCACACATAATTTTATTGGCTTAAATTCCCATGTCTTTCCCTGTGCCAAGCAGTATATGCAATACAAATATGAAAATGTTCGGAGCACAATGTTTTGGAAAGGGGACTTGCAGGTAGAGGTGAACTATAGTTGCTTGAAACAATTAAGGCATGTACCACATCAGAAAAGGAGGTTGACCTAAGTGCAGACAACGTTGTTGTTACCACCCTCTCTGAACAAGGGGAAAACTTTACCTGTAGGGGTTGCTGAAAGCATACTTTGAATTGGCATACCATGTTCAAGGCTGCTTTCTCCTAGCTGTGTCCTTTGCTATTCTTTCCTGGAAAGACTGCTGAGATTATTCAAATCCTTCTTTGTTTAACTTTTAACCACTGCAATTTTAGTTTAGAATCTACAGATACACTACCCCAGTATTCAATGACTGCATCTAAATTTATGCAGTAGTGCATGTTGCACTGGATCTACGAAGTCTCTGGATCTTGTCTGTTTGAAGCATGTTTTGCCTCTTTACCAGTTGAACTGCCAGAATATCTTGTTTGAGGGAACTAATGTGTGGGGGTGGGGGACCAAAACTCCTGTCTGGGTCCAAGCAGCTCAGAGGTGTTTGAGTGCTGTGTTCAGACATAGCTATTCTGACTAAAGCCCTTCCAAAGTGTAGATCTGCTCTTCCATATTTAGTATTTCTGTGGCTCTGTAATTCACTGACTGTTTAATGCTATTGGCATTATAACTGTTGACTATTAAAGTTGGTGTCTATGAAAATGCTGTGCAGCCTGTATGTGCATACTTCACTAAAACAAATAATATTTATAGAGATCATAAAGGCAGCATGTTCCTCCTCCTGCATGTCTTCTATGCAGTTTCTTGCAGAGAGTCTACAAACAGCCTGCCTGGAGATACATGATGGCATCCTAATTTCTCAAGGTACGTGGAGTAAGCGTGCTTACTCTTCAGGGTGCGTTCTGGTTGTACTTTGCAAGCTTGCTGTCCAAAAAACAAGGAAGTGTATCTCAAAAGTGGCCCTGAAAATGGTGGAAGTTACTGAACATTTGATGATAACTTACACTGTCTGGAAGGGCTGATTGGAACAAGCACTGACATCCCTGTGATGGGCTTCTGAAGACAGTATTTCTCCTGAGTGAAGCATGGTAGGAATTGCACTTTGCTAGATGTTTTTGGTAGTTCTGTGCTAATTTTCTCCTAGTTCATCCATCCCAATATGCAGCAGAAACAAGAACATACCCTTTCCTCAGATCACACCTTGCAGTGCTGGAAAGTACATAATGCAGCTGATGATGGGCTGATTCAAGACTCTTCACCATTTTCCTCTCCTTGTGGCACAATTCAAACAGCAGGATGAAACAACAGATATAAAACAAAACATGAGCAACAAAGTGGATGGACATACAGACAGAATGATTTGGCATATTAAAGAAACAAACAGCACATATTATACTGAAAAGAATAAAGTTATTGTTGTCTGAAATTAATAATACATGTAATGATTATGCAGCATACCAATGGAGAAAACGGAATGCATGAATAGAGAATATTTAATGGAATGTGACATATGAAGACTTATTAGAGAAAAATATAGTAAAGTTATATAGTGAATACAGTGAAAATACAGGACAGTTAATTGGATAAACCACATGCACTGCTGACAGCTGAAAAAAAACCACTGAATTTGCAGGCCTATAGTGTAATAATAGGATGGATGGAAGACTGTTTGTGATTAATTTCTTCCTTTTTATCTTATGACTGATGTCAAGATCTTTGCACAAACAACATGTGAACCTAGAGTCCTGTAGCATTATTTATCTGAAAATTGGTGATATCTATTTTAATGTTTATTGTTGAAAAGTTACTATCACACAGAAGCCTTTTGTTAAGTTTAATTGTTGCCTTATACATTAAAATGTAGAGAAAGTGCATGATAAAATAGACCTTTTTAATACCAATTTTACATACAACAAAGCAATTTCAGGCAGCCCAGATATTCAGTGATAAAGACTGGAAATGTAATCAGAACAGTTCTTTTCAATATCAGTCTTTATGCTTTTTTCCCATGTATTCTACTAGCAGTGTTTTTTTTTTTTTTTTTTTTTTTTTTTTTTTTTTTTTTTTTTTAAGATACTGCCTAAATAAACTTTAGGATGCATTTAAAATTTAGCATTTTAGAAGCTGGAGCAAATCAGCTGAAACATATTTCCATTCCTTCCATCTGAAACATTTGAAAGCTGGCTTTACTATCCAGTAGAGTTTTAATTTTCCTGATTCCTTTTAGCAAAATAGAATATCACTTATGAATAGTTTAATTAATGCTGTCAAGAAACAATTTTATGTAAGATCCTTCAAAGTATCTTTATAAAAAAAGCTAGAGTTTTGGGAAGAAGTGATAGAGCTCTGACCAAATCTGGGTAAGATACAAGAATGCATACTTGCCTAGTTTACTGGATGTTTTTACACAGTTACATATTGGCTGGAAATTGATTAAAACTAAGAATAGCAGCATTTGCCGGGACTACAAATAGATTTCAGAGGAGGAGGTAGGCATAATTTGTGTATTTTATGAAAGAAGATGGTAGGCAGTTTTTGGAATGAAGAGTGGAAACAGAGATAATTCAGAAGATAGGAAAAAATACAGCTATCAAGGAAAGCATGTTTTAGAAACACAGATTCATAGGAATCCAAATCTTGCTATCCATCACAGAACAAGCTGTTCATAATTAATTTCCCAGAGATTTCAGCTGTGAAGATTCAGGCTTAAAAATATAGATTCAGATTGTATTCCCAAGTTGTTGATAACAGGTTTTGGTACAGAGTTCTGAGTCAAAGGGAGGAAGATCCGTGACAAGAATTTGAGTCCTTAACCCAGAATTCATCTATATAAATGAGGGTAGATCACCAAAAGCAAGCACAGGTGTGCTGCAAAATGTGTGCTTTTACTTATGGTAGTAGAATATATGAGTGCTTCTTGACTTGTTGCCAAAACTAGGTGAACTTGTTGATCTGACCTCAAAGTTTTGCTTATGTTTGCATGTCGCTTATCAGAGCAATGGATAGTTAAACAGAGTAAAATAGACACACAGCTGGCAGTCGGAAGTATCATGGTTCTACATACAGCTGCAGACCAGTCTTGTGTTCTTGCTTCTGGTAACGGTAGTTGTGAACTATGAAGGGAAAATGGAAAGTTGAGGGCAGCAGAGCATAATGATCTCAAAAGTGTGGGGCTTTTACTGTCAGAGCCTACATTCTCTTTCACATTTATTAGCTGTTTATTGGGTAGTCATAAGTGCTGAATAAAATGTTTTGGGGAGCATCAAACTGCTGAAAGACTTTTCAAAGCCGTATTTTGTACAGAAAAAGTACAGAAAAGTCTAGAGACTTAGTTCAGATCTCAGCTCAGGAAGCAATAGACCATTTTGATGTAAATACTGCTTTGGGATAGCAGTAAAACCCACAGTATTATATTCTGAGCTGCTTGCCATGTAAATGATTTCTGAATGGATTAATCTCTGAAGCTTTCCTAGAAAAAAATAACAGTTCAGCAATACAGACTTGCTTCAAATATTTGTTTAGTCAAACATATTGTTTATTTGTTAAAAAAAAAATCCTAGGCAGTTAGACATCTTAGAATGTGTTGACATTATTGTACTAGTGAAGTCTTTGAAGGAGCAAATATGGGTAAATAATAGTGATGCAACACATTTTATTCAAAAACACTAAAATTCCTGTGGAGGAAATGCTAACTTCTTGACACTATTTGCTTTATTAGAGGAAGTGATTATTTCATCATGAGTAGCTATTCTCATATTCTACTCAAAAATATGTGCAAGCAGATTGCAGTTCTCAGAGTTTATAAACTCAAGTTTACCTAGTGACTGTGAATGTTTTATTTATGGATTGTCAGCAATATTTACTATTCAAGCTGTATTTTTTTAATATCTGTTTAATATCAGTAGTCCGTTGTGAATCAAGCTCATGATTGTCATGAATACCCACACATGCAGCTTGAAATTGGTGTCATGAATAAATGAATAATGGTTTGTTAGTCTGGTTTGTACCAGCTTATAGTTTAAGTCACAGAATTACAAAATCGTTGAAATTGGAAGGGGCCTCTGGAGATCATCTAGACCACCCTCCTTGCTTTGAGCAGGGTTAGCTAGGGCAGGTGTCTGAGGACCATATCCAGTTTGGTTTTGGATATCTTGGATGGAGATTCCACAACTTCTCTGTGAAACCTGTTCCAGTACCTGATGAACTTCACAGTAAAAATGTTTTTTCTAAGGTTTGAATAGAATTTCTTGTATTTCAGTTTGGGGACATTGCTTCTTATCCTTTCACTGAATATCACTGAGAGGAGCCTGGCTCCAATCTTCCTTATTGCCTTCCTTACTTCCTTAATTCATACACATTGATGACACGCACCCAGACCCTTATCTTCTTGATGCTGGACAATCCCTGCTCTCTCAGCCTCTGCTTGTACGTCACATGCTCCAGTCCTTTAATCATCTTCCTGACCCTTCACTAGACTTGCTCCAGTGTGTCCATGTCTCTTGTACTGGGGAGCCCAGCACTGGACCCAGCACTCCACATGTGGCCTCACCAGTGCTGGGTAGAGGGGGAAGATCGTCTACTTTGATCTGCTGGCAGTGTTCTGCCCAATGCAGCCCTGGTTGCTGCTGGTCTTCATTGCCACAAGGGTGCATTGCTGGTTCATGTTCAGCCCTCTACAATCCACAGATCCTTCTCTGCAAAACTACTTTCCAGTTGGTTAGCCACCAGTGTATACTAGTGCATGGGGTTATTCTTGACCAGGTGCAGGACTGTACATTTCCTTGTATTTAATTTTATGAGACTTCTGTTACCCATTGATCTCAAATAATAAGATGCAAGTAGATTTAATATAACTTTCTAACTGGAAGACAAACTTGATTAAAAAAAATCAACTGAATATTAGAGTAGCTGAAGAGATATTAAGTTTACAATTTTGTGTTTGATAGATTTATGTTAATAAATTCAATAAAAATAACATTTTCTGTTTAAAAGAAATGTTGAATAGTGAATATTGCTGTAGGAGCAATAATGTGAGTGAAATGACCTTATGCATTTTTTCCATTAAATACTTCTGTGATTTTATTTTTGTAGCTGGAATCTTAATGTTAATTTAAAAGGTTGACTTATGGCTAAATTGTGATTGGTGTTTGGCTGATTTTTAATAGAGGTCTTTCATTGATTCCAGGGGTTCCTTTTATTCGAGGAAAGATCAAACTTTAAAGAAGCTATGTTTTAGTAACTTCTCTATTTGATCTGAGCCACTTCCAGCATGATTGTTGACATTGGATTATAGATGAGCTCTTCTCTGTTTTTCCTTTCGTATTTCATTGGTTGAAAAAGAGTTGGGGCAATTACTGTTGGACACAGATGAAGAAATCAGAGAACTTCACTAGAAAACTGAGATGAAGCATGTAGTTAGTGTATTTGGTTGTAGGGGCAGTAGCAGTGATTATGTTTCTGAATTACTCCATTGACAAATAAAAGACCCTTAATATTTGAAAAAATAATGATCCTTTAGAAGTGGAAAAAGAAAATGATTTTCTCTCTCTTTCAAGATATAGCATATAGTTGCCTCAGAGTCTTCTCAGACAAGGTGGCAAACCACATGCAAATACTCCTTTTTATGTCTTGATTGACCCTCTTTACATAGGAATTTTTTTTTTAAGAACAGTTCCTTTCAATATATATTTTGATGACATGTACTTTTCAGACAAAATTGCCCCACACAGTTATATGTCAGTACTAAAGCCCCAAATTTGCTGTGGCCAGATTTGCAAGGATTTGACATTTCAGGTCCTGATACTGTGCGGAGCTGATTTTTTCACAACCTTATTTTTCACAATGAGCCTTTGCGGAGACAAATTCATCATAAATTGAGTTAATGCCTATTTGCAAAATAGGAGGAAACCTTGATCTGACCAAAATGCTAAAACTGAAGTAGCTGGAGAATTCTTGTCTATTAATAAGCATTACTGCTACATCTAAAGCCATCAGCTAAAAGGGTTAATGGGAACAGTGACCAAAGAATTAGGATCTTAATACCTACTGTGCACTTCAGCATAACCATGTCTTTAAGAAAACTTTGCAGGTGGAGCATATTGCACATTGTCAATTCCATATATGTCAAAATTAGGATATGCATGCTATATGAGTACTGAACATGAGGTTATCCGTGCTCATTTATGGAGAGAAACAGCAGTGTCTCTAAGAAAGGAAGTGCAAACAGCAATAGGAAAAATTAATAAGTTACTCTTTTCTACTGGCATAATAAATTAGATTACATCTTCAGACCAATCCTGAACAGTAATTTCCTACTTTAAATAGCCAGATTCTATTATGACAGCAGTAATTGTTCATCTCTGTTAAAAGCTTAAGGTCGTGTAAGAAGAATTCTGTAGAGATCTCCCAGCACTATCTGCAGATGAGAATAAGGAGAGTAATCCCAGTTTCCTCTTTTCATTGCATTTCCATCTTTTCCTTTGTGAGGAAGTCAACTTCTGTATTCTGTAAATTTGAGCAATATGCATGCCTTTCCCTTTAACCCTGCCATACTTCCTACCTGTATTAGCTTCTTTGAGCTGCCCTGTAAGACATTTCCTTACAGAATTAAAGGACCTACTAAAAAGCTAATATTACTATCAGTGTTTGCATTTGACCATTGCCACTGAGTGCAGGTGGTGGTAGGGACACTGACCATGTGCATTGCCACCCTCATCCCTACAGAGCATCCCTTCTTGTGTGGGAATAGCAATAAACATTATTTCAGAAACAGTGCTCAGGACGTAGTTCTTCTATCCAGAAAGTGGAAAGCAAATACTGCAAGTTTCTGCTCCTGTGTTTTGCTAGAAAGAAAATAAGTAATTTTCACAAGCTTTTAAGAGTTTGGGTATATTAAATCATCCAGATGCCAGTTTATTAAGTGACCATGATGCATGTTATTGTGGTAAATGAGGTGACTATTTACCTGCTTATTTTATTTATGAAAATATGTAGCCATGCAGGTATGCTATTTGTCATTGTTCACTGCTTATCTGTCTGAAGATACAGTGAGTCTTAAGGTGAAAGGACGTGTCTGTATCTTTCCATCATTTTTTCTGTAAACAGTAAACTTGCTTCGAAGCCATGTAAGGGGTCTTTGCTTTTCACCAGCACCTAGTCTTTTGTATTAAAATGACTGAAGGATCTGAATTATGAGATGTTATATCTCTTTGCTATCTAGCACAACTTAGCAGATTCTATTCAAAAATGAAGATGAAACTAGTGTGATTCTTCACAGCGGCATATGTTACTTAGCAGTCTTACTGCATTAAAAATCAGAAATGAAATCAAATTCTATCAGATAAGCCTGTTTCTTCACTGATCTCAGCACTGTGACTTGCAGTTCATGTAATTTGTGGTTTTACGTAGGATACCAAAGAGCTGGTGGGGTTGCCTCCCCCTAGCCAACCTGTGGAACTTACCATGCAGGGAACTCTCAGGAGTGGAGTGAGACTTCCAGAGGAGAATAAGAGAAAACATGGAATCATGTTGTATCTTGCATCACCAGCTAGATTAGAAGTTTAAATCTACTGCTCCCTTTTCTTTCAACTTTTCAAGTAAAGTTTGAACTGTTCAAGTAAAGTTGAGGTATATACTTGATTTCACAGCTTGAAGAAGACTTTGTTATTTAGCCGTTACCTACTGAGGTAGGCTTAAGGTGTATGCAAAGCTAAGACTGTAGTTCTTCTGATCACACTTCTAACTGAAAGGAGATTGAGTCTATGAACTGTTGTGACAGCTCTTCTCCTGTGAAGCAAAGCAAGTCAGAAATCCCCAAATTAATTTGAAAATGGATGACTCTCAACTTAGGTCTGTAGACAGAGTAAACTGGTAAATCAGTTTCTAACTATCTTTAGGAAAGAAATAGAATAAAATCTTCTTCTAAAATAAATATATAAAAATGAGAAACTTCACCATAATGCTATTCTATTTGTCAAAACTGGCAAATAGTGTGATTCTGTGAAATTGCCATTGTGGTGTAGTCCTGACATCCTGCTCTGAAATCCATTCATTTGTGTAGCATTTTTCTGTAAGAACAAACCAAGTGTAGAGATATTACTAAAGCAGGTATGTTGTTAGCTCTTTGCAAGTTATATATTTGGTAATGTGGAGTGTTCAGTAAGGCTAGTTAAGCTCACTAGTGGACTGCTTTAGACAACTGTCAGGTAAGAGAAACTGAGCTACTGCATTGTATGTGAGAAAAAGGCAAATAGCTGAAGTAAAATCATGGCTTGGCTGCATATTCATTGTATTCATTTCATTAAAGTATTTTTTCCCTTTCTGCAGGGGCTGTTTTTAATCTCAGGTCAACCTACAGTTTCATGAAGGATATTCCTTTATTCTTTTCTACAAAGAAGAAAATAAGGAATCTTACACCCAGCCAGGGCTCCTATTTTGATAACTAGAATCTAATATACTTTGTGGACTTTGTGAGTTTGGCTCCAGGCCCATCAGATGTGAAACACTGTGGTCAGGTCTGATCAGGCATGATTGGCAGAAGTAGTCCGTGATCTTTATCTTAGGATGGAGTAAATTTCTAAATCCCTTGGTACTAAATGTAAGGCTTTCAATGGCAGCATTTTTGTTCTGATCAGTAGTGACCTGTTGAAGATAGTTTTAAGACAGTCCTCTTTTGCTGCTGAATGGTTCACATGGTCTTGGAGCCCAAAGACTGGATTCCCTTTGCATAAAATTAAACCAGAATGTGTATTAGACTGTTTGGCCTAGATAGAGCTATTTGGAAGTAAAATAGGTCCTACTGTTTCCATGCAGCGGTAAACCTATTTACAGAGTGGTGTGGTGTGGGTCACCTCTGTGAGGTGGGATGTGTATTTTCAGTTCTTCTACAAGAGCTAGTTAAAACCAGTCTCTAAGTGACAGTGGGTGACTCAGAGTCCTTTTGAGCAGCAAGGGGGATAGAACTGACTGACAGAAGTATATGTTTTTGTAATACTCTGAGCCAATCTAGAAATATTTCAGTAAAACGAGTGTCAACTGCAGTTATAAGTAAAAGAAATCAGTAAAACCTTCAGATTTGAATCATAAAATTAAAATACTAGGCACCCATCTTTAGAGATGTCTGGCTGATTTATCAGATTGCAGAAGTCTCAGTCAAAAAGATTTCTGAATACATTGATTTAGTGCTGATGAAAACAAGGGAATATTAAAAATCTCTTGAGATAAAAGCTATGAGATAAATGTAGGAAATCAAGCATGTTATTTATTCCAGAAAGAGAAAAGTCCAGAGCATTTGCAAAAAGCCTCATTGGGATTTTGATAGTACTGTCAGTTCTGCATAGAAAGTACTAGATATTACAGAAAAGTAAGTAGATAATAATTTTTTCCCCTTGTACAGAGAGGGAAATAATGAAGTCAGGTTTTATCTAACAAAATCTATGTATAAAACATTCATACAAAATATTTTTAAAACTAACAGTACTACTCTGCTGCAATCCATCTGATTTCCTGTATTTGTCCGATAATTTTCTCTTCAGCTTTTACTTTTTGCTTCTTTCAGTCTGAACTTAGTGTTTTTAGAGCTCTTTATGACTGGGATTCCTGTGTTCTGTTTGATCAACTAGAAACTTTGGAAAAATGATCATGCTGGGAGTTTCTGATGTGGGAAGGTAATGTAATTTGGACTCATGGATTAAACTGTAATCACAGCATAGTATTTTAGAAACCTCATTCTTTTTTTTTTTTTCAGTTTTTCAGGGTGAGGGGTAATTCCATGGATGATTTTATTGAAGGAATTAGGGAAAGGAAATTGGAATGGTTGACCAGATGCTTTTGTTGTAAGAGAACTTTGTAGACACTAGGGACTAGATACAATGTGGACCGCTGAGAGGTGTTCAGTGATGCAAGAAGTTCTCTCTTACATGATTAGTCATTCTGTTTTTCATGCTGTTAGGCTGTCTTACCTGTCTTCCTCCCTGGGCTGTATTCCTTCATTTCTTCCTTGAAGGTGGGATTCGACTCTCTTGACTATGCATCTTTATCTGAAACATTCACAGAAGGGCTCCTTGCTATTCAAGGGAGTACTAGGAAGCACGGTTTGTCTGACCTATTCTAAATGTCTCTTTTAGAGTGAGATAAATCACACCTTGGAAATGCCTGTTTTTTCCCTATCAATTATAGTCTAGATGACTGGTTCACAAACTAATACCTGCATTTGTTCAGACGTGACCTATGCTTCCTGGCTGAACTCTGCTTATTTTGGTAGTGAGGATTTTTCAAGATTGCTCCTAAATTAGTTGCCTGTCTAGTCCATTGCTTGAATTTTGGGAAGGTAGAGAAAAAGCTATAACTTCTTCCTCTCTCTAAAGCAGTTAAAAATGCCAGGTATTCAGACCAAGTATCTCCATCGTATGAATTTGTCATCTTGGACAGGTGGTGACTAACACCATGGTTCTCAAAATATATAGCAGCTTTTCTGTCAACTGGCTAATGGCTTAATATTTTATTTCCTCTTTTTTTCTCTGCAATTAACAATCGCTCAAAGTGTTAATGTTTGTCTTTGCATAGTGTATTACCACTGTATTACCCCTGAGGAGTTGCTTCCTCTGATGATATGGAAGCTGATTATGCGGTGCAAGCTTACACTAGATTTGCTTGATGAAACTCTAATTGTATGAATGTAGGATTTGTGATATGTCTTGCTGTGCCACTCAAAAGGAAAAATGAGTCTGGAAAATATTATATTTTTGGAGTGAAAGGACAGCTAGTTCTGCGTCCCCCTTTCACTAAGTAATTGAATTTAGTCGTAGGAAATAAATCTTTTTACATTTTAAAAGCCATTCATTTGTTTGAAAAATTAAAATGATTTGTGTGTTTCAGGGTGAAGAAATTATTGAATTTCAATAGAATTGTTTGCTATCTTGAAATAATTTATATAAAATATTGCTGCAGTACATGTAATTATAGTTGGCTATCCAAATTTGAACTGTTAATTATCTTTAGCTAGTTTAATTTCATGGAGGATAATCGTATTTCCTTCAACTCAGAATGAACACTTTAAGTAACAGAGGAACTACAAGCTACAGGTTTTCGACTGTAATTGCTGCTACTTTCCTGTTTTCAAGATAAATCTTGTAATTAACAGCTGTATTGCAATGTCTGTCTGAAATATTTAATCCTGTTAAAGAGGAATCCAAGGAAACAAGGAATAGATTTCTTAGATATGCAGGAAAAAAGTATCCTGTGTGGTTTTTATGGCTTACCAACTCAGTAAGGATATGCAGGAGTGTTTGTGTTGTACATTTTACCTCTTCATGGACACATTTACCTCAATACTCAGTAACAAAGTCTGTCTGAATTATTGAAGGGCTTAGGAGATGAGTTATATAAAGTGTTCCAAAACTACTAGTAAATCTCCTCCTGCTAGTCTGTTTGAGATTCAGATTATGTATATAAATCTCAAGGAAACTTCTGAAAGCCTTTCTGTTTTTTTCTACTCAAAAAAAAAAAAAAAAAAAAAAAAAGTGTGTGGTTTTTACATTGTTAAAGATATTTTTCTCAGTTCTACAGTGTACTCCAGAATGGATGGCAACTTTGCTTTTCCTGTCTTCAGAGGATCTGGAATTAATCTGAAATTAACATATCCACTTGCCAGTCCCTGATCATCTCAAGAGAGTTATTTAAGATTTTCTGTGTATGAAGCTCAGGGCTGAATTCAGTGAAAGTGTAGTGTAGCTGGGCAGCTGCTTTCCTCTTGGTGTTTTCCCAGGTCACTTTGTCACATAAGGTGGGATTGAAGAAGGCTTCAGATCACTTACCTATTTTACCCACACCCTTTTCCTTCACACAAAATCCCTGGTGGTAAGTGCCTCCTCCAAATGGTTTTGTAGTGCATAGGGCAGTCTTTATTTCTTTGCACTTTGCAGGGCAACGGGAATAATTAATGTTTTTCTTCATGCTAGGTCTCCCTGCATGAATAGGAAGCAAAGATCTACATAATCCATACTGCTGTAGCTGGGCACTGCTTCAAGGTGGCTCCTCAGGTGATTTAAAACATCACAAAATCTGTACTGCCACTTGCACTGGATTACTGCCAGTTATACTAGATTTGGAGAACTGATCTAAATCTTTATATAGGTACTGTGTTTGTGCTAAAGTCGAACAGAAAGAGAAAATTACTCTCTGGCTATAGATAATTGACAAGGTAATAGCTGTTTAATTAGTATTGGCCTGTTTGAATTAATCTGGCAATTCTTGATCTCAGTATTACTAGACTTTTTTCTTGAGAAACTAGAGACATATTATCAGATTTTTATTTGGCAAAGGGATGCAGATACAATCTAACAGAAATATTGAGCCAACACTTGCTATTCCTGGTGCCGTAGCGAGCATACTGCATTAGTCGGGAGTTACACCAGAGTAGCCGCACTATGGGGTTGTTCAAGGACTAGTTGCATTCTAATGTCTTTCTGTTCTGCATTTAAACCTGATATAGATTAATTGTTTGCACTTAATTTCACCAAATGTAATTGTGAAGCATGGAGATTTTGACAGTGAGTGAGAGTAAAAGACATACGTTATAGAGAGAGATGTCTTTTTAGTCTGATCTAGTTGCATAATCAGGGCTGAGTTTACAAGATGGTCTGTCATAACTTATATTAATGCTAAGGCTTCTTTGATTAATGCCCACGTGCTTATCCCTTTCACTCCACAGTAACTCTGGAATCTGAGACACTTTAGGCTTGTCTTTACTGGATTCTCAGAGAAAGGGGATTTCTCCTAGGTTTCTGTGATCTGCAGTGGCAAAGCAGGCCATGGAACAAATTCACCTTTGGGATTTCTTGTAAAAGACATTGTTAACCGAACAATTCAAAAGTAATTAGTTCTCCTTTTTTCAGTTGCAGTGAGACACTCCATGAGACCATATTAGATATTTTTGGTGTAATGAGGTGTTTTGTAAGGTGCTTGAAGTATGGCAAATGAAACAAAAGGGATTCACATGAATTAATTATAACTGTCCTGCAAAAGCAACCTAATGACTAGATATTCTGATTACTTATCTTTCTGATAATACAGATCTGTACTTGTCTTGACATAATCCTGTGTCTGATACCTTCTTTTTGTTTCCCAAATACTTGCATACAGGTGTATTTTCTGATTTCTTCTAATATCACCTCTGCTGAATTGTCTGTCTTTGTTTTTTGTGAAAACAAGTAAATAAAGCTAAGCCAAAGGGAATATGGTTGACTATCACACTTGGAGGAAAAAAGAAAAAATGAAAAAATGAAAAATCTTTTGCCTGTGATAATAAGCTCAAAACATTCTCTGGGAATTGTATTTCTATAAAATACTCTCTGAATTGCATTTCAGCATTAAAATTTATGTAACTATTTGGTGTCACACTTTTTCCTTCAGGAAAGATAAATATTTCAGTCTTTGAACATTGTGAAACCGAAAACATTCACCAGTCGCACCAGCTAAAATTGCAGTAGGCTGCGTGCAGTTCCAGTGATGAATAGTAGCTGTTTGAATTTGGAAAATATACAGCAATCATTGTGCGTATAAAGCATTACAGATGAAGAGATAGATCATTTTCTCTGATTGTTACACAGACCATTTGTAAATGGTTGTTTTGCAGTTTCATAATGTGTTGCCACTTAGATATGTTGAGGGTTTTTTTTTTCAGCTTAAAAACTGCTTAGTGTAAGAGAGTCTTAAATGTCTTAGTGTATTACCATGCTTACCAAGCATCCATTAAAACTTTAGATGATGATCCTTATAGGGTAGTTTGATTTTCAGAAAGCACTTGCAAAGGCAGTTACATTTGAAAATGAATATTTTGGGGGCTTTAGTTTCTCACTTCATGCATTTTAATTTGGTAATAGGTTTGGTCCATACAGGTAGCTTTTCAAACCCACCTAGAACTTCCAGTCAGGGAGAATCAGATGTCAAGATGGAGTCTACAGCATTTTTAGACACTGTCATCTTCTTTACTTCTTCCATGAACATTTTCTCTTAGGAGAATGATAGATTGAAAGATTAAGTCTAATAGGACTTTTTATATTCCAATAATGTCTAAAAGGAGCTCTTTCTGATATGCCTTAAATACCATTATGATGTAGTTTAAAAATGTGCCTTCCAATTAGCAGTTCCAGATACCCCACGTACACAAAACAAGGTGAAAGGCACTCATGTTGATAGTTTCTAAAACATTAGGATTTACAGATCAAAACAGCATTTTGTAGACACAGAAGTCTACAAGCATCCAATTAAATAGAGAAAACCTGTTCAGTTGCTTTTTTCCCACTCTCTCATCTTCTACGGTCTATGGGTTACCAAGACCCAGATCTGCAAGGCTTACAGAATGCCATCACCCCACTGGAGTGCTCTGTGGAGGCAAGGTTCTGCGTGCTTTGATCCAGTTGCAGGATGAGAACTTGGAACATGAACTTTTGGGGAAGAATTCACCCAGACTTTCTTTTTCTCTGAAGGGCTTCGCTTGTGGCATTGCTGTGACATTAAACAAACATACTCAGATACTTCCTTTCAGTTTCACCTGTGCATAGATCTTTGCAGCTTACCTATGGAAATTCAAAAGATGATCATGGTCTCTTAAAATTGTCACTACATTTTTAATTATTCCTCTGTTTTTGTTGTATGTACTGACATCAATTGATACAAAATTCTAGAGGAAATCTTCTCATTTTGAGGTTTTTTTTGGCAACACGTCTGGGGTTCATAGTTATTTATCAACACTTAATGTCTGTAACCTCTCACCTCCAGCCATGATAGCCAGCAACATCTAGAAGACATATGAATGTTAGCCCTGAATGCTAAATATTAAACATTCCTAAGTGATGGCCTTTAAAGAATGATATTCTACTAGCAGTATTTCTTACTGCCTTGAAAACATCAATTTTGAATGACAAATCATTGTTTGGCTGGTGACATTGATCAAATCATAGACATTTTGTCACCTTTGGCATTTTTTTTTACACCTTGCTTTCATTGTGCCAGCAAAGAAGCTAGTTGCAGCAACAGATGATCACCCTCCTATACAACTAACAAGAGGTAAATATGTTTTTTCTTGCACTGTTAGGCTGAAACACAACATCTGTGTTTAGCTGTCATTTTAGGTGCACTTTAGTGTTTTATGGCAGAGTAGAAGCCTGCAAGAGTGTGACAGACTTGCTCTCACTCTCTTCCGTTATCCACTTTGTCCCTAACAGAAATGCGTGTTGCAGAGCCATACACAGTCATTTCAAATTAAATTCCTGTCTCTAGTTTACTGAATAGAGAGAAAAACAGAACAATCTAAATCAGAAAACTGCGAGGAGAATATTTGGTTTGGATTGGCTTGTTTGTATGTTTGACATGTTCTTCCAGGAGCTCAGTCATGCCATATTTTTTTAAAGGGGCTGTATGGTTACTCTGTATCCAAAATTCAGCAAATAGACAAAATGCTTGTAGCAATGTTTGCATCAGTTCTTCACCTATATGATTATTGTGAAGCAGGAGCAAGACCTGTTCTGTGAAGGCCGTTTGAATTTCTGCCCAAGCGCTCATGTTTATCTTTCTCCTCCTGTAGTAAATGTTTTACCAAATCAGAACCTCAGGTGAAGGTGGTCCATGGTGAGGGTGGTTTACTCTTTAAATTTGTTTTTGTCAATTAGAATTTCTAACTGGTTGGTGTTACAAACCTTCATATATCTGAGATATTAAAGGAAAGCACATAGTGGAATTCTCTTCCTTTAAGCATCTTAGGTTATTTCTCTGAAAAGTGTGCTTTATTCAAACACGCATTCTGGTGCTAACTGGATGTTACTTAATGCTACGATATATTGAAGGACAGACTAAAAGGTCCCTTCTGGCTGCCAGCTCTGTGAACTTTTGAACAGTCTTTATCCAGCAAACAAAACAAGCAGTGTTATGTGCAGTGAAATCCCGGTATGCTTTGTGATCTGGGCCAGCTTAAAGGAGTGACTTAAAATCAATTGATCCTGTGCGCAACTGCTATTCAAGTTTCATTCTGCAAATGCGAATAGGGAATTCATCTGATAAGCAGGTATTTGATAAACAGTTCAGTGATACCTTTCTGAGTGCCGAGGGAGAACGCTGAGGCAGCATGAGCCTCGAGTTAGGGCCCTGATCCTGGCCTCCCACAAGCTGGGTTTCATCCTTGGTTGGGCAAATCCCTTTAGCTCTCTGCAACTCCACTTTGTCTCCCCACTCTTTTTATTTTTAATTTCTAAGCTTTGTGAGATAGTGTTCTGTCTGTGTATTTGCATAAAAGTTAGCATGATGGCAACCCTATCTCAGCTAAGGCTCTCAGAGCTGCTACAATGCCAATATTCCATATTCTGTATTTCAATAGGTACACAAAATCTACAATGTTTTATCAAGTCCTTACAGAACATGTGGCTCTTCAAAGGAGGCTGATTTTTTTCATTTTTGTTTGTGCCAGTGTTTCTTACGAGAGTTGGTTGGGATTTCATTTTGCTCCTTGTCTTCTTTATATAATCAGAATATTAATTTCTTATGATCTGGGAACAAACCAGCTTAGTAGGAGTATTTGTATAGGTGAAGGACATTGCTTTTACTGATTGATTGGAATCTGTCCTCTTATGCAGAACATTAGCTATTTTATTATGACATTAAGCAGTTTTAGCTACATATGTAATATATTAGAGCATGTGACCTGCCTGTGCATGTGTACATTTTCTCTGTGATTCAATAAGCTATTGACTCTAGCTTAGGCCAGAAAAAAAAAAAAAAAAAAAAAGTCTACTGAAGTATATTGTACTGACTGGCTAATTCTTGAATGTAAGTATCACCTATAGGCCCAGGCTTTCTTGCAGAGTGAAATGATTTTCTTAATGTTACTTACTGACTGTATCTTCAACGTATAGTCATCAAGCAAAGAAGTAGCCTACATGGAGTGCACAGCAGTTGAGTTGTTTCAGAATACATAGTTACGTTTGTAATGTGTATTACCACAACCCAGAGCATTCAGCTCTTAATTTCATGTTCTTCTCTGCTGCTGGTTGTGCGCACACTGGGACTGTGGGGCAAAGAGCTCTGTTCTGGATGTGCACAATCCAGGCTGAGGAAAATCAGTCTTGCAATATTGCAATGAAAGCCACTCTGCAGAATATTAGTTTCATAGCCGAAAGCTAGAGCATCATTATATTACTTTTCCATTGTGCATGAGGTGTAATTCCCGCTGGAATGGTGCTTACGAGTAAATCTTTTCTTCCTCACCTTCAGTTTCCAGGTACACACCAACCATCTAAGACAAAAGCTGCCTTTGTGTCTTCTGCAAATATAGATCCTGCTGAACTCTCTGTATTCTTTCATGAGCACCTTTTCCTGGAAAAGTTGCAGATTCTGAAAAAAACAAAATTATGGAGAAGTAATTTTTTTAAAATATGTAAGGTTTACATATTAGACCCAGTTAGCTAGATCTGCTGCCATTGCCCACCATACATTTGAATAAGTGATCCTTTATCTGTAGGCTTCTGCCATCTATCTCCAGGACAATACAGATGTGGTTCTGGAGGTTTTGCCTTAATGGGATAGAACAGAATTGAAGATAGAAGGCAAAGTTCCTGAACTGGAATGTGGACTTGCTTATGTTATTTAAGTTAGATACATCTTGAACTTTGTCCAGTGATGTAAATTGGTTTTACTCTATACTTTTATCCCCCATCTCGCTTTTAGCATGCCAGAGCCAGTAATTTTTAACTCTGTCAATTTATGGAATCGGTCCAGTTACATCTCTAACTGTTTTACCAATTGATTACCATGCAGGTAAGTCTTCTAAAAAATCCAGGTCCACAAAGAGGATTTTTATAATTAAAAATAAAGTTTTTAAAAACCTCCATAGACACTTAGCAACAAGTCCAGAAATCATGAAAATCTAAAGATTTTTACCAGTTCAGCATAGCTACCTTGGCTAATAGTATCCTTGTAGGCTGTTTTATATCTTTAAAGTATCTGTTTTGACAGACTGTGTTTATAGTGTAGATCAGTGTGGAGGAAAAAAAAGTTACCAGTCAGCAATTTGAATATGCAGCAATTGTTTCATATAATTTGTGCACTTTGCCTGTTCAAATCCAGAATAAGTTATTTCAGTTCAACTTGAAGGTCTGTTTACATTTAAAAATTTAAAATGTCTCTTACCAATGAGAGGCCTTTTTAAGAAAGCTACATTAAAGCAAATTTTTTAATTGCTGATCTATCTAGTCAGAGAATCCTCCAGTGACAACAGAATCTTTTGTAAGTGATAAATATCGAGGAAGAGCTCAGCCCAAAGCCCCACCTCAAAAAAAAGTGATGATGTTATCTTAAAAAAAAAAAAGTTTGTCTTTTGTTAATTAGGAGCTAAATTATGGCATTGCAATGCAATGCAGTATGTTTTTATTTCACTGGGTACTGTTGTTATATACGTTTCACTGCTTTTGCAGTTCAGCTTTGCTGTACTTGAACTGTGAATATGAAAGCTCAGTTTTGAAGATTAAAGAATTTAAGGAACAAGCACTTGTACAGATGCATGAAGAAAAGATTTTCTTGCATTTCATGTAACATGCAAATATTGATATATTAACAAAAAATTCTGTTTTTCTGTATATCAGAGGAGTTTTATATTCCCATAGCATATATAAAATATAAAGCTATGAACATTAACATAGGAATGTATTTCAATTATTGTTTTTAGGACCTCATCCTGTAAGAAGCTCATGAATTTCTCTTGCATGTTTTTGCTCAGATAAAACATGTTACTATTCAGAATGATATGCAAATTATGTTTTCTGTTTTTCTGGGGGGGGGGGTTGGTGGGAGAGGAGGAAGGGGAAAGAGTGTGAAAGTTCTGCATTGGAATTGGTAATAATTCTAAATAAGGGCATATGTGAGCTGAAGACTTCACTACGGTCTAGGCACATTGTATATCAGCAACATGAAAGTGTGTTAATATAGGAGGATAACACTGGACAGTTCAGATAGTTGATTTAGGAAAGTCAGTATCAGATTTAAATGTTTCTGGCTAGACATTGTAAGTCTTGTGAGAATGAAGTCACAAAGTGCTTTGTGCTTCTGTTTGGAAATATTATGGTCAGATTTCAGTTTATCTTTTTGTAAAGATTAAAAAAAAAGGTACCTAGGAGAGAAGATGGAAGTGTGAAAAGAGAACTAATATTTTGAGGGGATGTATTGAAAGGATTCAGTTTAGGATTGGGCTTGATATTGGGTATCCATGACAAACTTGGTTTTGCTCACTCCAGTTTCACGGCTGGAAGATGGCATGGTACGAGTCCTGCTCCTGCAATCTCAGATAACTTTATATGTGTTTCTAGTTCCAAAGGCCTGCAGAATGTCAACTGTACATCGGCTCACACAGAAGTGAGTGTGTGTTGTGAGCCACAAATTAGCTGTTTAATGACTTGCCTCTCTCTGATACAAAAGATGAGCACAAAAATTACCCAGCGCAACATGAAAAGTGCAAAAGAGAACAGTGTCATCTTTTATTATATTCCAGCGGCTAAACTAACAAACACAAGATGCATAAGAGAAAATCTCCACTAGAAGGTGGAAGAGATATTCGTTTGTTGTTTTAAGTTTATCAGTCTATGCTAGGTCATAAGAATTGTAAAGAATATTTGAAAGGGGGTGAGGGGAGGTATTCCAAGTTTCTGAGGTATGTTGTCAGGATTGTATCCTGACATATCAGGAATCTTTTCCATGGTGATTATAGCTTAGTGCTCTGAAGGTACATCTCACAGCCTGTCTCTATATTAGAGATGCTACTTTTAGGAAAGTATACTCATTTCCAGAATATCATGACATAGAAATGCAGAAGAAAATATTTTTTTTTTGTCCGATAGACTGTCTGAAAGGCAAAGCAATTTTATATGACTCTCAAAGATCTGTACACAAGAGAAGTAACTCAGTCTGCAAGAAATCTTTACTTAGGATTGTTTGAGCCACCTATGTTTTAACATCTGCCTCCCACTGTCTTCTGACAATAAAAAAAAATAGAGAATCAACACTGCTTGAAAAGCTACTAGGAAAGAAAATACCTGCTATACCAGTTTGATGCCGTCTATCTTGCTGTGCCGCATCCAATCAAAAGAAGTAATTTATTTGTACGTTTAAAGGTGAAATGCAGATCTTCAGCAATTGCCTTCAAATAGCGGTATAGTATAAACTTAAAAAACTACTCTACTGTGCTGTCAGCTAAAATAGACCATCCCACAGATTCTTCTGCAGAACACAAAGTAATTACTTTATCACATTTAGTGTTTTGGAGTATGAGGAGAAGGGCATTTGAAGGCCTTGGCATGAGATTAGAAAAAAGTTGCGTGTCTGGCCCTGCACTGATGGCAATTTTACCATTAGATGCACTGATAGCAGGACTAGAGAATTTTGGTTTTATGAATGTGACCTATTACCTTTCATAGAAGTGCCTATTTATTACAAAGGTTAAAAGTATAAAGGTAGTCAGGTAAAGGATTTCAAATATTGGGATAAGTATTTGCGATTTTGCTGTCTGTGATTTATGTTCCATTTTGGTCTCGACAGTCCACAGCAGAACTGAATATGAGAATTTTGTGGAGAAAATGGAAGATGTCTTTCACAGAGCGATAGCATCAGCACTAATTTTCTTACAGGAAAAGAAGTGTTTAAATGTTGAAAAAATTCATGTTTAAAAAAATTTGTCTGAAATGTGAACAGCTGCAAGTGAAAAAAGATTCAGTACAAAAATTTAGTGTCTGGGTTCTGTCATCACTGCCAGTTCAGCAAGTGCAGTCTAAACAGGTTAATGGAACCTAAAAATATCATTTAAATGTAATGCAGTAGTAATATGGACTGAATCTTTTTCCATGTTGAAGGTTTTAGAATAGATCTCAAAGCAGGAAAGACATGCTGAAGGTTAAGCATGAAAAGGCTTATGTGCCTCAAGGTAAAATTTTTTCTGTTTATTTTGATGTGAAAATGTGAAAAGAATATCAGGCATTCTTTCTGCAGCCACTTCCACTCCCCCCCCCCCCCACCTAAGAGGAAAAAAGTCAATTGTTAAAGGCAAAAGAGAAAATTCAATTCCTATTGAAAAGACAGAACATCTAGGGATACCACTGTATTTGCAGATATGGTAGATGAAAGCTGAGTATCTGCGAGAAGGAAATAGATATGCTTTGCTTTACTTGCCTGGATTACTTGTATTGTTACACAGTTAATGCCACTGATGAGGAGAACATATACACACCATGGCTCTGGTGGGAGATTACCTTTTCTCAATCAGACTCCAGAATATTGTGGGTATTTTTAAGGTTTGTAAGAACGTGATTGCTTAAAAAAAAGGGGGGGGGGGAAACCTCTCTCTGTCTAGGAAGTATATTATATCCCTTTAAAGTAGTAAGTTATAACAGCATGATTTATCTGGTTAAATGGGAATCATCATTCAAGTTATGAAACTCCATCAAATTTTGTGCATAGGACTTACCAGTTTAACCTAGCTCCCAAAATCACTCTGTAAAGATCAGGACTTTTCTGCAGTAGAGGGATCCTGTTGTCCAGACTAAAGGGATAGTACCATACAGGGCATTAATGACAAAGCACAGTAATTCTAAGTTTTTCTTTATCAGTTGCATTTTCAGGCCTTGGATTTACCACCTTCTACTTAGCTGGAAAGTTGCACTGCTTCACTGAAAATGGCCGGGGGAAGAGCTGGCGGCTTTGTGCAGCAATTCTGCCTCTCTATTGTGCCATGATGATTGCCCTGTCACGTATGTGTGATTACAAACATCACTGGCAAGGTGAGCCACGAAAATACCTTTTTACTGTTTTGCTTTGTTTCTCGGTTGTCTTTTTAAATTAGCCTTGTATTTCTTTGGTTAACTTTTTTCACTGAATTCTTGTGAATTACAACATTACGTCATGTTAGAGCAGATTTTCCTTGCTGTTGGGTTGATGCTGAGGGTTTCAGTGTTTGCAGATAAAGCAGTGGTCCTGTACAGCTCTGTATTTTTATATATCAGTGTACATCAAAGTCTTTTGGAGCATTTCAGGGAAGACACCACTTAGTTTGTTCAAGTTTAGTATGTATGCTACAATGCATTGAATTGAAGTGCCACAGCTATCTTTTGTGAGCTGGATCTAGCCCATCAGAGTAAGTCTGGTCTGTAACCTACTCTTTACCTTCTTTTTTTCAAGTTACCTGTAAATTACATGTTAATATATGTGCTTGATTGAGTAATATGTGGTTATATGTGCATTAGGCTAGGCTGGAGCATCTGTGCATAGCTAGTCATTGCAAAGATGCATTCAGTTGTATATCTATATTCTGGTTATTTGATGCACATGATAGGCTATGTGTCATTCAGATCAAAGCACAGGTAGAACTATACTGACTATGAGATGGGTGCAGGCCCTCTCTTTGGGAACTGCTGAAGCATCAGACATTACAACTACATAGTATATATTTTGACAGATTCTGCCCACAATGAAAACCTTGCTGCAAAGTTTGAGGTTTTCTATTCTTTTCTTTTCTTTTGGCCAACATTATAATTGCTCTCAAGGAGTCAATCCCCCAGTTTTTGAAAACAGCTTCTACTTAAGGAAGAGATATATTTCATGTTCTTGTTACATCCTAAAATGATTTTCCATAGTTTTGGGCTGCAAATGTTTTGAGGCTGGTATTTGGGAAATACTAACTAGATATTAGTTTGATTCGGTATGTACCATACATGTGGTATCAATGTATAATTTGTAACTGCAAATGAATAAATGCTGAATGTATTCAATATTGATTAGTAGTTTACTGAAGCACCGTGCAGTGCTTCTTGATCCCAAAGCACATCACAGAGCTAAAGAAACATATTACACAATTTTAAAACTTATGTTTGTGAGGCAAATGACAATTATTGACAGAATGGAAGATGGTTTGTAAAACTGTGACAGCAGCATTTTATGCATAGTTGAGTTGTATAAAATATGTCCTTGGATGACCCTGCATCCTCAAATGTCTATCTATAATGCAAAAAGGAGATATTCTGAAGTGAAGCGTAGTTAGATTGAAGAATGTTTAGTCCTTACCTCTTCTTGAGTTACTTCTTGGTGCTTCTGTTGGAAGTTTTGGATCTTCCATATTACATGAACACTCTCATGTAAATGAGGCAGCATTATATATTGCTTACTTGACATATTTTCTAAGATGTGTTATTCTACACTAGTCTTGGTTCCTCTATCTATTTTCAGCTAAGTACACTGTACCTCTGTCCCACTGAGCACTTTCTGATCTTATACACAGGCAGTCCATATACCAGAGCAAGGCTCACCCTGTGACATGGTTTTTCTTTTTTGTGCTCAGACAGCATCCTGTTCTCCCATAGCTACTTATTCACAAACCATTAGCCTTGACATGTTCTTTAAACAGTTTCCTGGCTTCTTACAGAGTCCTTGTGTTGTTACTGGGCTCGGTGCTGCTCTTGCTCACAGACACACTGAGTTGGAGAGAGCATCCAGCACAAAGTTACTGAACGTGAGACGCTTGCCTTGTCAAGCTGGTAGGCAGAACAGAAGGCAGTGTTACGAATCTCACACTCAGTATGTAAGCCTAGGCTTGTCTGAAGTCTGTGTGTGTGAGTGTGCACATGTGTGTGTGCAACAGAGAAGAATGAATGAATGTGAATGTGAGAGAATGTAAGAGTTTACTCTCTGGTTTTCTGAATGCATATTTGTAGTGTGTAGTATATCTTGCCAAGAGTATGAATTATTTATGGACTGAAACATGTGCTATGAGGCAGATAATTACAGTGTATTTTATATATGATAGAGGCAAACTACACCCAAGGGGTTTGGTTGCATCCATTACAGCTGCTCATATTTTTGTCTTTAAAGTTTAAGGAGATGGAGCTGAGAACTCAGATAGTTCTTCCCAAGCTAAGCACGGTGCTGGCAGACATTATCTTGCAGGTGACCTTAGCTTTTGCCTGAAAGAACTCCATTCTCAAGGGAAAGACTAGTTCATCCTGTAAAATACAGCACAGATGCTCAGGCCTTGTCTTTTATGCTCAGCAGAGTCAGCCAATTGTTTTAAATTACTTATGGTGCCTTTGTGATACAGTCTTAACTACGCTGTTGGGAATGAACGAGGATCATCAATATAACGTACAGGATTTAGTGTACGGGGAGTGAGAGATGAAGTGGAGTGACCTTACATTAAAAAGCCATAGAATGGACTCAGTGCATTAATATTATGGGTATTTTATGAGCTCCCTTTGGTTTGGTTGGAAGATGTAGTATTCAAAGTCTTAGTGTTGATATTAGTGAATTTTACTGCATTATATTATGGATCCTGAAAACATTGACTGTTTCTAAGTTTCTAGTCCTCCATATAGGTTTCTAGTTCTGAAAGTATTAGTTTTCTAAGTAAGTAGAAAATTAAATTCAAATAGCAAGTCTGAAAGAGCATCAATGTTTTTCTAGTCTATCCTTAAAAAGAAAAAAAAAAAAAGTGAAGAAGATTTTGGAGTCTCCCAAGAAAATCCGGTCCATTATTTAACTGCATTCATAATTATAAATTTTTTAATTCGTATCTAACCTAAATTTTCTTTACTGACAGCGAAGTTGATTTTATGTATGTCCTTACCAAAGGGAACATTGAATAATTGAACACCATTCTCTTCATAACATCATACTATATCCTGGCATCATCCCCTCAAGTTCTGTGTATTCCTTAAAACATTTCTTACTGGTTATGATCTCTAAAAATTTTGTGTATTATTGCTTCTCTTCTTTATGCTCTTTCCAGTTCATCTGGATTTCTCTTAAGGTATGTCCAAAATTGAACCAAGTTCTTCAGCTGAGGCTTTACTGTAGCCAGGTAGAAAGGAATAGTTACCTACCATCTCATGCGTACTTCACCCCTGTTAAAACATTGCAGAATAGAATTTTTCATTTCTGTGGTAGCCAAACATTATAGTTAATGAGCCACCATAACTCAAACATAAATCCTACAGTATTTCTGTCTAAACAATTATTCTACATTTCGTGTGTGTGTATTTGTTCCCCATAAGTGCAATACCTTGCACATCTCTTTATCAAATTTCATTTTGATAGAATCATAGAATCAGTGAGGTTGCAAGGGACCTCTGGAGATCATCTAGTCCAACTCCCCTGCTCAGCTGGGTCACCTAGAGCATGTTAGACAGGGCTGCATCCAGGCGGGTCTTGAAGATCTCCAGAGAAGGAGACTCCACAACCTCTCTGGGCAACCTGGTCCAGGGCTCCGTCACTCTCACAGGGAAGAAATTCCCCCTCACGGTCAGGTGGAACTTCCTGTGCTTCAGTTTCTGCCCATTGCCTCTTGTCCTGTCACATGGGACAACTGAAAAGAGTTTGTCCCTGTCCCCTTGACACCCTCCCCTCAGGTACTTGTACATATTGATAAGATCTCTTCCCCAGGCTGAAGAGGCCCAGCTCTCACAGCTGTTCCTCGTAGAGCAGATGCTCCAGCCCTCTGATCATCCTTGTAGCCCTACGCTGGACTCTTTCCATTAGTTCCAGGTCTTTCTTGTACTGGGGAGCCCAGGACTGGACACAGGACTCGAGATGAGGCCTCCCCTGGGCTGAGTAGAGGGGCAGGATTACCTCCCTCCACCTGCTGGCAGCAGTCTTCCTAATGCACCCCAGGAGACCATTGGCTTTCTTGGCCACAAGGGCACATTGCTGGCTCACGGTCAGTCTGTCACCCACCAGCACTCCCAGGTCCTTCTCTGCAGAGCTGCTCTCCAGCAGGTCAGCCCCCAGCTTGTACTGGTGCCTGTTGTTATTTTTCCCTAGGTGCAGGACCCTGCACTTGCCCTTGTTGAACCTCAGCAGGTTCTTCTCTGCCCAGCTCTCCAGCCTGTCCAGGTCTCTCTGAATGGCAGCACAGCCCTCAGGTGTGTCAGCCACTCCTCCAGCTTGGTATCATCAGCAAACTTGCTGAGGAGGCACTCTGTCCCCTCATCCAGGTCATTGATGAAGAAGTTGAACAGGATGGGGCCCAGTACTGAGCCCTGGGGGATGCCACTAGCCACAGGCCTCCAGCTAGACTCCACACCACTGATTACAACCCTCTGAGCTCTGCCTTTCAGCCAGTTCTCAATCCACCTCATTGTCCACTTGTCTAACCCACACTTGCTGAGCTTCTCTAGGAGGATGTTATGGGAGACAGTGTCCAAAGCCTTGCTGAAGTTAAGGTACACAATGTCCACTGCTCTGCCCTCATCTACCTAGCCAGTCATTCCATCCTAGAAGGCGATCAGATTGGTTAAGCAGGATTTCCCCTTGGTGAATCCATGCTGGCTGCTCCTGATCACCACCTTCTCCTCCTCCATATGCCTGGAGATGACATGCAGAATGAGCTGTTCCATCCCCTTTCCAGGGATGGAGGTGAGGCTGACCAGCCTATAGTGGCCTGGGTCCTCCTTGCCCTTTTTGAAGACTGTAGTGACACTGGCTCACTGTCCTCAGGCACCTCTCCAGTTCTCCAGGATCTTTCAAAGATGATGGAGAGCGGCCTGGCAACAACATCCGCCAGCTCCCTCAGTACCCGTGGGTGCATCCCATCCGGGCCCATGGATTTGTGGATGTCTAGCCTGCCCAGAAGGTCTCTAGTCCTATCCTCCTCAACCAAAGGGAAGTCTTCCCTTCTCCAGACTTTCTCCCTCACGTCCAGGCTGCAGGATTCACAAGGGCTGCCCTTAGCAGTGAAGACTGAAGCAAAGGCGACACTCAATAATTCTGCCTTCCCTGTATCCCTTGTCACCAGGGTCCCCGCCCCATTCAGGGGCCCACATTTTCCCTAGTCCTCCTCTTGCTGCTGATGTATTTGAAGAAGCCCTTCCTGTTGTCCTTGACATCCCTTGCCAGACTCAATTCCAGCTGGGCTTTAGCCTTCCTTGCCGCATGTCTATGTACTCTGACTGCATTCCTATAATTCTCCCAAGTAGCCTGTCCCCTCTTCCACAGTCTGTGTACTTTCTTCTTTCGTCTGAATTTGGCCAAGAGCTCCTTGCTCACCCATGCAGGCCTCCTGCCCCTTTTGCTGCACTTCTCACTCATGGGGATGCACCGCTCTTGAGCTTGGAGGAAGTGATGTTTGAATACTAGCCAGCTCTCCTGGACCCCCCTTCCCTCTAGGGCCCTAACCCACGAGATTCCTCCAAGCAGGTCTCTGAAGTGCCCAAAGTCTGCTCTCCTGAAGCCCAGGGTTGCAATCCTGCTTGTTGCCCTAGATCTTTCCTGCAGGATCCTGAACTCCACCACCTCGTGGTCACTGCAGCCAAGGCTGCCCCCAACCTTCACATCTCTAACCAGTCCCTCTGTGTTGGTAAGGACAAGGTGCAGCAGGACACCCTTCCTCGTAGGCTCCTCCACCATTTGTGACAAGCAGTTACCATCAATGCGTTGCAGGAGCCTCCTGGACTGCTTGTGCCTTGCTGTGTAGTCCCTCCAGCAGATGTTGGGGTGGTTGAAGTCCCCCATGAGAACCAGGGCCTGTGATCATGAGGCTACCTCCAGCTGTCTATAGAAGGCCTCATCAACTTTCTCTTCCTGGTCAGGTGGCCTGTAGTAGACACCCACAACAGTATCCCCCATGTTGGCCTGCGCTTTGATAAGCTCTCAACAGCCTCCTCCTCCCCCCCACCTAGGCAGAGCTTGATGCATTGCAGTTGCTCTCTCACATAAAGAGCGACTCCACCACCTCACCTTCCTGGCCTGTCTCTCCTAAAAAGCCCATATCCACCCATGGCAGCGTTGCAGTCACGTGAGCTATCCCACCATGTCTCTGTGATTGCAATGAGATCATGGCCTTGCGACCGCACACATATCTCCAGCTCCTCCTGTTTCTTCCCCATGCTGTGTGCATTGGTGTACAGGCATTTCAAAAGGTGGTCAGGCCTACAGGTTTCCCAGGAAGGCTGTACTGGGGTCCCCCATAGCCATGTCCCAAACGCACTTCCCCAGCTGCATACACCTGTTGGAGGTCCCCCAACCCAACTTGTGTTCATTGTCTACCCTGTCTGTATGACACCCCCTCTTCCCCCTCCTACCTAGTTTAAATTTTGTTGACTGGCTCGTTAGCACTATTACCATTGTATCAATATTGTACCTATATTTTTAACTCTGATTTGTGTCTTGACTTTCTGTTTGTAACTTTTTTTTTTTTTTTTTTTTTTACTTTCCTTTCCTTCATCTGTAGATTTTACAGTGCAGCTCCTATTTCATTGCCCAGTGAATTAAATATTATTAATGGAAACATTAACTTGGGTCCAGAATTGGTCTGTGTAGATTTCTGCATTTTGGCAGGAACTAAATAGACCATTCTGCCCACACATCAAGCTGGAAAAAAAGTGATATGACTCTGACCTCAAGTATTGGATGTATTATTTAGGTTTGGCATGGAGAATATTTTACTCAGCCCAATATTTCAACAAAGTGAATTCAGACCTGTATTGACTTGTTTTCTTAAATTGTGTATCTGATAAGGATTTCAGGTAGAACAAATTTCATCTCATAGGGTGCTAGTAACCTAGTTGTACTAGAAGAAGGATGCTCTGATTTATCCATCATATTCTAGCTATATAGAAATGATCATGAGCTTCCCAAGGGCTCATATCTGCACAGCCTGGAACAAAGCATAAATATGGGTGCATGACCTGTAAGTCAGTTCCAAAGAATAGCAAGAGACATGTGAGTCAAGATGTTAACTATATTGAAGCTATGTGTATTGAATAGAGTGGAAGGGACCTGACATGATTCACAGTACGTTTTCAGAACTGGTTTCTCTGGGAGTTGTTATGTTAGGGGGAACTAAATTTAGAGAGACAGTACAGCATGCAACATCAAACTTGTTCATGCCCTCAGATCAGTACCTTTGTTTTTGCTGTCAGCACAAGCACTTATATACAAAAGAAGGAGAATAAAATATAATCTTACCTCTGGCTAGATCTTCAGTGGATGTTTGTTAGAGTAGCTCTAGTAAAGTCAATGGAGCTACTCAACATACCAGACTATTCTAGTAGCTAAGTGGTGGATTTGCAAATATATGTTGCTCTTCATAGTTCAAACACAGCTTGCATACCTGTCTGGGACTTTTTAGGGACTGGGAGTGGTATAGGGATTGATGGTATAATCTCTGTCCTTGGCTGTGGAAGGAAGAAACCACACAGGGTTGCTAAAGCCAACAGCAGTAGATTGTCTTTGAACCCCACTCCACTGAACACTTATTTCATGTAAGCTTTTTTTTTTTTTTTCTTTCAGCTCTCCAGTCTTTGTGTTAAGTCATTTAGGCTCTAAGCAATATCGGTGTTTTCTTACTTTAGTCATAAAATCAGGAGAGTTGGATATCCTATATTTAGTGCTGTTTTGTATTGTCAGATTGGAAAAGGTCCCCCCCCCCCAAAAAAAAAAAATCCAGCAAATTATCTTCAATAAATAAAAGACTGTTTTTAAAACTAATACAGACATTTAGAAGTCATTTATATAGATGTATATACATTTATAAGTATGTAAATACAAATCATCTTATTTTCTTGGTAAACCTC
The DNA here is from genome assembly GCF_028389875.1 of Rhea pennata. Lineage (NCBI taxonomy): Eukaryota > Metazoa > Chordata > Aves > Rheiformes > Rheidae > Rhea > Rhea pennata. Next base: position 5,986,763 of record NC_084669.1, on the reverse strand, counting down.
TTGAGTTCAAGATGCCAGAATTTATTTCAAATTAAATAGTTTTAATTGTATAAGTCTTACCTGTTAATTAACTTGAATTGTATCCCTACTTATATTTAGAAACTGACAAATATTACAGAATCATTATTCTAAATAATTGTACTATAATTTAAAACGATAGTGAAGCCTAAACCCCCTTATAGCAGACCTTCAAAAATAGCTATATAACAAATATTTGATCCCAGTTTCATTGAGGAACACTAACCTAAAAATGTGTTGCTGCATTCAGGTAGCAACTAATATAGGAAGCGATTACAATGTTTAGGTGTGGGTAATACTAGTATAATACAGTAAGAAAAAAATTTGGAGACAAAAATGTCTTGAAATACTCTAGGAATATTTTCAGGGGAGAAGATTAAACATATGCAAATGATGACTTCCTCATTAGTTCATGACATTGTTTGGAATTGCATGATGTCATTTATGTTGTCCCATGTACTTGTTCTATACTGTAGAGTTGGCTGATAATATTTGTGACATAGGAGTATAAGAGTCAGCACTGCATAGAATTTGCTAATGATTCGTAAAACATACATCCGCCTCTCATTTGTCACCTCCTGCTTCTGGTGCTCCTCTGAGCCAGTATGGTGTGTAAGGCACACAAGCAATGAGCTTCAAATGCCTCACAACTGTAGGAGACATAAACGTAAAATTGTTGACAGACTAACATAAAACTGCAAAGTGCAATATCTTTGACCTGAAATAAATCTAGTTTGTTCCAGTTAAGAAGAGGAAGTGTTTTTGTCATTACATTAAATGTAATTTTGTCAGACATTAAAATGTCTTTACATTTTAATAAATGCCTCTTACTAACTCTGTATGCTTTGAATCAAAGTATGATGCATTTCTTTTGGAGAGAGAGCTTCCATTTTATTGAGGCACATTTCCTGGGGTTCTAGTCTGATGGTGTGGGTTAGAACATGGGGAAGAGTAATTGCCAAGCCTCTGTCCAGTGCCTCCGTTCATGGAAATTATTTCTCGTGATCCAGTGGGCATCTCTAGCTCTTACTAACTTCAAGGAGAACTGAATTCATCTCTATTTGAAAGAAAAAAGCTTGTTTCACATTAATGTACTGCATTTAATTTTATTTTAAATGATCCTTTTTAATTTAACAATGAAAGCCAATTTTAAAATTTGGCTAACAGGGACCGTGTGACTATTTTCACAGTAAACTTTTATGATTTTGCAAGTTTTTCAAGCGTCTAATCTATCAAACCTTGGTGATTCAGGTGCTTTACTCAGAATGCATGCCCACAGAGGTCAACAGGGTAAGGAATTCTTCTGGACAATAATTCAGAAATCTGTTCTAGATGTATGGAGTTGGCAGTAACATCCCCCTTCTGCCAAGGAACTGCAAGCAGGAAATTGATGACCTCAAACACTGTGTTTTAGAAAGCACCTCTGTTGAAAATTGCAATGGAATTTATACTCCTAAGACTGTTCAGTATGTACCTACTGACAGCTGCAAACTCTTTCATTCTCCTCTCAGAGAGGAGAGTTGTGGGTCAGCTTCAAACTGACAGGAGAAGAACATGTAGTAGCAAAGGAGAGTAAGCAGTAGACTCTAGCTTTTGAACTGTAGCTGGCCCATGTCTAGTCAGCTCTCAGTACAGGTAGGATAAGTTTCTTTCTGCTTGACATTACTGTGTACACACAGGCAGCTTTTAAAATCTTGCTTGTATCTCTTTCTATTAACTCCTGCTTGTCATAAATTTATTATGTCCTTTTTGCGTATAGGAAGAGAGCATAGGTTTGGAAGGGATCTCCTAGGTCGTTCAGGCTAGTCCTCTTCCCTGGCAGACAACTGTGACATAGAATCATAATTCTTAAAGATATCCATCTCAATTTTAAATTTCTCAGGTCTTCTTGCAGTAGCTTTTTCTGTTAAAAGGCTGTTCAGAATCTCCTTCTCTGCATTTTTAACGAATGTGCTCAGTTTATAGGGAATCCTCAGTAATGTTGCTCTGCTGAGGACTGCATTCTTCAATACTGAGTTTCAGACATAACTTTCAGCCTTACAGCTGCATAAGAATATGTTCTTTCTGTAGAAAAGCACAGGAGCTTTAACTCAGACACTGAATAGTGTCATTTAAAATACAAGAGAAAGCTGGCAAGTGTAATTAGACTCTTCATCGTTACCAGTATTGTCAAGATTCCCCTGTTCCACCTTTCTGTCAATGTCTACCAAATTTCTGTAATTCTTCCTATACCAAAGCTTGCAGAGGTAGAAAATAGAGGGCAGCCATACATGATGTCTCTCTCTAATGTTGATGATGTTCTGCAACCAGGAAAGCTTAGGAAACTCTATCTCATACAATTGCTTCTGTTCTATTCCTTTTCCTGCTCTATTCCTATTACTAGTCTGATCTAATCTATAGTATGGGATAGTAAACAGCATCGAAGTTATTCAAAAGATGTTAAATCATTTAGCTATAACAGGCCACTTCCTGAAGGAAGTGTGCAATCTTGTCTGCTTTGGGGAATGCTATCCAGATTACAGAGCTGCCAACAGTAGAATGCGTCAACTACCATGTGGTGGCATCCTACCTGCCGTCATTCCTGGGGGGTTCTCGGGCAGATACAAGGAACAGACTGCAGTCAGTACAGCAGTTTGAACTGTTTGTGGTCAGCTGGAGAATGCAGGACCCCCTGAACAGTACCGTTCCGCTATATTGTTCATAAATAGAAGATCTAGTGGTGACCATAGCCAATCATGGCTATATGTTTTTTTTTTTTTTTGATGAATGAATATTCAACACCCATTGGAAGCCTCTTGATTTCCCTGCACCGTCTCCTTCTGAAACATAGACAACTATCTACCTTTGGATATTCAAAATGTTGGAGAGGGCCCAAACTAAAATGCTGATTTTACGTATCCTGAGTGATTGTAGTGTATGGATCCAAATTGTTTATGAAACTTTGTAGTTCATATTTTCTGAGTTAAACACATCCATGTAGAGCATATGTCTTTAACTTACAGTTTTCACTACTGGCTGTCCTTTCTATGGTAACATGCATCTGATTTTGTTGCTTTTCTTACCTAGATGCTTTCGCTGGAGGGATCATTGGTCTCATTTTCGCTTATATTTGCTACAGACAACACTACCCTCCTTTGGGTAATACAGCTTGTCATAAATCTTATGTCAGCCTGCTAGATCAGAATTCAATGAAGAAAGAAGAGAGACCTACAGCAGATAATGCTACTGGCCTGCCTCTAGAGGGAATAACTGAAGGACCAGTATGACTTTCAGAAATGTGCAGAATGAACTTTTAGCCTTCTCACATTTCCTCCAAACCAATCTTTTAACATGATGTTTCCTACTATAAATTTGGTCTGTGCTTTTTCTTTGGTTTCTTTCCTTTACAAACAAAAATGAAATATTTTATTTTTAATGCTGTAACATCCTCATGCTTTTGAAGTTAAATTTTCAGTTCATATTGACTTACCGAATTGTCTGTTTTCCATCTGCTGCAAAAAGATGGATTATCTGGGAGAGAGGAAAGACCATTAAGAAAAAAATTCCACTTGGAATTGGTTAAAAGAATTTTTAGGAGGCTATGGTTTGAAGATATAGTAGATCTGGAAACAGATTTTATGAAGTATAGAGTATCTCCTAGAAAGTTCTGGTTATCTTCAGCACTCATTGATTTTGATGCATGGTGAGTACCCACAGCACTTTTCATCAGATGTTCAGCGTTTGTTATAGCTAGCCATTTCTTTATGTAATTTGGTAAGTAAGGGTAGCATCCTTGTGTTTATTTTGTTGTCTTCTAACATAATAAATCTGCACATACTATGAGAACTTTGTGTTAATCATCAAGTTTTGGCAGGATCATTCTGAGCTACTAACAGTCAAGCAGCTGAAAGATACTAGGGTTAAGAGTTTGTAACAGCTAGTCACATTAGTAATTCCACAGTATAATGCTGACATTCAAGAAATTCAAAACTATTAAAATTATCAGTTTGCAATAATGTATGTTCCTAGGATGGGTTAGAAACCTGGCATTAGAACGTTAGTAATTTTTTGAGAGCTCTTGCAGTAATTCCCATCAAAACAAAATGAAAGTAGACAACACCCATGACATTCAACAAGCCGAATTCTTTAAAACAATTAAAAAACAAATCCTAAAAATATGAACATGAAGAAACATAATGTTTTCTGTGAATCTCAGTGTGCCACATTCATTCTTGTGTTGTGACTCACTGCAGCATTGGTGATCTTACAAAATGCAAAAGATTTTCATTTGTGACTTTGAGCGCACAACCATGAATGCTTATGGTATTTTACAGCACTGTAACATTTCCAGAGGAATGCTGGAAACAGTGTTCTGTTAGACCCATCCCACATTTTCAATTCATCATCTTCTTGAGCGTGGCTTTTGCAAAGGTTATCCTGGGACCTGTATCAAAACTTGCCTGAATCAAAACACTGTTGGTATGGAGAAGATTACTAAGTGTATGAGCAATCTACTTTAGTGAATTTATTGTTGTTAGGATTCTGTTATATATGCGCTGTGCAGTATACATCACATTCCTGTGAAATGATGTACTTTTGGATGGCAGAATGTCAGTTTCCATAATTTCTTTTCTTAGGTATCTTATGAAAGTTCAGGTAAGTGGTCTAGACCACATCTTGATAGTTGAATAATTTTTGGGTGGAGCTGCTGATTAAAATGATCAAGACAGTGTTGATCAACAACCATTATATGGTGCTTTAGACTGGCGGAGACTGCTGCCATAGTTATAATTTATGTGTTCCTATTGGAGTATGTATCGGCCTCGTAGACATCTTGTGATTCAAACAGCTCAGTGTCTTTAAGTAATGCTTGTCATTTACTTACGCCAGAGGTAAGCTCTGTAGATTTTTTTTGAGAAGAGCTATTTCCTGATTGGCAAAATTTGAATTTTTATAGCGAGTAAGTAAATTAGGATCCCTTTAAAAATAAACTGAAATAATTGTGTATAAGAGAGTGCAGTCATACTATGTGTAAACCTATATGATATTTGGAAATAAATATAAATAGGAAATGACTTTAAGGAACGAAATGCAGTAAGCATGAACCCAGTAGGGTTCTACAGAAATTAGGCGTGATCTACTTGTGAAATTCATACCAGAGGTAGGATTTTTTGCTGACATAGTTAAAGTATTCTGAGCTCTAAAGCAAAGTCAGTTTCCCAAACCTAAATGTGTTTTTGCTGGTATGCACATGTTAGTTTATGAAACTAGCATAAGCAAAGCAAAGTTATGCAGGCATTGCATTTGCATTGGATTTGACAGAACATTTACTAGTGAAACTGAGGTCTTATTCTAGAAATCCACACACTTTAGTGGAGGTTTAATCTTTCTATAAAGTTTTTAAACCATCCTACAGAATTCTGTAACAGGGATATCATTTTCTATTACTTCATATGGGAGGCTTAAAAAAGCCCTAGACTAAGGGTATCATGTCTTTACATTGTGTAGGCCTTTTCATTAGCTTTTTGTTTCAGCAGGAACCCTAGTCTTCCGGGTTATATGCAAATGTCAAAAAATCTTAAATCAAAATTAGAAGTTTATTACTGATGCATAGTGCATTTTGCATGTTTTTATATAGATCTGGATTATTCTCAAAATTGAGCAGGGCCTCCTAACTGTGCTGTATACATTTCCTGTATTTTAATGGCTTTTGATACAAATAAGCTATCTTCATTGGGATGGGGAATGCTTGTGCAGCCCTTAATTGAGCATTGGCTCTTAAAAGATTGAAATATGAAATGTAATGCAGCATAAACAGTTATACTGCAAGATGAATTGAACTTTGCAAAAAAGTAAAGAAAGATGTATTTTAATGGGAATAATTAAATTAAAAGTCATAAAGTAGACCATGTAAAAGCTTTGATTAAAATGTAATTAAAATTGTGAAAGTCATAATGAAGTGAAACTTTTAGTGGCATCTGCAGACACTGTAATTACCAGTGCAAAGTCACTGTGGGGAAGGCATTTTTGTGGATCAATGTATTTTAATCTCATGCTCTCTCAGTGTGAAGGAAATGTAATATTGTAATGCACCAATAAAACAACACATGAATGTGGGTTTGTACATCTGTGTGTTATCATTTTTTTGATAAGAATAAAAGTTATCAAGATAGTTTCATTAGTAAATCACATGGAGTGTTGCAAAAACAAGCCTAGAGTAACTTGTATCATTTATGAACAAAGGCAGTTCCAAAAGTCATTACTGTTACTGAAGGATGGAACAGCTTTCCTCATTTAAACAAAGTACACTATCCAACTTTCATCCAGGAAAATGTGCAGTCTAAGTCCTTAAGGCTGAAATTATGAAATATTCAACCAAATAAACTGCAACAAGTCTCTTTGCTTATCAAGTTCTGTATCATAAAATGCTAGGAATGCCATACTTTGTAGAACATTTAATTTGGCTGGGACAGGATAACAAGATCTAATAGAACACAGTGAAAAACTTTTTAAACCAAGAGAAGCATGAGATTGTGAACAAGTCAGTAAAATGTCCCTGTCCTGAATACCAATCTCAGACAACATGTTAGGAATAAAGCTGAAATGTTTATGCTGTTTCATTCCCAGCTTTCCTCATGTGCAATTTAGTCTGCTTTGGCCCTCTATTCTTACCCCATGCATACAGCAAGTTATTTCTGTTTAATGGAGAAAGAGAACCTAAATGTGCTTTCTTTTCCTGGCTAGAGAATGTTGTACTATGGATAAAATAAAATAAAATAAAACAAAATAAAATAACTAGGTACCTTTCTTTTGTTTTGGTAGTATAATTTCATTAACTTCAGTAGAACTGGCCTGGATCACTAATTGCATCACATACAGTAAGTGGAATAAAGCCTTAGGATTGCATCCAGGTTCTGCTCATTTTTTAAAATTTTTAGCTATATAGTTAGCAAAATATTGTAAATAATTTGGCTGAGGTTCTTTTTTTCCTTGTGTTGACTTATATCTGATATGAGTTAGAAAACCTTTGGGTTGCTCTGACCTAATGCAAGAGGAACAGTCTTGAATACAGTGGTATCACGATAATGGGAATTAAAAGACTAGATGTGCTTCTTTCAGTGTTCAGAATGTCTGTAAAGGTCTGTAAGCAATAGATAACAATTACTATCATTTACATATTACCAAGCCTACCAGTGTTATTACTTTACAGTAGTGCTGTGCCTGCTGGGACAAATACAGTATGAACCTTGAATTGAAGAGTTATTCTTTACTTACATTAATTCATAGAAACAAAACAGAAATTCTGCTCTTAATGACACCAGGTTAAACACTGTTGCGTTGACTAGAGTTACTCCACAGTAATACTGTTCTTCACAACAACAAAAAAAAGATTGTGATCTTCTGTCTTTGTAGGCTGGATCTTACTTCCAGTAAACCTCCTCAACGTAAATGGAAAAAGGAGGACCTAGACTTCCTTTCAGAAATAGGTGTCTGTTCAGCAGTCCTGCTGTTGTGGGTGCGGTCTAAACAAGGTAAAGCTTCAGGGCTTGCATGTCTAAAAGTTTATCTATGTTTTTGCAAACAAAGAGGACCTGACACAAAATAAAACCACAGTGTCCTATTGAAATTTAGTGACCGTTGTGACCACTGAAATTTGGTTTCACAAGAGTTAAAAAAATCTGCTTTTGCAATCCATTCTTGCTTGGTGATTTACCACCAACATAACTTATTGAAATCAGTGAGTTATATAAGGTGCAAAATTTGGTTCATCTATGCTTAAAAAGTGTGTAAATTAGAGAACTTATTAGGGAGCAGGGTCAGGAGGATTAACATTACAATGCATCTCATTGTATCATCTAACATAAAATGCATTTTTTAAGAGAATCTGAATATAATCTTGCTGCTGCCAACATTGCCAGCTGTTTGGAAGGGAGCAAGGAAAAAAACGAGGAATGAAAGAAGATGAAATGGATTTGAGAAGGCAGTAAAAAGAAAGACGCTCCCTGTAAGGCAAAGAATAAAGAGGAAGAGGAGAGTCAGAGGCAAAGGGAGCATTGGCAACCGATGTGAGAATATCTTAATGTCAATGAATCCACTGCTAGAGGTAGTAGCCAACACAGAAAAATATTAAATAAACAAAAGGAAAACTATAAAAGGCCCTGTGATTGATTTTTTTTTTCAATTCTAAGATAGCATATAGAACTGGACCTGTATGCACACATAGAAATAAAACAACATGAAAGTGTGAGGAAGTGGGAAAGATTTAGCTGGGCCATGATGGCAACAGTTTGGTTAAACTCAAGGGATTGAGGAGGTCTATAAGAAATACAATTGATTTTTTCAAGTCCTCCTGTTTATTTTAAAGAATTGCCACACTGCTCAAAAACGTGGATGGAAATTTAAGACTAGCCACACTCTCAGGATGAACTTGGCTAGCAGAGATACAGGGACTAGGTATGAAGGTACCTGCAGGGAAAGTTGTACTGCATCTGCTCCCTGACAACTGGCACCAATGAAGTAGATTTTTCCAGTAGTGCCATGGGCAAAATTTGTAACAGCTCATCTATTTGGGAAGCCGTAGACTTTCCAGTGTCTACATGACATTACCAGCAATAAGTAAGATTTATTTCTCAAATCCATAAATTAATGTTAATGAAATGAACACCTGCATTTTAGTAACGTTTGACCTTACCTTCAGGGTCTAGCTATGTAATGCAGAAGTGGGAAGTTTAAAAGCTGCATGAACATCTATTCTTAATCCTCTACATCTTCCTATCTGAGAATCTCTCTCTTGGAAGAGAAAACGCTAAACTGGTTGTTTTTCTCCAGAAATTTAATTGACCAAAGAGTCTAAGCATCCTTTATGGGTGTTCTAGTGTTTTTTCTCTCGCTTTTTTTTCACAATTCTCTTTTAGGCAGTCATACATTTGAGCATCTTCCTTTATTAAAGACACTTTGAAAATATAATCTCTATAAATGAAAGAGAAAAAAAATAGCTTACCTTTTAAATCAGAATTCATGAAGATGGTTCTTGGCAGGAAAAAAAACTAAAATAATCTCATGTTGATCAAAAGGTATTTGTAAATCTGCATTTGATTTTGTTGGTAATCTCTAATAAAATAAAATTCAAGGCCACACTACTATGTTTACATCCAATAGGAACAAAACTGTATGGACAGCAGAACAGATAATGGATTAGACACAAGGTAAAGATCATCTTTTCATAGAAGGGAATAATTCTTCTAATAGAAGGGAACTTCTTCTTATTCATCAGGGAATAATTCCACATTATTTAATTAAATGGACTATATTTTAAATGCATGATTAATCGAACAGTTATTTTATTTCTCCTCCCACCCCCTCCCAATTTAAGATTTATCTCCCAATTGCTAACCACGACTAAATTTTTGGACAGTTATAGTTAATACCCACAGGTATAACCTGTAGGCGCTTTCCTACAAGTGTTCAAAACATTCTGTACTCAAGAACATGCTCAGAACAGAGGGAAAAACATCATTTCAACATACAGTTAAATTTTGCTCAGTTTAAGGCAGAAGATGTTGTCCTAAAAGCTCAACTAGAATTTGAAGAATGTAGGCACAGGAAGCACAGTGTTTTGCATTCTATTTTTCTGTTGGCTCCAGTGCGGCAACCTGGGACATCATTAAATCTCAATAGAGGACACAAACTGAACATGTACACAATTAAAATGACAAAGCTGAACTGATACACTGCATGAAATGCCTAGTACATCCAGCCATTGGCTGAGTGCTCCAGGACTTTTGAGTAAAACTGCAGAGAAAGCCAAGAAATCACCATTCAGATCTTAGCAAGCCCATATGAAGAAACAGTATAGTTACATCTGCACATTTGAAAATCTCAGAAATGGAAAAAGCTGGGGTGCATATACTTCATATGAATAACAAATGGAGGAACTGAGACCTCTAAGTAGCACTAATTGTACTGGAGATAAGCATAAATAAATAATGGATTCCCACCAAAAGAAAATAGCTTGGAATATTAAAAATTAAATATATATGTGTTAGTCCTCCTCCTCCCCCCCATCTTAACTCCTTGCAAAGTCTGTTCTAAACAACATTTATCCACAACACATAATTCGTCTCTCAAGAGACCAGGTGTCAGTACAGAATTGCCCAGTAGAGTCAAAACAGAAGGAGAATTTAGGATACCACTGACTGATATACAGTGCCTCTTGCTCTTCAGCCATAGGGCATTTTTAAAAGTGGCTTGTATAGTTCTCAGTATTGCAGTGAAAACCAGTAATAAGCAAAGAGAGAGTTCAAATGAACTTTCACTATTAGGTTAAGGGGAAATTTTATCTGAACTGCAGCTGGAGCAGAACCAGATTCCTATTCTTCACATTTGTGACATTTTAATTTGAGCAAACATGCATTCAGTCTGCTCTATGTTATGAGTGACTGATAAGTGCACCTTAAGAATGTAGTTCATAGACAATGATTTAGAAAAGTCCTCAATTCTTCCATGATGTTTTCAGATGTGAGTCAATCAACAAAGTTATACTCCCAGCAGGTTGACATTTCACTTTAAGAACCTCCTTAAATACAAAGCGCCTCTTAGGCTATACTGTCATCAAACATTCTCAGTACAACACAGGTACTGCCTTATTATCCACTTAAGCTAGCATGAATCCCAGTGTGGCTACTTCAAGAGGTGACAGACTATACCCAAGAAAACAGCTCTTCTTCAGGCCATCTGTCTAAAGAAATTACATTATGAACATTATTCAGAGAAATATAGAAGCTTACTAAAATAATTTGTTCCAATTCCACTTGGTCTGCCTTTCCAACAATGTGGCATTATTGCGGTTAAAAGCCTGTTTCTAAATCCTCCAGCTTTTTGCTTGTGGTCACTGTAGCAGAATAGAAACAATTTGAGAAATAAAGAAACTAATCTGCTGTCATGGGAAAAATTGGTATGAGAACAACTGCTAAGGCCAATTTTTGCCACCATTCTAGTTAGCATCTCTCTCTCTCTCTGAAAGTGACTTTCTGACAACATAAGAAAGATGAACAACGAAGAGATGCTCATTAAGGTCCAGGCCCATCACAGAATTCTTGGGAGAGATCTAAACAAGGCAATGCTTGATGTAATTTTCCAAACAACAGCTTTGCCCATTGTCCCTTGCTGGACAGAGAATGTGAAGCTCACTGATACAAATGAAGTCCCCTTGGAGTCACATTATTGTCAGATTTCCCCTTGAGTTTTGTGTTCAATTCCTTGTTAATAACTGGGCCAGTAGAAGAAAGGAGTACCCACTTTATTTAAGGCAATGTTTACAAATCATTTATTAATATTCAGCAGAATATTAAACAGTTATCTATCTCCTTTACGTGAGACAGGCTTTTATTACAGAGAAAGAAAGAATAACAATGCAGTTAGAGAATTTACACATAAAAAGTCACAATAATGGTAATACTACAGTTAAAATTGTAAAAAATTGTGCTGTTAATCCTAGTTTCAACCCCCTTTCTGGTGTTATTCTTACCCTTCCCCTGCTCCTCTGGGTCTTAAGGCTTGTGATGCCGTTCTGGTGTTGGGATGAATCACAGAATTGCAGAATGGTTGAGGTTGGAAGAGACCTCTTGAGATCATCTAGGTGACCCTGCTCAGCTGGGTCACCTAGAGCATGTTAGACAGGGCTGCATCCAAGCAGGTCTTGAAGATCTCCAGAGAAGGAGACTCCACAACCTCTCTGGGCAACCTGGTCCAGTGCTCCATCACTCTCACAGGGAAGAAATTCCCTCTCACGGTCAGGCGGAACTTCCTGTGCTTCAGTTTCTGCCCACTGCCTCTTGTCCTGTCACATGGGACAACTGAAAAGAGTTTGTCCCCGTCCCCTTGACACCCTCCCTTCAGGTACTTGTACACATTGATATGATCCCCCCTCAGCCTTCTCTTCCCCAGGCTGAAGAGGCCCAGCTCTCGCAGGCGTTCCTCATAGGGCAGGTGCTCCAGTCCTCTGATCATCCTCGTAGCCCTACGCTGGACTCTCTCCAGTAGCTCCATGTCTCTCTTGTCCTGGGGTGTCCAGAACTGGACACAGTACTTGAGATGAGGCCTCCCCAGGGCTGAGTAGAGGGGCAGGATCACCTCCCTCCACCTGCTGGCAACACTCTTCCTGATGCACCCCAGGATACCATTGGCCTTCTTGGCCACAAGGGCACATTGCTGGCTCATGGTCAACTTGTCGAACCAGCACTCCCAGGTCCTTCTCTGCCTAGCTGCTCTCCAGCAGGTCAGCCCCCAGCTTGTACTGGTGCCTGTTGTTATTTCTCCCTAGGTGCAGGACTCTGCATATGCCCTTGTTGAACCTCATGATGATTCTCTCTGCCCAGCTCTCCAGCCTGTCCTGGTCTCTCTGAATGTCGTGTTGCAAAGACACGTCAGCATCTGCTGAGTCCTTCATTGGGAAAAATACGATGTTCTTGTTGTTGTTTTTTTTCCTGCCCCCAAGATCCACGTGGGTCATTTTTATATGTTTAATAACATACATTTACACCTTCCTCTTTCCTCACTTGTCTGCAGCTCCAGGTTACATCTGAATTTACTATATATGTTACCTTTTATGTATGTTAGGTACTATTTTGTGGTACCCTTTCTGTATATTAGATACTATTTCTTTGTTCTTTTTTACCTCCTAAAGCCAGTCTTGTGCAGGTCTGCATTTCTTTAACAGACCGTTAGTGAGCTGTTTGTAGTTGTGGTGTGTCCTATGCCAAGCCTGTGCCCAATCAGTTAACATCCAAAGCCTGTGCTCCTCTACACCAAATTCTACGTTTCCACTTCTCAAGGCCTCTATCATACCAGGCCTGCATTTTTCTACACTGTGTCATTTTATTGGAGTCATAAACATCTCATTCTACCTATAACACCTACTTGTTACAGCTATTTATATAAAATTATGGTTGTACCACACAAAAGTAAAACAAATTGGATGTAGACACCTTGTCAGTTAGAGAAATTGCTGTCACACCTAAACCAGATAAACCAAAATTACAGATAGGATAAAAAATTTCAGATAGAGCAGGCTCAATAAGCCTCAGTCCTGTAGCCTTGCAAATTCAGTACATAGCCTATGGCCTGCTGCTAGCAATGGCAATTCCGTATTACAGGGCTACATAGTTACAGACTGAATAAATGGTACTATTGTAATAGTCTGAATTCTGTGCACATCATAGTTTATCAGCATTACACAACATTTGTGTACATGCAACTGCTTTTTATCTTCGTTTCCAGTCCAATGGATCAGAGCCACAATAGAAGATTCAGATTCCAGTCTTTAACAAAACTAGTGTAACACTGAAAAAAAAAAAAGAGGGGAAAAAGAACATTACAGTGATGCCACAATGTTGTTCTTCAACCCAAGGAGCTCTTACTGCAAGTGAATCTATACAGTGAATATCGTGAAATTGATATCTGCAGCATTGTCCAAACAAACAAAAGTAAAGCCTTTATATCAGTGAAGGCAAAAAAGGCCAGACCTTGGTTCTTTAAATAAATTTCAAAATAATTTCATTAAAAAGGGTACAAAATCATTGAGCCCTTGATGGCCTTTTAACAAGTTTAGTTAGTGCTCTTAGGAGTATGATAGGATGCCTGTCACTGCAGCCTCAGTTGCACCTGGTCAGCCCTGGGCTGTATTTGGTTCCTGAAGCTCTCAGGAGTGTGTCAGCTACCTACCCCCACAGCCCCCTTGGAGTGAGGCTTAGAGGAAACAGAAAACATTGCAGTCACAAGGCTGTAAATCTGGAGAACTCTGAATGCACGTAGGTGTTAAGGCATAAAGAAATGGAGATGACATCTGCCTTGCCCAACCATCCAAAGATCATCTGTTACAAATCTTGTAAAGCTGGAGGATAACATGACTTGCAGAATGGGTCAGAACAGATAATGACAGATTGCAGCTTTCTTTTGAAAGCTCCCCTTTCCTGATACAAAATCATGTTTTTAAGTAGGCTTGTTTAAAGAACAGCAATTCCATTTCACAAACATTCTACTGTTTAGAAAATAGTTTTAATTCCACCTGTTAATAAAACTTGTTTTTTTTTAAACATATTAATGGAAAAAGAATATGATATCTCCAAATAACAGATAGAGCCCTAAAGTAGGTTACGGAGACAAAAATTCCTTGCTATTTTGAGACTTCTGCTTCATTCATTCATTCAAGTGCCCATAATAGAGTTATTCTCAAGTGCGAGATTTGTACCTTCTTAATTTGACTAAAAATTCTATCCTGGGCTGAGAAACCTCCCCCAAAGTGACAGTTTAGCATTTTTTTTTCCTATGAATTGTTCTGATGGGAAATGGTTCCATTTTTATTTTTTGACCACTTTATTTTTAGGACCGCCTAAAATCCCCTCTTTTTTTTTAATATTAAAAGAAAACTTCCGTACTACTAAGCCCCAGAGAGCTAAGCACAGCTGATTTGTGCATTCAGTTCAGGCCAGCTGAGAACAAGCAGAGACAATCACAGACAGAAGCAGCCTGCTGCATTAACATTATAGCAAGAGTCACAAGCTAAGGGAAAGGATAAAGGGCTGAGCTATGGTGCAAAAACAGGTGTTAGAGGAACTTTTGATTAACAAGTAGAGAGGCTCTTCTTGTGAGAGGCTCTGTTCTCTTTTTTCTCTTTGAGAATTCTCAAAGTTAACTCTGAGTGCATTTTGGCTGGGAATTTGCAAGGTTGAAGCAGCAATGCAGTGAAGTTGTACGAAAGTTTATATGGATAATTGGGCAAAAGAATCTAATTGTTTTCACAATGGTCCTGAATTGATTTTTTGAAAGTTTCTGCAATGGAGAAAACCAGAACTGATCAGCTGGTGAACTTTTTCAGGTTTATATTTTTTCCTGATTCTCAATATATTGTGAAGCGTCAAGGTTTTTATTCATAAGCATGTTCCTATCACTCATTAAAGTCTGGTTTCTAAATTGAAGTCCATTTGTTTATAACCAGTCAAGGCATTAATATGTCCTATAACTTTACTTTTTGGACAGATTTTTCTGAAAAAGTCAATAGATTTTCTAAACTTGTATTTTTAATGCTTCTTGCCATTTCTAAGGAGTTATACAAAGCAGTTAGATGCGTAAAGCATATTTCCTAGAAGTATTAGTGTTATGTTGTCCTCACTGAAAGGATAAGAAAAAACTTGCATTAGTTAACACCATCTTGTAAAATTACAGTCCGACAGGACAGTTTATTGAGTTACAGTTTAATGGCACTTGTAAAGGCAGTAGAATATGCAGCATTTACAGCTTAGTAAATGCAGCTATGAAAACTACTTAGAGATTAAATCACAGAAAGACCGCCTCATTATGATGTGATAATCCACTAAATAACTAGATTCACTGCTGTAATTAATAATAATGTTCAGAAGTATACATGACATGTAATACCCTCACAACCTTGTGAAGTATATTGTACATTAAGGACTAGAAGCTTGCTTTACCTCTGTTAAATTTTTGCTGCTATAATTGCTGACATCTATCTAGGTACATCAAGATTGTGAAGAATTTGTTTAAACACCAGAACTAACAGGTATAATACAATCTGAAAACAATCCTGTGACCTGAATTTCAATGCGCTTGCTCAGAGAGACCAGGACAAAAACGCATCTTGTTGTCAACTGAACTCAGCTAAAAGCTTTTCTGTCACTTCCCCATCAAGCAGAATTTTCACTTCATTTCAAAGGAGAGCAAGAACTATAATTTACTCTTTCAAACTTGTTAAGGAATAAAGGTTAGGTTCAAAGGGAAAAGCTAATCATGCTGTGTTCAGGTAAGTAAAGGAAAATTCATGGATACTTTTTCCTCCTGCCCTCAGTGTATCATCACAACTGGTATTTTATGGTCCAGCAATGCGCTTTTGTAAAAACAAAATGCATTTTTCCTCAGGCTAAATTGTGTGTTTATGTTTTGGGTCATTTCTAAATGTTTACATTAGTACTCTCAGCAATTTTTGTGAGCTAATGTTACTATAGAGCAAAAACAGCTAACAGCTTTTTTTCTTTTTTCTTTCTTTCTTTCTCTCTTTTTTAAATGGGCTTTCAGTATTTTTTCTTTGCAGTGATTATTCACTATTATTAAACAGCAGTTCCCAAAGCCCATTATTTAAGAAACTGAGCTCCTTCTTTTGCAAAGCACTGGCTCTTACTTCTTCAAATAAATGAGAGTTTCTTTTTTGCTCTCAGTGCTATTAAGCATGCAGCTGAGCAGTTCAGATCTTATTCAGAGAAGCTGGAACTGGTTCATATAAACGTACTCTGAGCCAGATTCCACCTAATTTAGGCATTTAAATGGCCTAAGTGGCTCTAGGCTTTCTAAACAGATCATTCCGTTCTCAGACTACTCCAGAGGAGGTTTTAAATCACCTATTACAAGTGAATCCTTGACTCTGTTTTGGACAAATACAGACATCTGCCTATGGACTTGGTACAGAGAAGAGATTTTACTATGCTGTAGGTCATTATTAATCATTAAGAAATAGAACTTCCATTGATCATTGCTGAAATCAATGGAGGCCAAACATAGTTAAGAAAGAATAGCATTATTCTTGGAGGATCTATGTGTTATTTTTCTATAAAACTCTGTCTGTGATAATGTGAGCTGTTAGGTATGCTTACACAAGTAGTGAAACATTCAGATTAGTTTCTTACACAATAAAAATTTCCCTGAAGCCTAAATGTGGGTCAGTCAAGATGGCTTCATTTCAACAGATCTTAATATCAATTATTCACACTGATACTCAATCTCTGCTACAATATCTCACTCTTCTACACACCAAATGCAGATAGAGGGATGGATAGTTGTCAGAGGTGTAGACTGGATGAATCACTTCTAATCACCTATAAAGGTTATTTTGTTTTTTTTTTCTGATAACATTCAATGAAAGACAGAAAAGGGCTTCAGGGATAAAAGTAGCTCTCATCTTTCCTTTTAGTACCTTGCCTGTAAATTCTACTAGGCAGGAGCTTCTCCCTCTTTTTTTGTTCGGTGTTTGTTAGAATAAAGACCTTTGATGCTACAAAATGGAGTTACCTTCTTGAAATTCTAAGGCTCCCCATGGCTCTGTAATATCGGAGCCTCAACTTCTCATCTGTAGTAGCATTATCACCGAAGAGAATGAATTGCACCAGTTAATCCTTTACTGTGTCACAGTAACCAGTTGCCAGAACATTAATTAGAAATATAGTATGTTATGTTATGTTATTTTTGACTTGCAGATTTTCTTCAATGAAGTGTAAACCCAGTTTAATCAAGAGAGAGTTTGTTCTTCTAAAATATTCTTTTTAGAAGCCACATGTATCAGTGGCAATAGTGTATTCACTGCTTAAGTCTCTGACTAAAATAATTTCTAATGTTCAGGGCTGTTGCCTTTCGGAAAATACCCATTCAAGCCCTCAGAGATATTTTTTAAGTGTCTTAGGAGGAAGTAAATCAATGAAATTTTTCCCTTTCCTTTATCATTAAATGAGTCCAATGAAAATGCTTTCCTCATTCACATGATGTTTCCAAGGAAAATATAAATGTCGTACTAGTTGCATGGCAGTAATTCAGACAATATTTAGAGCTGCATCAATACCATCAATGGAAAGAAATGCCACGGACTTTATTTACACTGATGGTAATAGCATGTATAGGGTAACTATTATTCTGCAGGAAACTCTGAAAAAGCATTACTCTGACTCTTCTGGATGCACTATTTTGATGTCTGGCATTTCTTTCTACAGCCTCATTCAGTATGTTGTCTCATACACATCCTCCTTTCCACCATTTCTGTGTCATTATCTTTTCTATGAGGACGCAGCTCTGTTGCCTCTTTTCTGAAACTTCATCTTGGTTGCAGACTGACGGGAATCAGGGACTGGCAGAGTACACGGTAGCAGGCCCAGCATGTGAGACTACACACTGACCAAAGGGGCCAGGGCCATCAGGGCCAGGCACGCATATTCCATTTTGCCCACAATATCTAGCTGCTTCCCAGATGGTAGCTGCTCAAGATTAGCACAGCGTAGATGAGGAAACAGTTCTACTAGATTTAAGGGGCCCTTAGGATACAATAAGTTGAGTCCCACCTGAGCGTCTGACCCACGCCTCCAGCAGCCTCCCGTCGGTAACCCCCCGACACGGTTCCCGGGGCTTCTCGTGCAGCTTGGAGTATAAGTCCTTTATTAAACCTGTCCTGTTTAACCTCGCATGAAGCTTGAGTGTCTCTTTCCTCTGGTATCTGACTCTCTCTTACCCACCTTGCAGTCTCACAGATCCTGCAAGTACTGAAAGCTGTTAAATCAAAAAAATTTGCCTAGTTTTCAAGATTGTAGCCACTGTCCAGTATCAAACTTCCTTCTGCTGTGGGAGGAATGTGCTTAAAAGTATCTTTTCCACAACTTCTCAGAGATGGATTTCAATGCATCTTTGTTGGTAGCTGAGCTAGTGACTGCTTGAACAGAGCAAGTGAACTTTAAGAGTAAATGCAAGTACATTTTAACATCAGCAGAGCTGATTATATAATTTTGATGTAGCATTAAAATCTATGAAGCTTGTATGAGCCCTGTATTCACATATGGGTTATAAATTTGGAACATTGCATTTCATTAAGTATTAAAGCCTTATTGTACTTAAAATTATTTAAGTATTTTTTAATTAAGTGTTAGGTATTAAAAAGAACTTTTATTTCAGGTACTTAAAACTAACTAGGTTAATTATTAATCATAAATATGTTTTCTTCCTCTCTATGTATTTTTTTATGTTTTTGTGCTATATGAAAATCCTAACTGGAAATGTAACATCTAGAGATGAAACATAGGATTACTGCCCATATTGTTTGGGGGATTGCTTTATTGATTGGCTGGTTGGGCTTCCCCCCCCTCCCCCCACACACACACCGTTTGCTATTATCTTTTTGAACAACTGAGGGTCACTTTGTGAACCACGACCTTTGGTTACTTGATTGTACCTGACTTCAGAGTCACCTCCCCCAGCTTATCAAAATGGGACCATAACAAAGGCCTGCGCTAGAGGAATATATTCCCCAGATGACTGAGAGCTTTCACAGCTGAGTTTTGCTTGTCTGCAGACAGAGTAGTGACTGCTTAAATTATTGCTTTTGTTTTAACTGCCTCACTTACATTGTCAAGCACACAGGGAGATTCACACAATCTTTCAAGAAAAAGACTTTTGTCTCCTTTAAAATTTAAAGATTGGATGAAAACGTTTAAATCTTGCTTGAGCTGCTTGTGTAGGACAGTACAATTACTCAATGTATGTAAAGCCAAAGCATCCTTTCCCCCAGGACCACAGGTGAGCTGTGACGATGCTTAGAGTTTCTTGGTATGGACAAATAATCATTTGCACGATGCGCCAAGTGCGTCTCTCAATGTGTTAAGGTGAAGAACAGCTGGGGAGCATGCAGGATGTGCACGTGCACTGTCACCTGTGGGTTGTTATCAGGCTGTAGAGTGGGGATGAGCACCAGTAAATTCGTCGACAAGGGGAGCTATTTTATTCCTTAGAAAGAGTCTTTTCCAACAGCCTGCCTGATGGGAACAGAAATCAATACCATTGACCTCTCAGGCCTCAGACAAATTTTATTCCAAACACAGCAGAAAAGCTTTGCTTCAACTTCTTTGTTCCTTCTAGCTGTTGTGACACAAGACACTAATGTGGAAGGAGGACTGTCCCTTTCTTTGAAATCTTAGTGGTCTTACTTCACTTGCTATGTAATTATTTGTCACAGACGGTTTATGGTTCCTCATTTTTGCAATTTTCAGGCTTTTCTGTTTTTGAGGAAAATCATGAAGTGTGGAAGAGAATTGTGTGCTTTGCACTATAAACCTAGAATCTGGCCTACAAAAAAGATGACCTTTTTCAGGAGAAAAAGGAGCAAAGATAAGGAACTTGTCCTTCAGCGTACATATTATATTAGAAGTAAGCAAAAAATCTCCACTTCTTCTACAGTGTAAGCAGGCAGCAATGAGCTAATGTATTTTTTGGAAGTCAAAATTAATGATAGTGAATTGTTTTACAAGTTAGTAAATCAGATAGTTCATTGTTTCTGAATCTGAATGAAGGAGAAGACTGACCTACCAGAAAGCTGCAATGAACTCCAAAGGCTGCCTGGCTGGGTCTGGCAATTCCATAAGCTATGTTTTCAATGTGAGACTACATTAAATGTGACTCATTAGTTTAGGTGGCTTTGGGAGCACATGTTTAATTTTTATAGCTTTGTGCCTTGTGGTGCAAAAATGTCTCAAAACCATTTTATTAGTATATTTGGGATCTTCTCCATCATGTATGTTCCAGGACAGGAACATGTGGAAAAGTGCAGACACTGACACTAACAAAAACTTATTCTCCAAACTTTTAAAACCTTCAAACTATATAATCTGAATTTAGGTCACTCATTATATGCAGATTAATTTGTCTATCCTTAGAAAGATGTACTATAATGATTCCCTTGCACCTAGCTGCAGGCCATTTAGGAAACAGTTAAGCTGACTTCTTTTTGTATATCACTAGCTGTTGGGCAAAATTAAAATCAGAGCAATGTGTAAAGTAAAACAGAGTTATAAAATGTGACTGCAGGAAGAAATCAGATCTTGGACCATTCAGACTGTTTGCCAAAGCCTGACACAGGCAGAAAAAAATAACCCCAAAACAAGAAACAGAAATCAGACCCCAGGAAGTCTATGGACGACTTTTCAGAGTATATCTGTTCCAGTAAAATGTTGGTTTCGTTTGAAATGTCAGTGTCTATTTTTATAGAAATCACCTAAAATTACATGATATCATCAAGTAAAAGTAACAAAACCTCCACATATATGAAAAATAAACAATGAAAAATACTTTGAGTTTTATCATGCATGCTGTTAAAGAAAGTATTTCAGGGACTTATTAAAGACAGCTTTTTTAACTTTCAGCAGAATGAAGATGAACACGAGATTAGTTACATAGTTATATATACATTAGTTGAATCTTATAGCATCATGGAGAATCCTTGTAGAATAGTTTACTTTGAAACAGTAAGTCAAATTCCTCACTATCACATGGCCTTTTGATGACCTATACCAGCAAATATTTTCCCCTAATATTTGTCTACAGTATTGCTTTCCTCACTCCTGGGGACTCTGACCCATTCGTGGGTGTCAGTGAAATTGCACACCTTCCTGAATCACAGAATTGCTAAGGTTATAAGGAACTTCTGGAGATCATCTAGTCCAAAACCCTGCTCAAGCAGGGTCACCTAGAGCATGTAATGTTCTTTCTTGGAGTGCAGCATGGAGAGTAATGGTGATGTTTGGCTTAAACTTCCATTATAAGATCAAAATTCAGTTTCAGTTTAGCCAAACTGCAAGCAGCTCTGGAGTAGGTTTTCAAACAACCTGCCATTTGTGCTAACAGAGAGGTGTGCTTTTGAGTGATCTATACTCTGCAGATACAAAGCACTTGTAAGGACATGGCTTCAAGCAGTAGCAGGCTTCAAATCCAAAGCTTTGCTTCAAGTTAGTGCAAGCTCTCAAATAACCAAGAACCAGGAGTTTTGCAAGAGTCTGAGCTGGTTGTTTATGCCTCATTACAACCAAGAAAAATCACAGTTCTCTTCAGTCCGGTATGCAGGGCCCAAAACAATGTTCAAGGCACTTGCCTTTGCCCTTGCACATCTTCGTAAAGGCAAAGGAGTCCATCCCTATTCGGCAGTGAGTTTGTCATCCTCAGGGAGCCTTCCAGTTCACTGGTGTTCTGGAAAGCTATCTGTCACTCTGACCTTTATGTAATAAAGTTATCTGTAATCCTGACCTTACCACAAAGGGATAAGAACTCCTCGATTAAAAATTATGTTGATCCTTACTTTTGCATGGCAGAAAACACTATGTTCTCTAACTTACTTTTAGCTTGTGTATTAAATTTGACAGAATGCAGCATGTTCCACTTCTCCAGTTAGCTTTCCAATTTAGTAATAATAATACTTGGCATATCATTCTTCCCATTAGAACAGCATACATTAAAGAGAATTTTACTTCATAAAACCAAAATTTATTGTTCACAAAGGACATATGTATGGCAGTGAAATTTGAGCTTTGTTGTGTAAGTCCTGCCATGCAATCAAAGCCTTAATGATGTTATTAAAATGTATTATTCTGGTGTTTCTGGAGAGAGAATGTTTTGCAAAACTGAAGACCCCGTTAGCACCCGTAGCAGGATAACGACATTGCTCACACTCAAAGCATTCTGCAGTTGGCAGCAGCTAGACCCAGGCTTCCTTTGCTTACAAGGATTCTGCCTCTTGATCGGTAACTAACATAGATCAGTTTTTGCAGGAGTTCTAAAATTGGGTTGGTTCTTTCATACCTCATGAGATTTCACCAACAGTATATGCATTAACAGTTTTTATTTCCTCTACACTAATTTGTCATGAATTATGCATTATAAATGATATGCTTCATTTTAAATCCGTTAGGGGATAAGTCTGGAAATGCTCAAGAAGAAATACTTGCATCAGTTGCAAGAAAAGTTGGCTAAACAACTTACATTTACCTTTAGTAATGAATTTTAATCACGGATGGAACACCAGTCACTAAAATAGTTCTGCTCTTACATTACAGAGAAAGTTAAGCAACAACGTAATTGCAGTTATATGTCTTTGCAGAGAGCTGGCAGTCTCAGGGGATCTTTCCCACTAGTGCAATCAGACATTTAGCAGACTCTGATTACTTTAAAATTTGGACTCTGAATATGACAGGTAAAAAGAGGGTTTTTACCTGTCATTAAGGAGAACTTAGAAAAGTGTGTGTGTGTGTGCAAAGGAGCCAAGGGAGATCTACCCACTGCACTGGATGTTTAGCGCAGTATATGGAACTTTTCTTTATAACTTACCTCTGAGCCTGCATCTAAATTGCGGAGCACAGATGAACTGAATTGTTAGATTTATATTCATTTGGTCTGATACTAACACGAATATCTGACAACTTGGCATCATTAAGGTTCTCATTACACTTTCCTGATTAAACAAATTCTGTAACTATTTACCCCCAACTGAAAACGTGCGGGGTGGCAGTAATGATATGCCTGTTCATGTGTCCTACCATCCTGCTAGCTTGCAACTAGATGAGGTATTCTTGATTATGCACTGTCCTGGTAGCTTACTGTGCTCTTTGAGAAGATGATACATCTTCTGCCACAGGTAGTTGCATGCTGCTGAAGGCGACAGTGGTTTTCACTGATTTCTCTGGTTGATATGAATGTCTTTTACAAGAGGGTTCTCTCCCCCCTACCCCCACTTTTGAAGGAGCCTTTAACTCATGCATACCAAATTCCTAAAGATTTACGTATTCTTCCATACGTTTATACTTGTTTCCACTTATTTAAGCTTAGATTAATCAGTTTTCAGCCTGATTACACGGGTAATACCTTCCACAGCATTATTATGTGCTATGTTCTTTGTAAGGGTATACTGTCAGGAACATAATAGTCATTAATGGGTACTATATTTGTTTAAAACATCATCTTACACTATACCCCAAATCTGCATGAAGCTGCAGGCTTCTACCTGTGGGACCTTCTCTAAATCTGTCAGGAGAGAAATAGATCACCACAGAAAAGAGATATATTTAGCAGGAGCTGGAGACTGCAGTCCTTATCACTCCATATTTGTTTTTTTTTTTGTGGAGTTCTACACTTATTTTCCACATGTTCTTGGGAAACCTGGAGAAAGTCTTGTTTCACATAGGTGAAGGACAAGAAAAAGCATTTCCAATTTGGGATGTGTTCTCTTCCTGTCAGCTCTCTGGAACTGAAGCTTCACTATGCCAAGATTTGCTAAAGCTTTAGGCAAATCTGGAGCTGATTAGCACTCACTTCTCCAACTCAGTGTGCAAGTTCTAACTGGTCTCTGGTCCCTCGCAAAGATATCTATGATACAATATAGGTTGTGCCAAAGAAGTGCTCTCAGATAGGTGACTATCACCTACTATTTCATACTGTATGTGTATTTGAAGTACAGCTTCATGCGGCCATCAGATAACTAGATAATGTGTCTTTACAGCCCCAGGTCTCTTGGTTACCTTTTGTCTCCTGGGAGAGGTGTACTGGAGATGGAACTGCCAAACAACTTACTAAATTAAATTATTTCACAGTCACATTTACTGCTGCTGTTTCCGTATATTTAGATCAGTGAGAGCTAACCATTAGCACAAATACACTGCTTATCATTGAGGTATTTAGACTGGCATCAATTATGTTAAAATACAGTTTTGTTTTAAGGAAATTCTGATATCTGTCAAGACATCTTTCCACTGCTGCTTTAGCTTAGCTTAACAGCTCAGGCCTTTTGCAAAGGTGCTCTGACCATTACCCTGCTGCTCCTCCCAACCTTGGCATGTTTGTCATCTTCATAACATGATGCTACTTGTCATGTTTCTGTGGAGTGTCCTGGCTGCCAGGGGCAGGTCAAATAGCCACTACAAATCTGATTTTTTTTTGAATTATTTTTGGGGGATGCTTCCATACCCCCGGTAATGTATCATTTAAGTATTTTAATTTTCCTGAAGATCTTTTGCCTTTGTAGGTAGCAAGATGTATTCCTTTGTATCTGTTAATTTGGAACTTTTTGACCTATGCATGAAGGATTAGGTCCTTTTTCCTTAAAGGAACCAGCAGAGCAGGAGAACAACAGCTGTGGTTCACAGGCACGCAGACCCTTCCAGCTCTGATCTCTCCTGCTGAGTATTTTCTTTTGCTCTAGGAATCTGTCCTCACTCTCTGTGTCAGTTGTTTGATTCCCCTGCCTCACTAATGAGCTTATCATTCTTGAACAAGAAGGAGCCAACAATTTTACTAAATTTCCCCTCCCCTATGCATTAAGGTCAGAAGTTCTTTTAGTGAGAACTTGCTCTTCATGCTCCAACCATTTCCTTTCTATTGCCTGAAGCTTTCAGTTTAGCACTAATTACTCCAAATCCGGACACTGTTCTGGCTCAGGCACTGGCATCGACCACCACCACATGTATGGGAAACTTGTATTCTCCAATGAATAACCACTTCTACAGTCTGCTGCTTTTTAACCAAAAGGCTCTAACAAATATGTTACAGAATAATACTACTGTTCTGTTGTTTTTTCTCTAGACTAAGTCCTTTCCCCTCATCCCCCTACAAACAAACCTTCCTTCTACAACATAGTTAATTATTCCTCAATCTGCTGCTGTACAACAAATTAGAGTAGATGCTTTTTGCCTTGCAACTTTGCAGCAGCTGTTGGAAGTAGTTAGTCTTTTCATTAAACCTTTTAAAAATCAGATGTATAGGTTTTGTGTGTGTGTGTGTGTGATTGGAGGATTTGTGCTTCGTCTATGCTTGCCACGTTTTTGCATTTCTACATTTCTGCGCTTCCAGTGCTACCAATTGCTCTTCTTTTTGTTGTTCACCACAATGCACAATGTTCCTTATGCTGTTTTTAATGGGTTCTGTTCCCTGTCTGCCTTTCTAACTTAGGCCTCTTCGTTGAGTGATTTTGATTTCTCTAGTGCATTTATAGTCTCCAGTCTGCTGTGACTGATTCCCTTTACTTTGCAATTTCTAATTGCTTTGTCAGGGGCTAATTCTGTATTAATAGTATTTTTTGTGTGGCTTTTTTCACATCTCTTGGCAAGGCCTCAGAAAGGCTTCGCTTTGCCGAAGCTGTAAAATTTTTCCCTTCAGCCTAATTGATGAAACTGAAGAAAATGTCAGTGGCTTTTTTTGGATTCCCTTTAAAACACATTTTTTTCTATGCTTCATGTGCATAGAAAACTCTTCCTTGTCAAGTTGAGTTCCTCACAGTAACTATTTTTTTTCCCTGAGGACTGACTGATTTTTTTTTTATTATTTTTAACCTCATTACCAAATGAAAAATGTAGGCTTAGACAAATGCCTATAAAACAATCCTTTTGTAGGCATCATTGCTCATAAAACCACAGCAGTTTTGGACCTTTGTAAGAGTCTTACTTCTTCCTGATTAATATTGATGTAAGATTGCTAGTCACCTCAGAAAATATATATACATCAGTGCTAGTGTATCTAGTCTTTCTACCTTCCATCCAACTGTAAGAATGTTTGTATTACCTGAAGGATGAGTGAACTTTAATGGGTACCATTTATTTGACCAGCGTTACTGCGCTGGTCAATAAAGAAAGGAGCAAAAAATCTTACTGCAGATCACATGTTCAAGGAGAGACAAGCTCGTTAATCTTATCAGCTACAAGCTCTCTAAAAATGTTCTTATTGACTGTGGCTGTTTAAGCATCAACTCAAATACAAGGAATTGTACAGCACTGAGCTTAGAGAAAAATCTCCATCTAGGCAGTCCAGCCTTGTTACAAATTGCCCTTTTTATTACTAAGCAGAGAGTTGAGCAAAGGGGACGTGCTGCCCCTCGCTGCTTTGTGTGTGAACAGAACAGCAGCATACACTGAATTCAGCAGCCTGGTGCTCTTGGTAGAGAAGGTTAATGATAGCTGAGGAAAGAAATCATCAACCTCAAAAAAAGCTATCTTGTTTTAACAATTTCTATGCAAAATGTTTGCTGATACTGTTAGCCTAATATAATCCATTGTTGAAGCTCACATTGCTCCCAAGTATCGCATATGTGCCTTTTATATCTCATTAAAGAGTTAAATATTAGATAAAAAAACAACAAATGGAATTTACTCCATTTCATAGGGATAAAATTTGGAGGGAGCAATGCTAAGGCTCATCAGCCTTTTGGCTTTTAAAATTGCTGTACTGCAAAGGAGACGTTTGTTTGTGTGCTAGATTCCTTCCACAATTTGTGTCCTCTTTTTTGGAGGAATGATGGAGACTGAGCCAGGGCAGATAAGCAATGGCCTCTCAGGATGAAGCCTGGAGAGGCTTCTCAGCAAAAGCAGATACCAGCCAACACTTAATTTCAGTCAGCTGAAGTCTGAAGCTGCTTTAAACTTGATAAATCATGTGACTGCTTAGGCCCTAGGTCTGTGCACACCCAAGGAAGAGCAAGAGAGAGCTCCAAATCCAGTGGGAGGTATGTTGTATGCTTTTCAGTGCTTGGGAGGTTTCATTCAAGTAAAAGCAAATTTTGCTAATACTTTTAATGTTATTAGGGCTCAATAGACAATTGCCACAGAACAGATCAATAAGCTAATAGCCTATGTGAAAATATCAGCTTCAGTATTAGAGTTTAAATTTAGCCTCAGAGGGATGTTTAATTTTTCTAAAGAAAGAATGCACAGAAGGATATTAGCTTCCTGGAAACTTTGTAAGAGGAACTAAACACAGATGAACATGAAATTAAAATATTGTGTAACTTTACTAGATAATTAGTTTTATATTGGCTTAGTTAGAACAAACTCTTAATCCTCGCCAATCATGGTAATTATAGAGCTTTGCCTGTTCTAGTACATACTCTGGATAAGCAGAAGCTGGACTTAAGGAATATTAAATTGCTATTGTAAGATGAGGAAATGGTTGTATGGGGAAAGCGGTCTTTGGGATAACCCTAAACCCCCATGGCATGGCTCATAGAAGAGATGGCATATGAGCTATGAAGACTTGCCCTTCCCCCTGCCCCTCAAATCACTTTTACAAAATCAATAATTCAGGAAGGGTAAATGCACTTTTTTCTTCCTCTGTTTCCAATAGGTTTATCAGTTTCCGCAGTTTGGTCTTCTGTGGCTTTATCCTAACAATGTGTAGCACAGATATGCACATTAAGCCTTTTATTACCTTTTTAATAAGGAATTGATTAATGTGTCTCAAAGCTTTGCACCTGCAAGTTGATTTTGAGGCCCTGAAGAAAGAAGTAACAAGGAAAAGACAAATCCTAAAATTCCTATTAAAGATGAAAGGAAATTTGCAGTGAAAGCAGTGCAGTTCAGAAAATCTGGATGGGCTTTACATTTGTATTGCAAATGTAGATTTGATCTGCATTTGTGCTGAAAGACTGAAACTAACCTGACCCTCTGTTTTCTTACAATAAGCTATAGCTTTATAACAGGTAATTAGATTAAATACTTTAAAAAAAAAAAAAAAAGGTTATTTGCAAAAACAAATTCAGTTATATGAATAAAATATTCAGTAGCACATTTGAAATTAAATTTGCTGAATATTTGAGGAATCTTCTCAGAAATATTTAAATAAGCCCACAAATGGGAATATCCTTTCTATTTTCCAACATGGAGAGTCTGTGGTACTTTAGTGTAAGGGAGACTAAAGGAGCATTTGGAGATTTAATGCAACCATCACTGCTGTCTCCAGAATCAAATTAGGCCTTGTATTCTCTTTTACATTCTTGTACACTCTGGAGGAATTAAAAGTTGCAGGTATGAGCAGTTGCACGGCAGTTTAGAGAAACAGCTTTCCAAGTGATTTTTCAAGGACGTGTATGTCATGGTCCAAATACTGCAATTAGATCTCTGTGTGCTGCCAGATCCATTGCTAAAGTCAGCAAGGCTTAATGCATACTGGAGTATTACTGTGCAAGATCAGGGCTCTGTCCTGAAAGACAGACCATAAGAAGTCTTAGTCTTAATGACTGGGGCTTATATCCAAATCAGCTTGAGCTTTTTAAAGATGTTTGTGTTAATCACTGTGGTCTGTATAGCACACTGCAGTTGTTACAGCTGAACAGAAACGCTAACTTCAGCTTCTGGTCTGGGATCGTCTGTCAGTCCAAGATATATGCAAAGGGACATCCTCATCAGCTCCAGCATGGGCTTATTTAGTAAACCTATTATTTGAAACCAATAAAATTTGAGTCTTAATACTCTACATTCAGGCACATGAACTCTGTCCATCAGCTGCCGTTATTGGTTACTGTGGCTTTGGACCAGCTTTGAAATCCCAGCAACATAGGTGGGGAACATCCCTGGCCTGGTCTCTCTAACTTGGTGAGGATGTTGGAGCAAAGGTGGTCCCAATGCAAACACTTTCTAACACTGAAAGACATGCAGGTGTGTTTCTCTGGATACCAGTATCTCCTTCCAAAAATACAGATGTAATCTCTTCCCAAATGAGGAGAAAAAGACGCCTTTCTGTCTTATCAGTAAATAATATATGGTGATGCAGCAGTAATTTTCTATCACGCAAGGTTAATGAAAGGAAACCAAAAAGCATTTTCATAATAGAATCATAGTCTTTTGCTCTGAAAGTGTTTCCTTTTATACTATTATTATCTTCACTTTTAAGCACACAAAGACAAAAATATTAAAACAAGTTTATAGACTGGGAAGCTAGCCTGTGAATGGCAAATAGTAAATGAATACTTCTTTAATGTTTAATGTAGACTCCTGACGAGAGTAGGGATGCATTGATCTTGACTTCATGGGGAAAAACAGAAAAAGACAAGGACTTTTTGTAAAGAATTTATTAATTTGACAAGATGAAGGCTGAAATATAGGTACCAAAAAGTTGACTGACTAATCTGAGTCTTTGTCAGCTGGTGAAGACACTTGAAAGACTTGAGGAAACCAGACCTGAGCAAGAATGTGTCCTACCTGTGCAGCTCTGTGAACTTCCAATTGCTCAGAAAGTTCAGAAAATTAAGATAATCTGAAGAAACTGCAAATGCATTTAGAAAAATATATTCATTTTTCAGGCAGCATTTTATTCTAGGTCTTTATTCTGTATTAAGTATCTCCATAGGCAGAAATGCTCATCAAATTCGCAGGCAGTTAGATGATACAGGCTGGGATTCCTTGAATCATTTGCATCCATCACTTGCAATTTGTTTTACTAATTCTGCCAGCTCAGCAGAAAATATTGAGATTTACCATAGGACTAATGCTGTCATTCATGACAAGATCTCTCCAGTCAGACCTGGCACCAACTTCATTGCATTGTAAGGAGCTGCTGATGAAAAATTACAATCTGTAGAGAAGGAATAAGTGAATGCCAAATCTTTGAGAGAACCATTTCAGTTTGGGTAAATGTTGTACGGTTTAATTGTTTATATGGATCCTCTGGAATCTGAACTGCTTCGAGAGAACAGAAACAAATGATCTTCATTCTCTACTTTTGGCTGGGATCTTTAGATGTCAAAGTCTGGAAAGCAAGTGAGAGATACAGATCTAAATTACCCTGTCATTTAGCTACATTTGATTCCTTAATTAGAGATGGAGTCAACAGCCGCTTGTGAGACTAGTCCTTTTGTGATATCTTTCAATAACTTCAGGATTTCGCATGCTCAGAACCTTACAAAGCAGTTCACAAAACAGAACGATTTTGTTGAATTTTTGATAGCTGTTTGGCCGCATTCAGTTTTACAGCCCTAGATTGCTCATCTCTTAACACGGGTCTGAATCATCTACTGTGTGTATAACAAGTACGTAACTGTACCCTCAAAATCTGTGTTTCTGTGAATTTCATGTGTTATCTAAAGCTAGTACTAGTAGCAGCAGTTCTGTAATTACAGTCCAGCTCGCTTAGATTGACTTATGTAAGGTAAATAGATGTCTCAAGTAAGTGGGAATTAAATTTTGTTCTTATTACATGTAGGGAGAGGCAGCTGCGGTCTCGTCTTGCTTTGCTTAGGGAGTGGAAGAACATGTAGTGGAAGACAGTGAGCAATGTAGTCTTTGAGAGCACAAAGTTAAAACTGTGTTAACAAATTCCAAATTCTGCCTGGGTGCCAGCTGTACTGATCTTATTTGCCGAAAGTACAGAAGGCTTCCTCAGCTGTCTGTCTGCCAACATGCCCCTCTAATTCAATTTTACATGGCAATCTATCTGTGCGAAGGACAACAGTGAGTGGCTTTTCACAAGTTACGTTGTTTCTATGTAATGTTTTATTTCACTTGGCTTCAGCAACTAATTAAATTGTTCAATTTCATTTTGATATTAGCAAATTTTGACAGATTCCAGTTCTACAAAGGTTATCTCAAATTTCTCTTCAATGCATGCCAGTCAAAAAAGCTTGCACAGAAATTTCTGTCAGAATGGCTTATGAACAAAAAATATCTCTTCTCCAAAATATTTCATTAAAATATTCTTAAAGTTTACAGATGAAAAGCTATAAATCTGAAAAATGAACTTATTTTGGAACTTGGTTATATTGTTCATAGGTATAAATATAATTCTCAGCAATGACACACACAGCAAAAATATAATCTTCCACTTGAACTTTCTTTAAATGAGACAAGGTCACAGCATCAAATATCACATGACCTAAACTCCCAGTCTGATTTGCCTTACCATGTCTCTCTTCAGTGAACTCACAGGATTATTTATAATTTACTTGGTTAAAGGAACAGTTCTAATATCTTCAGATTACTGTCTCCATGTTCAGGATGTCCTATTATGATGACTAGACTTATTCGCCCTCCCATAGAATTACATTTTCCTCCGCAATGGCTAATAAATGAACTTCCCTGGTAAATGACAATGAAAGATGTGTGCTGGGCTTACTGAATTTGTTGTTTGGGCAGTAGAGCGGACAGCCAGACTTTAAGCAAAATTCTTTGCACTCAGAAAAGTGACTACTTTTTCAACAGTTTGGATTTGATATCTGTTTGCAGCGATTTATCTAGAGGACATAAATGATCAGAAAATATGTTTGTTTTCTTGCTAAATTAAAAAAAAATACTGAGAAGAATGAAGTCATTTTCTATTACTGTCTCTTTTTCAACATTTTCTAATAAAAAAACACTGTCTTGTTTAGTGCTATTGCTGCTGAATGCTGCATGTATTTTTTTTATTTTTATTTTTTTTATTTTTAGGCACATCCAGTCTTCATACAGTAGAACTTGCCTCAAATTTTAGGTGGCTCTTCTGATATGCACTGTTAAATATTGAAAGTATGAAGGCTACACTGCATGATGAAAGAGGGAATTGCTGCCTTCGTTCAACAGATATTGATTAGCCTAAAAGTATTCAATTAAGATAAAACCAAAAGGAAATAGGAGGAAAACTGGATAATCATGATCTCATAATAGTGTAGCATGTGGATGGGTTGAATAACAAGTTTGGTAATATCCGGAACTGTGTAGAAAAAACACACTGAGATTACCCAGTGAACCATTATTATAATTAATTAATGATTAGCTGTGATAATATTTTTAGTGCAGTAAACAGTACAGAAAACAGAGATAATTCATTTCCAGAGGCTATAGCCATAATACATAATTTTTATTAAATCATTATTTATGAAGAGTCTGATTTTGCCTGTGTGTTTTCCTGTTCTCCTCTAAGAGGTAGATATACATTGAGATATTTCATACCTCAAATGGTAACTCTCAAAATAATCTATTAGAAAAAAAAATATTTTATAAGTGAAGCTAAGGAAGTAAACGAATGGGAGGGAAAAAGTTGTTTTACAGTCACTAATTTGATTAGGGTAGCAAAGAATTACAGAATAGGGAGAGGCATTAAAAGGAATAGTATTTCTATAGTGGTCTGTGCTGTACAAAAAACAGAATGTGCTGATATCTATTTCGTTTTTTTTTCTCTTTTGCAAGATGCCCATAAGATTGCTAATAATGAGATTTCATTTTAATTCGATTTTTATTTTTATTAAGTTGCATGTGGATAAACTTGATGGGTTTTTTTTGTGGATTTGAACTTGACATTCTGTTAACAAGCAGGAGTCTCAGCAGCTTTTAGCTAATCAGTCCTTCATGCTAAAGCCATGCTATGTCTTGCAATGAAAACTAGCTTACTTCTAAAGAATGAAAATGAAAGTGAACTTCTTGCTGAAAAGCTGTTCAAGATCCATAATCACAGAATCCAACTTTATTTTTCTTGATCTATTTTTCAAAATTCTTGATGAGATGCAAAGTGCCTAAAAAATTTCTCCCTTCATGAATTTGTAGTTGAGTAGAATCAGTCTAGTTTCAGTACTGGTGTGTTGAATTTGTGCTTTATCATTTTCCCTAGGTATATACTTCATTATTTTTCAGCAATCTCTATTCCTCATTTTCAAGAAAGTCTCTCTCTCTTTTTTTCTTTCTTTTTTTTTTTTTTTTGAGAATTGTAAATTTGAGGATTACAGATTTATAATTTGAGAAAATTTTCCTGCCTTTTTTTCCCCCAAAGGTGATGTTTCAGCATTCCTAGGCCAGATCTGTGCCTTTCTGACTCAAGCTTTGGTTCAGGAGGTAAAAGCAAACTGAGTCTGTTCTGAACATTCTTCTCTATCACTCATTATTTCTAGAAAAAAAAAAAGCAAGTAAAGCAAAATCACTATTCTTCCTCTGTCCATTCTTACAATCTCACTCTTCAATTTAAAACTAAATATAACAAACTTCTGGGCACATACTGTTTCTTGCAGGCTACTGCTTTGCAGGTAGTGCTGGGAATGCCTGCAGAGGTGTAACTAACCCCAGGTATTATATATATTAATATTTGCAAAAACCTAAGAATGACAAATTAATGAAGTAGAGAGATCTTTTTGAACCGGTAATTAATCTTCATATTTGTTGTCTTTTGTTTCTGAAGTCCTTGTCAGTTTTGTCTAATTGATGTAGACTGTGCAGCCACAGGTAAAAGTAGAGAAATGGTTGGTGAAACCTTTGACAGACATTAAAAATAGAACCAGATGAATTGGATTTCTTCTCAAGTTTTGTTTTGGTTTTGTTTTACTTAAGTGCTGATTACACAAATATATGCTAATAAGATTTGAGTATATTTATGTTGTTCTTGTCTTCATAGTTCTCTATCTTGCATCATAGTATCTCCTGATAGGCCACTCTACAAGAAAATGATGTGACTTACTGAAATAGAGGACACTGGGGTATATTCTGTTTCTTACCCTTATTCCTAGGCTGAAAGTTGAGTTTTCCTTTCATTACCTTTTTCTTTCGTTCTACTGACGGTAGCTCTCAGTCTCCACCATAAGCTGAACCTGGTGACGGTTGTGTTGACCCCATGAAGTTCTTGAACTGACCAATTATAGAGGTTTCTTCTCTAGACTGCTGTAGTTTTCTATTAATTCTTTTTTTCCTTCCATTTTGGTCCTGCCATTATGATCATTCCCATGCTCTTAACCTCATCATGGTCTTTTTCCTTTCATGCCCCTCCACTTTCTCTTTAAACATTAAAGCTAAAAGCCTTGATAAATCTCTGATTACTCTTGCAAAGACTAACTATAGCACAGTTTGATCTCTAAGAGATCATTTTTACTCAGAAAAGCAGCAGTCAGCCTCCTTAGATTGCTGATTGGTGCTATTTCTCTTTCTCTCTCTCTCTCTCTCTCTCTCTCTCTTTTTTTTTTAATAGCTTTGTGATGGGACTTAAACCTGTTAAGTCCTACTACTAATTACAACCCCTTTCTTGCAAAGTGTTCATGGCAGGTTTTTCCTCCCAGTCTGGATGTCCAGTTGCTGTGGAGGGAAAGTGTAGACACCACAGCCCTTCTCCCTGGACATTTCTCCAGACAAACAAGCTGTATTGTTCATATAAGACTGTAAAGATGTTAAGTGAGGTGTAAATATTAGAGAAATCAATGGCTGACTTCATCATTTATGCAAGTGAAACAGCTTGTGGCATCCACGGGTCTCTTCAAAGGGTAGAACTATGTCCTATCTGAATTTATCTAAATTGAAGGGTATGTAGACATCTCCTGTTTGGACTTTCACGACAAAAAGTTACAGTGAAGGGGACTATCCAAAAAGATCATTGTTGAGGCAATTTTCAAGGTGTGCAAGAAAAGCATTTGTGTAAGGGTTAAGTGTATGGAGTTTAAAATCAAAAATAACAAACTTCAAATTAGTCTAGCTATACCCTCTCCCTTTGCCGAAGACACAATGGTGAATGTAGCTGACACAATTATGGCATAAGGAAAATTTCTGCATGATAGCTAATTAATATGAAGCAAAACTTCATTAATCTTCCCAGACACACAGATAACTATTAACTATGCCTTTTCTTTCAAATATAATATAACTTGTTTTTTCTTATTCCTGAATTATAGCCTAGTCTCTGGGCTAAACCTACTTTGATTAAGTGGCTCTGTGGTTGCTGAAGACAAAAAGGTAAATTTGGTGCAAGAGAAAATAGATCACTGGCACTACATAAGCCATATGTTCAAGAAAAGATAATGCAAAAGAAGCAATTTACTCACTAAAGCTTTCTTATTAATCTTCAGTGATTTAATAAAAAGTGCAGCCAGCAGGTGCATCTAGCCATCTCAAATATGCTCATGAAACCTTTTTCTGGGAGAAATCTCCCATAGGATAAGTTCATGAAATTAACTACTGCTTTGACTAAATTTGTTTAAGGAAGTGCTATGTTTCAAAGGTAGACCCAATTTTTATTACAATGTATTAGATATTACTTTTGTGCACTTGCACCCCGAAGCAGGAAAGCATCATGCTGAGACTGAAAATACTTACAGCTGCTGGACAAGAGGGAAAAATATCTTTGATTATGAACCAAAGAATCACAGAATGGTTGAGGTTGGAAGGGTCCTCTGGAGATCATCTAGTCCAACCCCCCTGCTCAAGCAGCATCACCTAATGCACGCTGCCCAGGACCTTGTCTGGATGGCTTTTGAGTATATACAAAGATGGAGACTGCGCAACCTCTTCCGAGAGCCTGTTCCAGTGCCCTGTTACCCTCACTGTAAAGAAGTTTTTTTCTCAAGTTTAGATGGAACTTCAGTTTGTGCCTGTTGCAAAAAGCATTTGAACAGTCACTGCAATAGAATACTACAAAAATACAGAATAAAATGAATTTGATATAGTTGTGAAGTACAATTCAGTGTTTATGTAGGTTAAATCAAGTCTAGAACACCAGACAGAAGATGGGATGCCTGTTTGTGACCATGGGATCCCCAAACCCCCAGAATCCCATTAGTAGGATAGGAAACATTCTAGAAAGTAGCGCCATGAATTCAAATCTTCATAAAAGCTTACCTGAGTACCCTAGATTCTCCTCAGAGCTCTCTTTGCTATGTTCTTTCTGCAGGAATCAATTCATCTGTTCCCAACTTGAAGGTCACAATCTGCAGGAGCCATAATGATGGAAGGGTTATGGCATCACTTCTGCCATCTATTAACATCCTGGAAGGCTGGACTTACTGCTAAATGAGCAGAACTGTAACTCCTTCAGCATAGAGGATACTGGAAAATGTTGTTCTATCTCAACCACCTGGTTTCTCACCCAGCCTGTGAAAAACTTGACAGGAAATACTTAGATCTGTTTGACTTGTACCACTGTTTCTGAAAACATTAGGTCTTCTACATGCCCGTTTTAATCATTCCTTCTTTACAGAATCTGATTTAATCACAGCATGAAATTTATGTCATGTAAAGATAGCAGAGAAGCAAGGTCATGTTGAGCGATTTCAGATTGTATACTTGGCAAGTGAGCTGATATTATACTTGTGTTTAGTGAATTATATAATGAGCCAAAAATGCAGGAAAACCTGTTTGGTTCCTCTGCAGTTTTTAAAAAGGAGATATTTAGAACTCTGGGTCAAGCTGCTCTGGATCTTTGTTGGATATCTGTGTCCATTGATTTTTACATGACAATTATTCTTCCAAAGTGGATTAAGGTTTGTGTCACAGTGTGCAACTTTGTTTTATATAAAACTTTTCATGCTTGTTTCAATTCAGAATACTTTATAGATTTGAAAAACATAGTTGAAGAGTTTAGTTATAAATACTTTTTCTCTGTTCTTGTGAAGCACAGACAGGAAAGAGAAGGCAATTTCCACTTGTTTTATAAATCACTTTGAACTTCAGTGATGTAAAACAGTGCATAAGAGCTAGGTATTATTATTTTTCATGAAAGTGGTATCCTATACTCAGGACTCACATTATTTTGTTACACAGCAGTGATACCGCTCAGAGGTATCCCTTTTACATCATTTCTGAACCACCAGATATTGCCCTTCCCATATCCTGCTTAAAAATGGAGAAAAGGAGGCACCGAAGGATTAATCCCAAATGAACTGACATATTCTTATCTAGCG
Organism: Rhea pennata; assembly: GCF_028389875.1. Taxonomy (NCBI): domain Eukaryota; kingdom Metazoa; phylum Chordata; class Aves; order Rheiformes; family Rheidae; genus Rhea; species Rhea pennata. The sequence continues at coordinate 5,949,811 of NC_084669.1, read as the reverse complement.
CAAACTCTATAGATCTATAGTTATGATAGCTTGCATTCACTGGTGTTGTAGGAGTGATGGGCTTTTCCATCAGGAAATGCCTGTTTGTCCAGCCCTTTCCAGCAGAATATTCTCTTTATATAATAATTATCCTTGATGTAGCCTCTTTCAGACTTTTAAAACAGTCCCAAAGTTTATAGATCCAATTACTGTTAAGAACTATCTTCCTTAAGAATATGATACTGAAATTTCAAAAAAAAAAAAAAAAAAAAATGGATGCACAGAGTTAAAGCTAGACCTTCTCCTAAAGAAGCAGGGACAATGCTTCAAGGAATATAAAACGCAGAGGATGGAGGGAATGCACAAAAAATTCTAAAAGCAGACAGGTCTTCATTTTGATATAGGCTTAGGAAAAGAAAATTCAAATCTATCTGCATCAGCAAGTGCATTGGAGACATTCTTCCATTTATATAGCAGAGAAAGCCAGGACTATGAACAACAGCGTTAAAAATGAACCATGAAAATAAGATACTAAAGATCTGGATAGATCCTAGAGGGATCTAGGACACAAAGGAGACAGATGCTGCAAAAATTAAACTTCTTGTTACATGCCTATAAGGAAGACACAATGCGATGGAGATGCATATGACACAATGCTAGGGGTGCAGCTCAATGTGTAGTTTACCTAGGTATTTGATAAGCTGTTCAGAAATTTTCTGCTGGAACTTTTTTCCGCTGAAATTTTTCTGTTGCTAAAATATTATTTGGATGAATTCTTTGTTGGGGGAAAAAAAAATCTATTCATGAAAATTTAGTTTTCTTTCCACAGATAATGTGATCCTGTCCGCAACTGAAAAGGCAGCACCTAGTATAGACATGCTATGCCAAGTGGTAAATACATAGTGTTTGGGGTAAGCTTTTTAGTTTACTTACTGATTCAGAATGACTGACTGCTGAAAAAGTAGCTGAATTTCATCCCTAGAATGCATAGGGAACTTGCTATTTATTCTTTGTTACAAATAAGAAGAAACAGTAATTTCCTCTGAGATGGCTCAGAATGCCTGGTAATGGTAGCAACTTATAAAAGAGGTACATTTTGTCTAACTGGGAAATAAACTACACAAAGGAGCCTTTTTCATCTTTAATTATCACTAAAACCTCAGATGGACTCAGCTATTGAACTTAGCAGAGGCAAATGTGAAAACTTCATGCAAAACTTTGATCTGCCCATCCCTATTTGGGAATGTAGCTCTCATCAGTGATGGTTCAGGCTCTTTGCAAAAATCATATACCTGCAGATTGGGTTCAGTTACTGCAGCTTAAATTCTCTATCAGCATTTTGAGACACATTAATTGTGTTGGTGTGAAATATTGTAGACTGTGGCAAGTGTGAAGCAACCTGACTCAGCTCAGCCTGCGTTTGCTTTTGGATGGTAATCACAGCTCACCTGATACATGTAACTTGTTAAACTTCAGTAGCTTGGTTGCCTGTGCCTGAGATCTCGAAGCAGTTTTGGTACTAGATAAATTAAACTCCCTTGTAGGTGTCTGAGTGTCAGAAATGTGGAAAGCCATGGCTTACACAGCAATACAATAAGCTTCAAATCAAAACAGAAAGTTTTTGTCTTTACTGGGTAGGCTGAGAGTGCTGCTGTGGGTAGTTCTAAGCAAGTTTCTCTGTCACAATCCCTTTCAAATAATAGATTCTGCTTTCTTTTACAAGCAAGCATGAACTATTATAGACTGGGCATAGTAGTTCCTGAGCACTTTCCAGACCATCAATAATATGTGTATTGGGCTACTCAGTGATACAAAACATAGATCAGTGAGCCACTGTACAGCTCAGACAAACAGTTCTAAAGGATATAAAAGCATCATTCTTTACATTTTTAAATAGTTTCTTTTGTGTTATGACTTTTAACATAACACTAGAGCAAGGCAGGCACTTTTCTTTCTTTTTTTTTTTTTTTTAATTTTTTTTTTTTGCTTGCAGGTAGACTGTAACATACAGCACAGAGGCTATCTGCGATCCCCTAACCTGAGATTCCTTTCCCTGTGTGTATCAGAGAAATCTCTTTAAGCTATTGGTACACTCAAGTAAAATAACTCTCTAGTAGCCTTTCATTGCTAAGGTGAAATGTAAATTAGAAATGTAAAAGACAATTTTAACTGCTTTTAGGAGGCCCAAGTAAAATCATTTTCTCGAGGAAAATTGTAAGACTCTTTTCCCTTCACCATCATGTCACAGAATAAAGAAAGATAAATCACTGCAATTCTCACAGTAGAATATCTCAGTTACAGATTCACAAACACAGAAATAATCATGAGAAAAATACGAAATTAGTATCCAAGACATTTGAAGCTAAAAAAACAGTGATGACAAAGAGTTGTAGAGCATCACCTTGTTTTGCTATACTGAAGATGACCTATTATTTTAAAACTCAGATGAAGGCTCACAGCAAAATATTAGATCATTTCCTGCATTTATGTACTTTATTGAAAAGATAATTCTAGAACAAGTAAAAAGAAAAATTAAAAACTGATTACAAACAGACTATATCTGGCCAGCCAGGCCAAACAAATTGCTGGTGTGCATCTACTATTTCTTTTTTTCTGAAGAAAAGCAATACAAAGAGAATCCAAAATTATGCACTTCATTATTTTGTAAATGGAAATGTTTCTTTACGATACAAGAGTTATTGGGTCCTAGTGCACAAATTTGCAAACAATTTTGCTTGATCTTAACATGAGGTGTTGTCAAAAATAAAAACTAGACCTAAAATATTTGGCATAAGTCTGATTATAAGCAGTGAGGACATGATTCTGCAGTGTGCTAAACAGCCCCTATGCCTGCTATCTTACCTGACTACCTTGATTTTGGAAGCATGGACTTAGTGATTCTGGTGTTGTTTTCTATTTCTAACTTGTCCACTGCATTTATGCCATAGTTTTGGTTGTCCTTTAAAAATAATGTTTGGTTTAGTTTTCCCAAGAAACACACTTGTTAGAATGTCAAAGACTAACAATAAATGGGTTTCTCGATGATTCTGCATGCTTCAGCCACTATTGAGCATTTATGGGTAAATAGAATCTTTCTAGTAAAAGTTTGTCTTTACATTTCTGAACAGTACAAAATGTTATTGCCAAATTGTTTAGGCAGGCCAATTAACTCTCCCTTTCTCTGGGATTGTGTAGATACCCTAGGTGAGATGCCCCTGTATGAGATTCTAGACTGTAGAAAGAGTTACTGTTTGTGTATCCTCATTTAAAATCAATAATCAGCTTCCAATGAAGCTGCAGTTTAGTGCAGCTGATCTTCATCTGAGCACTTGGCATCACTTGCAGTTGTTGGCCAACAGATATGGTGTATTAATGCACTGATCCTGAGCAGCCTTATGAATAAGCATCAGAAAAAAAATGGCAATCAGAGCAGTCGGCAGGGGAGCCTGGGCACCCAGTTACTCCTGCTTAGCAGCAAGTACATGGCAAGGAGAATGTGTAGCTAGGAACTTTGCTAACAGTCTGAGAATATGCTAGAAGGCTGAAGTATCTAATTTCTTCCTGGTACTACATACCTAGTCTCTCTGTCCTTGAGAGTAAAGGAGCTAGAGTATGAGATTTTGACTCTGAATTTTAGTAAATTTAAGGGTGCATTCTTTCTCTTAAGTGTATTTGTAATTTTCCCTCTCCAACATGCAGTGGTAAGCAGAAGGTTGTATGTATACGTAGATTGAAATTCGGGCTCCCAATATGCACAAATGCAAAAGATTGGGTCTGAGGACCCCATGCTTCCAGCTTTGACCAAAGCTGTGATCTACATCTAGTTCAGGATGTGTGGTTTAGGATTGGCTCAAGTGCCTTTGTAATGGCCTGAACCAAAATTCCACATTCAAACGCAAAACCTCTGCTAAGCTGCTGTGCATCAGCACATAGTGTTCCTATGAACACTAATGGAAAAGCTTCTGTTTCAAGTTATCTGCTGCAGATGAATCAGTATATCTGACCCTGGGAGACTCTGCATACAGTGATCCTGCTATGCTCTTGTTCACATTATATGCTTTTCAATGAATCAAGCCTTTGGGCTATGATAAGTAATGTCTGAAGACATGTCCTGCTCTTTCTTTGCTGAAGACTGGGTTTCCTCAGACTCGTCTCCTCCATACATGTCATGGCCAATTCTTACGTGCTCATAATTCTGTATTAATATTGTAATTGGGTTATACATTTGTTCCATCTTTTTCATTTCCTGGCTCATTCATTGAGAGCTGCAGAAAAGATGTGGGGAGCAAGTATATTCTGTGAGGACTACAGCCCCTTCAGAACAGCATATATGACAGTTGATGGATGTCATTTTGCTTCAGGATTATGGTGATGTCACCAGCCTTGGTTAAAAAACGGTGAGCTACGCCAGTTTCCAATCTCAGCTGGAACACCAGGAACAGCAGACAGAAATCTGAAAAGCTATATCATATAATGGGAGACCCTATAAGACTAGAAAGATTCATGTCAGATATAAATACCAGTTAAAGATAAATTTGCTTCACTCCTTTACACAATGTGGCCTTTCCTAAATGCTGCTTATAGAAATCTGGCTGAGGGGAGCTCTGTGAAAAAGAAAAGCATCTACACAAATATAACTGAACAAAAAGAATAAAAATGATTGGATTGTGTTTCTAAGACTTCAGAAAAATAGGCAGTCATCCTTATTCATCCCTCTGCAAACTTTGTTTACCTTAATATTTATAAAGAATGATGGATAAAATCAGAGATAAGAAATCGATTTGGAGAGAAAATGCTTCTATTTTACTTATTTTACTCTCACTGATGTTAGTGAAAAAATCCACAGGAAATACTGATGTCAGTGAAGCTGTTCTTAACTTACTCTTTTGTATAGAAAATCACTTTTCTTCAATAGTGAGAGACAATATGCCAGTAAATAAAACATGGTCTTGGAAATCAGTAACCATCCTGCATGTACACACATTCCTAAATTTTTTTTGTACTATGCCTAGCCTTTCGGTCTCACTAGGAACATTTTATTCAACTCTAATTTTAACTTCTTATCTTTTTAATATTTTTGACAGCAGCTGTTTAAAATACATCTCTGGAGGTTCTTTCCCCTGTGACATTATTCCATTTTGGTCTTCATAGAAATTAGGTTATATCCTTCCTAATTAGATTTTGGTAACTTTTTTCTTTTTTTCTTGAATGTAAAATTTTGAAAGGTTAGACTTCTTCTAAAAGCCTATTTTGAGAAATAGTCCCTCTGAAGCCTTATTATGCACAGTACCCCAGTTTATCATCTTTCTGGCTTTTTCTTCCTCCTCCTCACCATAGTTACAAATGTATCAAGGTACTATATAAAAATGTCAGAATATTCCACACATACTTCTGTTTAAAGATATTATCAGAAAAAACAAAATGCTAGAATTGTTTTCTTGAATCTCTTGGTCTTTTGAGCTCTTTAGAAAGGCATGGTTGGAAATTTATGTTAAGAAATTCATCTGATAGAGCTGAAGTGAATTTTGGGTATACTGATATACAGAACTATTCTAATACCCAGAAAGCCTATGAGATCTTACTGCTGACTAGAAAGAAAAGAAAAATACATTATTTCTATTTTCTACTTCCATTTGTGTTTGGAATTTTTTAGTAACTAAGTACAAAATTGAGTTGTAATAGTAATATATCCATAGTGAAATGACAATGAGTGGAAATGTAAGCATAAAAGAATCTTTTGTATCATATAGAAGAATGAGACTGTCAGTCACATCCACGTTAGGAATTGCTAAAAAGATATTTTGTAAATAGATAAAATTAAGGTGTGGTTCTTCTGAGATTTCTCATGTGTCGTTTCTTGTCCTTATTTTGTCAGATGTTATTGGAGGTAAACAAAACTGTAGAGAGAAACTTGGACAGGAGATAAATATTTTAGTTTTGGCAGTAAAAGGCTTTGTAAGCTTATGGTTGAGTTTCTGGTGAAGCAAGCCCATCACTTTTGTAATAATGAATGACCTATCAGAAGCGAACTTTTGGGAACAGTTCAGTTGGGGCCTATCTAATGTGAAGGTCAAAGACTGCTCTTCAGGGACAAGTGACGCTGTTTTAGTGCAAGCAGAAATGTCTCTAGTCAGTGTTTCCATTTGGAAGTGCGATGCCTGTGTCTAATGACTGTTCCTTTTCTTTAATGACTCTAAGTGATTTTTTTTTATATATATATAATTTTAAACTAACCCAGAAATGGCTTGTTGTTAGTAGGGAAACAATGATACTTTGCACATGTCTGGAACCTCTCAGCTTCAAAGTGTGAAGACTGAAAGGCTACAAAGCTTAAGCTAGCTGCTGGATTACCAAAATGATCTCCATCAAACCATTGAGACATTGCATAGATCAATACGTTTAGGAACTTTACTGACTTTGTCAACATCTCAACTGATCTCACCCAGTGAAACACCAGAGTCACTGAGGTCAGTGTTATAGCTGGGTATTTGTTTCCAGGAGTAGCCCTTTTTAAAAATATTTTTGGTTAGAAACGTGCTGTTCCTGGATATTCCCTGTCTTGCAGTAAAACAAAATCAGAAAATGAATAGGGGGACGGAAAATTCTGAAATTTTCAAAAGTGAAACACGTCAAACTTTTCAGAGATTGAATAAGATCTAGGCTCCTGTTTGAAAATGTCATCTAAGTATTATTTACTTTTATTATCCAAAACTTTTATTTTCTGATGGGTTGACAAAGCATTAGGTAAATGAAATTAGGAAGCCATATGTGTATGTCAATATTTAATGTTTGCCCTGATATGAGGAATTGAACTGGTTTTTATTCTCTCTCTCCATCGTATTTTTGGCAATAAATATAAAGCTAAGAGCCAACCAAAAGTCACTCTGATCCAAAGTCTGATCACAAAAAATTACCATACAGACATCTTAAGTGACAAATAAGGACGACACACCTTCAGCTTTCCAAAATTCTCTCTAAGTTGAGTGCAGTTATCACAGTTTTGGAAGTCACTGGGCTGACAGAATAGTTAATGATGAAGCTTTTGGACATCACAAATACTTGGTCCCAGTAGAATGAGTTGGAAGTGGGATTTATCAAAAGGACAGCAGCAGGGAAATAGACGGTTCTAACAGAACTGTAATCGCCTACTGTTTTATATAATCTTTTTGTTCAATTGGCACAAAAATAGCAAATAAAGTGGAATATATGAGCACCATCAGGAGCTGTAGATGCTCTGGGCTAAATGGCATGAGCTGTATTTCTCCATACTACAATTAATCCAGATATTTTAAAGAAAGTAACAAAACAAACAAACAAAAAAAAATACATAGACAGCTGGTATCAATGGCATGCACAACTATGTGAACTTCATTATTTACGGAAGCTAGGATTTTGCAATGCTCAAAGTAGGAAAAAAGTATTGGTTATATTAATTGCATTTGCTGAAATTACATGACTGACAAAACAAATTTTTTAATCTTGGATGAGAGTGTTGTTTTAGTCAACGATAGCAACAGGGAAATATTTGCCAAAGTTAAGATGTGTTGAAAAACCCAGAGCCTACTTATTAGAGAAAGAGAAAATGAGCCCTTCAAAATCTTTTATTTATGTCAGATTTATCTATCATATTCCACAGAGGAGCTCTACTTGCCTTCATCATTGTATGATTCACAGAGTCATTCTGTTACTTGGCTAACTGCTAAATTTTCCATCTTATTTACAGCAGATTTTAAAGAAAAACTCTAGATTCTGCTGTGGAAACTCTTCTGGGAGAAGGCAACATTGTCTATTTTAAAGGCACTCTACAAACACGGCCTGCCCAGTGCAGTGTTTATTCGTAAGGTTCATAAAATTGAAACAGCTAGAGATTGTCAGATTGTCCACATAAGACATATATTGTCATAATGTAAAATAATGTCAAAAATATCTGAATGTTTTTATTCAGTAGTTCTAATGACTATTTTAACTTTTTGATAATTATATTTCTGCAAACACTCTACTGCATGAGTTTCACTCATAAAAATGCACTGAACAGGAAGGAATGTTAAAAGTATTAGAATTGCCAAAACAAGATAAGATTAAATGACCACTTCTTCTCTAAAATTCAGAAGCCATAATATAGTATGATGCAAAGTAATAAAAAGCTTTAGCTGCACTTGACAATGTTCTGATTATCTCCATCATCCTACCATTGTGAAACGTGTGAGCTTTCTATTACTAATGAAGCTTATTGGACTTGTCAGTATATCTGGTGCTTAGTATATAACTCACTCCCAAAGAGTTATCATGTTGCATCCTCTACCATAACTCAACCTAGCTTTGAGCTACTTCCTTCCTATTCACCTTTCATTTCTTTATAGTTCAGGTTTGTAATTAAACTGCCCTAGGACTCAGTTCCTTTGTAGCCATCTTAAAACATGTAGCTGCATTCCTCAGTCTCAGTACAGTGATTTCAGATCTGTACCACAGAATCATAGAATAATTTAGGTTGGAATGGACATTCAGAGCACATCTCCCTCCTACTGAGAACAGAGCCAACTTTGAAGTTAGCTCCATTTCAGGCAGCTTAGGGCCTTGTCCAGCCAAGTTTTTAGTCTTTCCAAGGCTGAAGACTTACAGCCGCTCTTGGCTCTGTTCCAGTGCTAAACCACTCACATTGTGAAGAACTTTATCTCAATACTTAGTGAGGATTTTCCTTGCTTCAACTTGTGTCCACTGACTCTTGTTATTTTATTGTAACCTCTGAGAAGAATCTGGCTCTGCCTTCTCTATAACCATACTTTAAGTCATTGTAGTTTAGTTTAGGTTAACTACTCTTACTACGTCTTCACCATACTGTGCCTACAGTTATCCGTCTACAGGCACATATCAGTCAGGGATTCTTATTTTTATTAGAATTTGCACACAGTTAAAAAGTTAAAAGTAGTTAAAGAAGTTAAAAGAAGTAGTAGAATTTTTCTGAGCACAGTTATTCCTTGTGGATGGCTGGAGTAATAAAAGATAATTAAGAACAGGTGATTATCAAAAAATATTTGTTGTTAAAGTGCAGGAACACTGCACATCTCTTTTAGTTGATTGCTTTCCCTCATGACTTCTCTCTTGTATTTTAATAATCTGTACTATTTTTATTTATCATGAACAATCGGTCTCAGAAAGACTAAATTAAAAAAAGCCAGTAGGACCTTAATTTGTTGAGCATTACCTAGGGTTCTTTTGGTATAATTAAAAATGTTTGAAAGATTCTAACTAAAAAGGCCAGAGAATATTAATCAAAAGAATTGTTATCTAGAAAAGTAATTGCTCATTTGATGTGGGCAGCTCAGGTTAAATATCTCAGAGGAACAGGCACATTTTGAAACTTTGAGATTTCAGATGAAATACTATTTCTAAGAGAAAAAAAGATTTTTCAGTAATTGGATTCAATGAGGTTTAAATGTATTTTGCATGTTGCTTTACCTGAGGTTCAATAGTCACATTACCTCTTACCTTCCTCATTTGCACAAGCTGTTGCCTAAGTATGCTTTAAGCCAATGCTTTGCACACAAATGTTTCCAGATTTTTTTTCAGTTATGAATTTAGCCTGACAATAACTAAAAATCCGTATTTAGAGGCTAGACTGAAAATATGCTGAAACTGTAGTCCGTAAAGTGACAAGAAAGTGAAATGTTTTGAATCTACATGTATATATCAACTTTTTTCCTAGAAATATTCCAAACCCTTAGTAAAATATGTAAATGTGGGCATAAGGATTTTGTGTGTATATTTGTGTGTGCATACTTTATAGCAATTACTACAGTTCTTAATAAAACATAATCTGTTGTTGAATATGTTGTCTGTTTAACAAGGCATATAACAACTTGTCCGAATTTAGGATGGAAAGTAAAGACTCAGTTCAACTGAAACTTCAGGAAGAAGAAATATTGTTATCTGAACAGAAAGTGACAGTGAGATGAGTGCTGACATCCGCACTCTTGCAGAGAAAGTTCCGTGATTACAAGGTGCCTGAGTATTTCTATTGTTGTTTTTAATATCTTTCAAAATAAGAGCTTCTCTAGTAATTTGAAGTCTCAGAATATCACACGGTGACATCAGAATTATTTAGCAAGAACTCAAAGGGAGGAACTGGCAAAAACTGAAGTAAAAATTCTGAATGTCTTGTGGACAGTATGTCATACCTATCCTAAAACAAGTAAGCTTTTATTCAGCACTCCAAATTTGTTACCTAGTAGTCAGTTTTCCTTTTCCTTTTTTTTTTTTTTTTTTTTTTTTTTTTTTTTTTTTTGGTCTGTCACTCCCACATACTAGCCTGTCACTAGCCAGTCCATCACGTTATAAAATGCTATGTGCTGTGTTTGACAGGGAGTCACATTCATTGCATGAGCAGGGTTTCCTATGGTCTTATGGTTTTACCTATGCTGATTTTTTTTTCAGCAAAAAATGTTAGCATAGCTGATTGCATAAATGCATAAATGTATTCAAATCATCACCTTAAGGATCCAGATCAAGTAGGTAGGCTATTTGCAAAGGTGGCACTTTCTCCTAATCGAGAAAATGACAAAATGGCCCTTCCAAGAGTGCTGGTCTTAGCCACATCACAGCAGCGTTACTGCATGAAGATTAATGGCCTCTTCACCCTTCCAGTACGTGCCATGGACCAAACTGCCCATCACCCCAGCCTTCCATGTATCAGAAAACTGGAATCCATGCTGAGCAAGAAATATGCCCATTTGCCTGGTCTTTGAGGTCTTACTCCTTTCTCATAGGATTATCTGATCTATTTTCCCACCTGTTCCTTGTCACTGTTATGTGAGGTAAGCAGTTAAATACAGATATTACCTGTATTTTGAATTACAGAGTGATTATCCCCCTTTTAGAATCAAGACCTAAATTGCATAACATCATCTGTTCTGTGAGGTTTGCACAGATAATCTTAGAAGGAAGATATAAGTCCACATAGATGATAAGATTAGTTTTCAGTACTGGAGAAATTTCCACTTTATTTACTTCCAAAACACTTTCTTCTTAATTGAGATATTAATTATTGTGCAAGAAATAAAAACATAGGGGTGAAAAGTCAAGGATCACAGCAGATGACGTAAACAATTTCCAAGGCAAAGCAATTAACTGTAACGTGGCCTGTTCAACAGTGATGCTTTTAGAAACAAAAGACATTTTCAGACAAGCTAAATATTTTAATTGAATAATTGGTTATCCATTCATCATGGTATATTAATGAGCCTGATTGAAAGCCCTAGTTTGCATAAATTATTTTTTTAATCTGCTGTAAATAAATGTTGTAATGACCAAAATATAACTGCAGTAGAACTGGATAAAATTACTTCTTCTCCCATATGGTGCTTAGAGAAAATAATCTTCTCTCTTCTTCCTTCAAAAATATTTTATATACTTGAAAATCTGTCATGTCTTCTGTCAGTATTTTCTTCTCTAGACTAAAAAAGGCCATCCTGTTTGATAGTTAGTAAGTAATAACAGATAATACAATCAGTAATAATACAATCAGTTAGATGAAACTTCAGAGGTGGCTTAACCCTTGAATGTGAATACCTCAAACTTTAATAGATAATCAAGTCCACGTTCAAATTCTCATCTGGAACCCATGAATTATTCTGCAAAAATTTTAAGCACATTCTAAATCTGATATTCTACCATCTGTAATATAATTGAAAAATAATGAAATATGAATTTTTGAGATATTTCTGAAGCATTTCTTTTAGTTTCACAAGTATAGTCTCAGTCCATTCCAGCTTTAGTCCTGGCATCGCATAATATTAGAGAATGCTTAGTCAAACCTCAGAAATTTAGGGATTACATTTCCTTTGGGAACAAGTAGAGTCCTTTCATTCATTGTTTAGCCATACTGGTTTGGTATTAATCATTACTGGATCTGATGTGTTCACATGTTGCTCTAAGAAAGAAACTTTGCTCGCACGTTCCTATTTCCATGTCCATGGAAAGCCAAGGTTTTGTGGGTTTTCTGACAGGTAATGCAATCGCACTGTAAAGCAACCACACCTCACTTCAGGGATATCAACACAGAACTGTCAGCTCTGTATATTAGTCTTCATAATAGATTTCACAGTAGTCCTACCTAGATCTGAAGGACTTTAAAAGTCAAAGCTGAACAATTATTGAGTGGAAGAAGAAAGCAGCTCAAATATGATAGTACCTAAACTGTGAACAATTCTAAGCTCTATTTAAAGCAACCATGTAATTGCACCTATTCAACAAGCTGGTATAGAGGAACATTTTGTTTGGCAAAGGAATTGAGAAAAAGATAAACTACAGAGAAGATTGTTCTCCCTGTAGATTTAGTTTGATAAGGAATAGTATACTTAAGTAGGATAAAAGAAATAAAAAATTAGTTGTAGGAAGTGAATGCAGGAATCCAGTTTTGCCATCAATATCTGCTCTAATTGATCCTTTTTGATCAAAACCACCCAACGAAGAGCATCTCTTGGCACGTGTTGCAGGATTGTTTCTTAGCAACATTAGATATCTAGCTGGCTGGCCTCTTTGCTTCTGCTTGTGTCTTCTGACAATACCAAAGTTATAACACAATATGTATTTAAAGAAAAAAAAATGGCAAGGAAAGCAGAAAAGAGACTGCATAATCTCACATGGGTCAGAGTGATCACCAATACTTTCTTGATCAGCGTGTCCAAACTGTTAACCTGGAATTACCATTCTGTCAGTGTTAAAAGATAGAGACTTATTTACTAGACACTAGGCTAAGAGCAATGATTCATTTTACATAGATCTTCAAACAGATGTCGAAGAGTTTAGGTCACTAAAGCTACACCTAGCAATGATCTATGATGCTGCATTTGAGTAACAATTACTTGGGCTGTCAGGTGCAGAGAAAGAGAGAAATATCATGAAAAGAGACTGCTGGGTGAGTTGAGCAGTAGGGGAAAAAGAAGAAAGGGAACGATATCAGAAAACAGCCAACAGCACCCTGGGGAAGAGTGAGTGAGGAGCACAGCTGCGAAGTGGAGCAGAGCTCCTGAAGCTAAGTGGGGAAGCCATCACCCTTTGCGGATAGTTATTTCAGCGAGGTTTCAGGGCTCGTTCGGGTTTCACTAAAATGAATCAGCAGTGAGTTCACCACCGGCCATGAAAGTGATGGGGGAAGGTGAAGGCAAAGCAGCTCTTCCTGTTGACAGGCCAGGCAGATGTGGGAGTAAGTGGGATCAGGAAATAAGGTCCTTGTACTCCCTTTCCCCAGGTAGACCTGGAGAGCCCTATACACACAGCTGTATGTTATGACGTCCATGCTTCCCTTCCAAATTCTCTCTTTACTCAGCTTCTTCTCTTGTTTTACTTAAAGGCTGACAGTATACTCCAATAGTTCTAGATAAGAGAAATCAATCAATGACTCTGTAGGTATTTAGTATGCTAAAAAATAATAGGCTGCGTGATTAATGTTCCTTGATTTTTCTTGTCAGTGGCTTTTAAACAATTATCATGGTAATAAAGAAGCGATGATATGTCAGTGACTAGAATAGTTTTTGAAGAAATGAGGATAACATACTGTTAAGTTACGCCGACACTGAAAAATTATGACCAGGTATAAGCCTTGAGCATTTGACTTTCTGGTTCTTCTAGTTTGTTTTAATTGGAAATTTCAGAAAATGTTTTTGCCTTTAGGTAATATTACTCAGCTTATTTTCAGCTCTATTTTGAAAGCCAGATTTTGTTTATTGTTAGGAATCAAAAGCTACCCCAAGAGTAGGAGAAAGAAGGGGCTGACCAGTTTCTTCAGAAAGTTTGCTATATCAGACTAGCAATATTATATGGAAACATCTTAGATGAGGAGAAATATTAAAATTTAGAACAGTTAGAGTACGTTTAAACCAGGAAAAAAAAAAAAAGCTCACAATCTTCTCATAGAAGAATTTTCTAAATATTGGTTGAGAAACTAGGTGTGGTATCATGGTGAGTCTGATTTTCTATAGTTTGACTGCTGTTTGTTTTTTGTTTTTTTTTTTTTTTTTGGACTGTGTAATGGATCACGAGGTAATTGTGTTAATTGTGTTTGTTACCTTAGTTGTTTATTTCTCCAAAGTTTTATTTAGGTATGATGATCTTGCTTTCTTGACACGTAGTAACTAAGAAGGGATTTTAAAGGGTCATCCAATTTACCTTCCTATCTTCCTCTTTCTTACCTACCTGACTAATTTTTGTTTCATCTTCTCCTAGTAGCTTTCAACAATATAGATTCTGCATTCATTTATTTTGGCTTTTCTATGCTCTCCCCTCCTCCATGCCATCCCAGGTGATGACTTTTATACCTTACCTTTGGCACATCATGGAACTGAAGGCTGAAAAAGGTGCTTAAGGGCACCTTGGCTGATCTCCTTGCATAACACACATTGCAAATTACAGCACCAGTTCCTCTGCAGCAGTCCAACAAATCTGTGCTTGAAAAGACCAAACTACATCTGATCCCATTATGAATCTGAGGGAAAGATACTGTTCTCTTTGGCAGTTGGGTACTAACTTTCACAAAATACATTAAAATGTAGCCCAGCCATCACTTCTAATTTTCTTTACAAAATTTAACCCTTTAAATATACTCATGTGCTATTATAAAGAAAGCATTCAGAATCTGTATTCTTTAAATATACCAATATTCCTTTAAAGTAGTCTGTGAACTTGCATATTGCATCAGGAGAATAGTTTATAATTGCTCTCACAGTGAAGATTCATTCACAAAGTTTATTTAAGTGTTTTCAGGAAATGTCCAGGGTTTATATAGAAATCTCAGGTAAACAATTTCTGATTAATCACAGTTCCTTCACTCCATTCCTTGCCTCTCTCCTCAAACTCCTACCTTGACATTTTTGTTTTTACTCCATCAGTGGACTTGATAGAATGCAGTGTATATTTTTGCCTTGACCATACTAAGCAGAAGTGCTTAACAGTAGCGATAATGTGTAAGTTAGGCAGTGAGCAGTGACAAGACTTTCTCAGCTAGTGCAATATTAGACAAAGCAAAAGTTCACCTGTAAAAAAAACTGAGCTGATGCAGACTTCTGGGTCTCTTCAGGTCAACATTATTTTTTTAGCAGTCATATGTGGTATATAATCTTTCTTGGAGAACTTGGGCTTGTTCTTGGTGATGATTTTCTTCTGTTTTACATAACCTTATTCCCATTGCAAGCATGTAATGCTATGCTTTTTATATGTGGGGAAAATATCACAGACCTCAGGTACACATCCAGTAAAGTCAAATAAATTAAACTGTGACTTAACAGCATAAAAAGATGAAAGTTATTTCTATATCTAAAATAATATCCCAATATCCAAATTGTAACTCAGAGCATTATTAGATACATGTAACTGTCTTAGTCACTTAACTGTCCATCTTATATCATGTGGTAGAAAAAGGTCCTGTTGTACTTTGTCTTGCAAAGCCTAAATATTCATGGAAAGACAAACTTTTTTTTCCTGTCTCATACAGCTTCTGTAAGCTTGTGAGCTAAGTTGTCATTACAGAATCTTTTATGAGTAATAGGTAAAAGTTAGCACCATCCATGGCACAGTTGTAAAAGACAGTGATTTGAAAAAAAAAACACAACAGTTTTTGAACCAAAAACTGAAGAACTTCCAAACTATTGTGAGAAAATGTATTAAAAACACGTCTCTGCTTTTTTACAGTTGTTTATTAGAATATAACTTCCAATATTTTTATATGGTGGCTATTAAGCTTATTTGAAATTTCAGCAACTTTTAAAAGATGTTATTTTACAGCTGAGATGTTCCTCTTGATATTCGATTTTGATATAAATATGTCAGGTAGACTGGAATGACTGGCAGGTGCCTCAACAAAGCTCTAACCTGGCAAAAGCTTCACTGGGAGTGTTGTTTTATTTATGGGGAAATAAGTATTTTTCTTTCACCAATTTTCCTTTAGACACTCTACTGAAAACCACTTGTTAATTACCGATTTTGTAATGTGTCTTGTTATTCCATATAACCAAAGTTCCAGGTATTTGCTGAAAATAATGCATTTATAAGAACCGAGCCTTGGTTTCATTTCTGTTTACTTGTTTAGTGTCTAGAAGCTGATTTTTAGAAAGATGTGAAATTACTAGGTTTGAGAGTTTTCAACAAATCATTCACAGCAAAAATACTTTTAAAATCACAGTTAGCTCCATATGCAGCATTACTTTTTATCCAATTTAGGTAGTAAATGAGATATTCCTTGATTTGATGAACTAACCAGGCTGGATGCTTAAAGAAATATGTAAGATAATGGATCTCTGCAAAGGCAGTAGGTGTGTGTGAGGAGGTGATTCCCTAGGATGAAGGAATGTTTTACTGCTTGCTTTATGCAACTAACAGCATTGTATTAGGCTGTGTATCAACACTTTAGAATCTACATTTAGAAGTTTGGAAATAGTTAGATGCTCTATCTGATGAAAAGTTACAGTATAAAATAGATGCTCTGGTTGAATTAACTCAGCAGGATTAACTGTCAGTTCAGCTGTATCTCACTCAGCTAAAATAAAGATGTGATCAGAGCTGCTGCTTTTTTCCTTCCTAGCTTATTTCTTCATTGCTTATTCCCTATATGCTTGTGACAGTAACAGTGGGTTGGAGGCTGCTTCTCTAGGATAAGGTTTGTGAGGGAGTGTCAGGGTCTATCAGAAGGTCTTACCAAACCACTGACGTGGCAGTATGGCCTGGTGGCAATATATGGAGAGCAGTATGTTCCCTGGAAGAAAGGAGGAGTTCTTTTTACTGTAAAACTGAAAAGTTTGTTGTTTAAGAATGCCTCTTCTGTTCTTTCTCAGCCTAAGGAACAAATTCTTTCTTTCAGCCTTTGCATGGCTGCTATGGCACTAATGCAAGGACAGCCACTGATTTGCAGTCGCCAGGCCCCCCCCCCCAATCTGTGTGGAGGACCTTGACCCCTCTGTTGCATTGGCTTGGTAGAGTTGCCCAACTGCATACTTCGCAATGCTAGTGCCTTAGCTAGGTTGGAAAAGCTGTTAGAGATACATCAATGTCATTCTAAAATTTTGACAAGCAAGAAATGATTACCAGGAATGTGGAACTTCTATTCTTCATCCTAGTTCAAAGCAGTCTGCTCTCCCCAGTAAACTGCAAAGAACACAGTTTTGGTGAGGGTTTTTGAGCAAGTCCACAATAAAGGAGTAGAAAAGGTTTTGTAAGAGGGCTGGCTGGGCTCTGATAGATTTGTTAAAGATGTTCTCCGAGCGCTCAGAGAATTTCATAGACCTTTTTAAAACTATTTGTTATGTAGAATACACATCTTTTCTCCAACATATAAGGCTGGAACAAGTGAAGTACAACTCAAGCTCATTATACATGCAGAGATTTGTTCATTTGTGATTTCTCTAAACTCCTTCTTGAATAAAATCCAGTCATGTGGTTTTTTGCAGATATCAGCATACAAAATAGGTTGCAAGAGGGATCAGACCAAGATTTGGAATTTGCAACATAAATTATGCATAATTTTCCCTCAATTGATTGAAGCAGTTGATTAGTATTGAATATTTTTTCCCCTATTTGTAATTACATTCTGCTTACATTATTTATGCTTTTGTCCATGCTATTTTATAATTGTTCACCTCACAGTTAGATCTGGCTTCGTTTTCTCCTATATGCTATCGCCTTATTGCAGATAGCAGCCTTACAGTGAGCTTAGTCCTTGGTGCTATCAGAGTACTTGTTTCCTGTTTAACATCTTGAAAAACTAAACAAACAAAATCTGTCTCCTTGTCCTTAAGATTGACAGGCAAGCCGAGTATGAAATTTGCTACATGCTAGCAATCATGTTGTCTACTGATGAGGAATGTTGTCTTTCAGCTGTTGCTTGCAGCTAATTTCTTAAAAATCATGCCCATGCTGCAAGGAGGAGGTAAGGAAGTTTTATTGAATAAAAAGCAAAACTCAGTGTTGTATGGAAATTATGCTGCCATTCCTGTTTTTCTTCTGGTTCACCTGTGAAATATAAAAGCACTCCAACTCTGAAAGAAGTGAAAAAAGCTTGAGTGGGTATCAAATCTGCTCCATGCTAGTAAGATCATCACTTTTCTTCCCTCTGTGTGGTTTCTTGAAACACTTAAAAACACATAACATCTCCTCAGACTACAAAGGAAGTACACTGACAAGTGTAATAAAGCAATTCTTAGCAGATATTGGTTTCTCTATTTGTGCCTGCTTAGAGGAAGAACAGAGCAGTATAATCTGACCAACTCTTCTTCTTCAGTCTTTTTCATATCCTCGGATATTTTTGGGTAAGTTCATGGTGTCAGTGTTGGTTTAAAAGCAAAATTTAATCACAGTATTTGCGAGTCTTTGGAACAGTTATTGAGAAGCTAAAAATAGTGATTAGCTTCCAAGCGTCCATCCCTTGGTGGCAGTTGGCAGTGAAACATTCCAGTGACCTATGAGGCAGCTACTGAAATACTCCATAGCGGGGAGGGGCAGAATGCAAGTCCTAATGATCTGGAGGCATGTGGATGGATAAAGTCAGCGCTTTAACTTGATGTTAATTCCATCTGCATTACCAAGCAATTCCTGGCCCCAAACAGAATTGTTGCTCCCAGACTTCTGACATCTGTCTCTGGCTCCCTTGCAACATTCAGCTTTTTTTCTACCATAAAATTTAACGCACAATGTGTTTGACAAGAGAGATCTCATAGTGAACATAAAGCCTCCAGTAGGTTAGAAAAAAAGATTTGTATGTATTATATAACGAGAATACATTAGTAAAGTCCAGAAACAGTTACACTCAAAATTTCTACTACATGGGAAAAAAAAAAAAAAATCAAATAAAGTCTGGTAATGTTCATTTTGACCTCAGGAAACCCTTGCATAAATTGCAAAATAGAATAGATTCTTGCTGCAGTTTCTTACATTGTTGTCTTAATCAAAGTGA
Source organism: Rhea pennata (assembly GCF_028389875.1). Classification (NCBI taxonomy): domain Eukaryota; kingdom Metazoa; phylum Chordata; class Aves; order Rheiformes; family Rheidae; genus Rhea; species Rhea pennata. The sequence continues at coordinate 5,930,898 of NC_084669.1, read as the reverse complement.
TTCTCTGGCAGTCTGGCAGAGGAGTGCTTTTTAAAGATTAGATGGGGACAAGTAGGCCACAGAAGCTCCAGAGAATTGTTTTACCTTCACTCTTATGTGAGATGCTTTTTTTTCTGTTGTGTGTGTCTGCTGTGACCACAGAATATCTGGTATAAACACAAATTAGCAAGGCTGTACTGTGCTTGGCTAAAGCATCTCATAGGATGCTGTTTTCTAGATTAACGCATACATTTAGGTTGTTCTTGTCATTACTTTCCATCTCTTCACCTTGTACTATCATTATACCAACCCCTGCATTTAACCATTTCTTCATATGTTGAAAATATGTGGGATGTGATAAGCACTCCTCCTTTAGTCCCCAACTATCTTTGCAGGTGCATTATTTGATGCACAATTTGGATCTCACTTATAGAGTCTTGAATTTATTCAATTATGCTGCCACTTATCGCTTTCATTCTTTGATTGATGAGCTTTTATTACATGTGCAATCTCTGTTTTCATTACCACACTATGGGCTTTTACATTGTTACATTTGGAATGATTATGCATCCTGACTATGTGCTTTCCTGATTACAAGCTTCCCTTGTTAAAGGTTCCATCAGCATCTTGTGCTTTTTTTTTTTTTCCTATCTTTCAAAATCTTAGCATTTCACTATGTCTTTGTTAACAGTCAATTTGTTCTTGGGATGGCATTCAGATATAAAGTTAGATATAAAGTTCTTTTATATATACATACTGATGTATATGCTCAATATCTACATTGTGCAGAATGAAATACTTCTGCTGAAGTCAATGGAACTAACCCATATTACAATGGAACAACCTACAACGTAGACAGAAATTAAAAAAAAAAAAAAAGAGTTTGAAAGCTTTTTTACAGTTAAATCAGTAATTCCAATCTTACTTGATTTCAGCCATTGGAGAAGACTAGTTCTAATTAGAATCTGACTCTTGAACCTTATTTTTAATCTGTTCCCAAAGCAGGTAATATAGATACATTCTGCCAGTTTTGAACACTCTGGGCTCAAGCAAGACTATACCAGCTGGCCTGGAAAGGTCTTGCTCTTCAGTGTCACTCACACAAGTAGTATGGATACACTATTTGGGATTTGAGTTAAGAGAGGTTGATCTAATTTAGAACAGTGGGGTGTCAAATCTCACCACAGCTGTTTATCTCTTGAAGCCATCTTCTTCATGCTCGCCTCACTAGACTTTTTGTTTTCTTTCTCTTGGCTGAGTAAGCATTAACCTGAAATTCTTGACCCCATACCCACATTCTCCTTCAAAGTTCCCTGCTGTTAAGCAAGGAATATATACCTGTTCAGATGGCCAGATATAAATGTATTAGTGCTGGATAGTAGTGATAAAATACATACCACTTAACTTCCTTACCACTGTGTGATAATTCGATATTTGCAGTTCATTTTTGGTCTGCAATACAGCAAGAGCAATGGAAAATATTCTTGTTCTGAATGCTGTTGCTGTTTATTTTTCTACTGCAATTCAGCTTTTGTAATCCAGAATTTAAATAGCCTTTTACCTAAAGTAAGAATTCTTTTTATTCTAAGCTTGCCTAGCAGTTTAAGTCAACTCAAGCGAATGTGATAGACACAAAGCTTTCATATCAGCGAGGAATCCAAATACCTTACATTGCAGAAAAGATGCAGGGTGGGAGGGGGAGAGTCTGCATCCCAAGGTAAGTTGGAGATTCCAGAGACTGCAATATATTTCTCATTGAGCTGTGGGAGCCCTTTTAGGTCTCAGTGTCCTCGCAGAAAATAGTTTCCCAGCATACCTTTGACAACAGGCAAAAGGAGGCAACCTACAACCAGCAAATAAAGCACGCACAGCAAAGTCATTTTAGTGAATAGATTATTGTCTGCAAATATGATTTCAGAGTGAGAGTACTTGTTGCAAATTCAGATCTAGTGCAGGCAATAGCTTCAGCAAAAATGAATATGGAAATATCCCTTACAAGTTAAAATATTTCCAGTTTCATATCAAAAAAGTCTTTTCCAAGAAAGTTTAAAACAATTATTCTAAAAAAACAAAGCAACATGCTTTCAGTCACTTTTGGTATTATGCAACAGGCCATATTTCAGGTGCTGGACAAGGAACATCTGCTTTTCTTCTAAACCTAGAAGTAGGTGTGCTATAGATTTTTGCATTTATTTCTGACTGTATCAGTACAGAAATTCGCTGATGCATTTCAAACACACAATTATTTTCAGGAACCTGCTGAGGCTAGAAATGGAAAAGCCTAAGGTATGGAGCACCTGCTAGGCTGACATTACATGCTCAGCTTGCTACCAGCATGAGGGAGACTGCAGTATTGTGGCCAGTGCAGGGAGCCCCACATGTACAGATTGGGAATGGATAGATGACAGCTGCTACTCAGAATTGAAAATAATTTTGAGGTTCGTCTTATGCAGTGTCAGCTTATAAAGTTTATGCTTATTCAGCTGTATTTATAAAGACCATGCTGATTGTACTGGGCTGTAACGGGAAATTAATTGTTGTTAGAAAGGAAAGCCTTGATAGCATTATGCGATGGCATTACATTAGGCTATAGGTATTACTTCTATTCATGATAAATTGTCTTGGTCTTCTCTGAGTATTGGGAATGGCTTTTGGTCATGGACTTTTAAAATTTTTTCTTGGAAGCTTGTAATACAATTAGTTGAGTAAAAGCACACTGATGAAATGCAAAAATCCTCCTCTGGTTTTAATGACATTTGCACTGCCCCCATATGGTTTCTGTTTTGTTTCCCATGACTTTATAAATGCATATGTTGTTCTTAGACAAAGGCAAAGAACCAATATTTGGTTATGGAAGAAACTAGAATATCCTGCTGTTACGGAGTCCTGCTCAGAGGTTAGAAGATGTTTCCCTGGTGCATTTTGCACTGCCCCGGTGTATACGCTCTGCAATCCAGAGATAGTCTCCTTCCCAGCTGAGTCACTTTAAAACATAATGCATGCTAACAACTGGAGACGACAGTCTCATTAGAAATCTGACTGATGAAAAGGTGGCATTTAGTTCTCTTCCAAGGGCTGTACTATGTGATTTCTGGAGGAAAAATACCAAGCTATAGCATTCCTTCTTCCTCTGTTTTCAACATTTTGAATCTGTAATTATGAGGTAACCAAGGACCTTTCAAAGTTTCCTTTTCTTGTTGTTTGAGTGATCAGGAAACCGTCATATATTCAGTGATATAAAGGATTGCTGTGACCCTTTATACAGTGATGAAAGGAATTCTCATGTCCCAGGGCATGCGCTGGTGAGGCCTTGTCTGGAGTTCCCTGTGTAAATCTGGAAATAAAAATGGGTAAAGGAAGATGAATGTGTACTGGAACAGGGGCAGAGATGGCAAAATGAGCAGGAATAGGGAGCTTGTTTTATGGAGGAAGCCATTATCAAAGTAATTTTTACCTAGACTGGAGCAGAAAAACACTTAGAATCATAGAATCAGTAAGGTTGGAAGGGACCTCTGGAGATCATCCAGTCCAACCTCACTGCTCAGCTGGGTCACCTAGAGCATGGTAGACAGGGCTGCATCCAAGTGTGTCTTGAAGATCTCCAGAGAAGGAGACCACCAGATTTCTGGGCCACCTGTGCCAGTGCTCCATCACTCTCACAGGGAAGAAATTCCCCCTCATGGTCAGGTAGAACTTCCTGTGCTTCAGTTTCTGCCCATTGCCTCTTGTCCTGTCACACGGGACAACTGAAAAGAGTTTGTCCCTGTCCCCTTGGCACCCTCCCCTCAGGTACTTGTACACATTGATAAGATCCCCCCTCAGTCTTCTGCTTCCCAGGCTGAAGAGGCCCGGCTCTTGCAGCCGTTTCTCATAACGCAGATGCTCCAGCCCTGTGACCATCTTCATAGCCCTATGCTGGACTCTCTTCAGTAGCTCCATGTCTCTCTAGTCCTGGGGTGTCCAGAACTGGACACAGTACTCGAGATAAGGCCTCCCCAGGGCTGAGTAGAGGGGCAGGATCACCTCCCTCCACCTGCTGGCAACACTCTTCCTAATGCACTCCAGGAGACCATTGGTTTTCTTGGCTTTCTTGGCCACAAGGGCACATTGCTGGCTCATGGTCAGTCTGTCACCCACCAGCACTCCCAGGTCCTTCTCTGCAGAGCTGCTCTCCAGCAGGTCAGCCCCCAGCTTGTACTGGTGCCTGTTGTTATTTTTCCCTAGGTACAGGACCCTGCACTTGCCCTTGTTGAACCTCAGCAGGTTCTTCTCTGCCCAGCTCTCCAGCCTGTCCAGGTCTCTCTGAATGGCAGCACAGCCCTCAGGTGTGTCAGCCACTCCTCCAGCTTGGTATCATCAGCAAACTTGCTGAGGAGGCACTCTGTCCCCTCATCCAGGTCATTGATGAAGAAGTTGAACAGGATGGGGCCCAGTACTGAGCCCTGGGGGATGCCACTAGCCACAGGCGTCCAGCTAGACTCCACACCACTGATTACGACCCTCTGAGCTCTCCCTTTCAGCCAGTTCTCAATCCACCTCACTGTCCACTTGCCTAACCCACACTTGCTGAGCTTCTCTAGGAGGATGTTATGGGAGACAGTGTCCAAAGCCTTGCTGAAGTCAAGGTACACAATGTCCACTGCTCTGCCCTCATCTACCCAGCCAGTCATTCCATCATAGAAGGTGATCAGGTTGGTTAAGCAGGATTTCCCCTTGGTGAATCCATGCTGGCTGCTCCTGATCACCTTCTTCTCCTCCATGTGCTTGGAGATGACATCCAGAAGGAGCTGTTCCATCCCCTTTCCAGGGATGGAGGTGAGGCTGACCAGCCTATAGTGGCCTGGGTCCTCCTTCTTGCCCTTCCTGAAGGTTGGAGTGACACTGGCTTTCTTCCAGTCCTCAGGCACCTCTCCAGTTCTCCAGGACCTTTCAAAGGTGATGGAGAGCGGCCTGGCAACAACATCCGCCAGCTCCTTCAGTACCCGTGGGTGCACCCCATCTGGGCCCATGGATCTGTAGCTGTCTAGCCTGCCCAGAAGGTCTCTAGTCCTATCCTCCTCAACCAAAGGGAAGTCTTCGCTTCGCCAGACTTTCTCCCTCACGTCCAGGCTCCAGGGTTCATGGGGGCTGCCCTTAGCAGTGAAGACTGAAGCAAAGGCGACACTCAGTAATTCTGCCTTCCCTGTATCCCTTGTCACCAAGGTCCCTGCCCCATTCAGGAGTGGGCCCACATTTTCCCTAGTCCTCCTCTTGCTGCTGATGTATTTGAAGAAGCCCTTCCTGTTGTCCTTGGCATCCCTTGCCAGACTCAATTCCAGCTGGGCTTTAGCCTTCCTTGCCGCATGTCTATGTACTCTGACTGCATTCCTATAGTTCTCCCAAGCAGCCTGTCCCCTCTTCCACAGTCTGTGTACTTTCTTCTTTCGTCTGAATTTGGCCAAGAGCTCCTTGCTCACCCATGCAGGTCTCCTGCCCCTTTTGCTGCACTTCTCACTCATGGGGATGCACCGCTCTTGAGCTTGGAGGAAGTGATGTTTGAATACTAGCCAGCTCTCCTGGACCCCCCCTTCCCTCTAGGGCCCTAACCCATGTGACTCCACCAATTAGATCTCTGAAGAGCCCAAAGTCTGCTCTCCTGGAGTCCAGGCTTGCAGTCCTGCTTGTTGCCCTAGATCTTTCCTGCTGGATCCTGAACTCCACCACCTCGTGGTCACTGCAGCCAAGGCTGCCCCCAACCTTCACATCTCTAACCAGTCCCTCTGTGTTGGTAAGGACAAGGTGCAGCAGGACACCCTTCCTCGTAGGCTCCTCCACCATTTGTGACAAGCAGTTACCATCAATGCGTTGCAGGAGCCTCCTGGACTGCTTGTGCCTTGCTGTGTAGTCCTTCCAGCAGATGTTGGGGTGGTTGAAGTCCCCGAGGAGAACCAGGGCCTGTGATCTTGAGGCTATCTCCAGCTGTCTATAGAAGGCCTCATCAACTTTCTCTTCCTGGTCAGGTGGCCTGTAGTAGGCACCCACAACAGTGTCCCCCATACTAGCCTTCCCTTTGATCTTTACCCATAAGCTCTCAACTGCCTCCTCCTCCTCCACCCCTAGGCAGAGCTTGATGCATTGCAGTTGCTCTCTCACATAAAGAGCGACTCCACCACCTCACCTTCCTGGCCTGTCTCTCCTAAAAAGCACATAGCCATCCATGGCAGCATTGCAGGCATGTGAGGTATCCCACAATGTCTCTGTGATTGCAGAGACCTAGCAAGACCTCGTCTATATGCTACTGTTATAGCCATGTTTGTGTGACACAGTCATGTCTGCACAAAAGTACATTTTTAGAAAAGAATTTTGAGAAAATCTAGGTAGCTATCCCGTATTTCTTTAATGAGAATAAATTGTGCATATCCATAGAATGTGGGAATGGAGAACCAGTATCCAGGGATTAAATTATTACAGGCTGGACAGCTATGCAGTGCTGTGGAAGCATAATGGGCTATTCGACTGCAGTTTCCTGAAAGCAAAAAATCTCAACCAATCTAATTATATAGAAATATTTAAGTGGTCCCTGCTAGCCTATACAGAAGAAACCTAACTCAGCAGAGAGCTTTCTAGCTAGGTAAGGTAATTCATGATCAGCTGCTATATTTACTCACCTACATAAACATGCTGTACATGAGCTTAAACTGTCTTTAGATCCTTCTCTGCTGCTGGGAAGTTACAGATGCATATTAGTTGCCTTTTTGTTTGTGGTTATGGGCAGGGACATCAGTCAATTAACTTCAGCCTTGACATTTCACAGACTTGTCTTAGTATTTGTGCCATCTTTAGCGAACAAAAGATCTCCTTCTGGAGAGAAAGGGCTGGTAGACATTTTGTCAGGGTAATTAAATCCAACAATGGTGCTGCCAGGGTTGCAGCTGTCAGAATTAACAAAGGAAACAACAAAGGAACGAGGCCTGTATAAGCCTAGGGAATCAGTGAAGTATTTTATGGCTTATACAAACCTTTGTAATGGGAAAAAAATGAAAAGGGAGTCCCCAAATAGCTAAATCAAAAAGTTTTTTCTGCCTGAATCTTTTCATCATCCTGGATGTTAACCTGATGGATAGTCTTCTCCCCAGTAAAGTTGTGCTGAATGTAATGAAATGACTCACAGTACTTAGCAGCAGACTGAGAAAACTTCATACAAAACCATTTGAAAATTCATGGTCTCTTTGATGAGCTGATGTCTAACATACTTAATGATGCTAGTGTTAAGTAGCAAAATCTGTTACTGTCCTGAGGCCAAAGTTGCGTTAATAAAAAAGGCAAAAGATGTTGAGTCATGTACCTCCTGTCAGCTCAAGTATTTAATTAAAAATGAATATTAACTAAAGTGTTAAGTAATCATCTCCAGTAGGTGATATGTAAATGAGTATGCTTCAGCTAGACAAGATTCATTGACACACATTAGTATATTCATATTACATGGTAATGTTCTAATGGCTTCATATTTTCAATTTTCTTTCTTTTTCTATTCATACTGTCAAAATCATATTCCTGAAAAACAAGTCCAGGCTCATCATTACAATAGCTCTAATCCTATTAAATGTCCTGATGGACAAGTTGACCATGAGCCAGCAATGTGCCCTTGTGGCCAGGAAGGCCAATGGTGTTCTGGGGTGCATTAGGAAGAGTGTTGCCAGCAGGTGGAGGGAGGTGATCCTGCCCCTCTACTCAGCCCTGGGGAGGCCTCATCTCAAGTACTGCATCCAGTTCTGGGCTCCCCAGTATGGAGCTACTGGAGAGAGTCCAGCGTAGGGCTATGAAGATTATTAGAGGGCTGGAGCATCTCTTTTATGAGGAACAGCTGTGAGAGCTGGGCCTGTTTAGTCTGGAGAAGAGAAGGCTAAGGAAATGACTCATAGGAAGATGAGAAGAAACATTTTATAGCTGTTCCATTCAAAGTACTTGTGTGGTCAAGTTTTATTGTCCTCCCTTATGCCTACCTTTTCTCCATTCAGAACTGTGCATGATAACAGACCCCTGAAGGCTCAAGTCCATATCGGAGAAAAGCACATATCTAAATACAATTAACTACTTGAAATCCAGATTACTGAAAATTATTTGCACTCATATCCATAGTATCTACAGTATTGTATTACATTTTCAGCATAAACATAGTTAGTTGGGTCTCTGGAGAAGAATTTAATTCAACGTAGATACATGTCTTTGAGAATGATTGGTAACAAATGCCAGGTTAAAAAGTCAAAAAAAAGCAATTGACACTGCAGTGTTAGAACTATGCTTTTGACCACCTCATGTTCTGTTAAGATAGGTTTGTATGTTGCTGGTAGGCTCCTGAAAAAGTTTCAAGTGCCTTTATATCTTATTCAGTTCAGAGAGAAATAAAACAGTGCTGAGGCCTTTGCACAATCAACCTTTTGGCAGACCAATGAAATTAACTATCTGCCTGGATGCAAGAATTACAGGCTATTCAAAATGTTTTCTGCAATTTCTTTTTATTGCATAAAAAATGATGAATTTTCAAAAGTCATCATCACCATCAAAAGCAACCTGTTCTAATTAGATGTACTTCACTGCAAGAATAGTTGATGTTCATTTGTTCTAGTGCCATCTGCTATTACTGCTATAATAGACGTTTCTGGGAAATTAAATATGGTAATGCTTTTTTTTTTATCTTTTGTGTAACAAGAACTTATTTTAACATGTCTCTATCTTAAAAGCAGGCCCAAATAAAGGAAAAACAAACATGTAGCAAAAACTTACTTAGCTTTCAATGATACTCAGTGCTACTATAAGCAGTTGATACTCATTTTGTATTTTTATTTCCCAAATACCCCGTGGCAGCCAAAGATCTATGGAAAATGTCAAGTTATCCATTTTCATTACATCCAGAGTTAAAGGTTCTGCTGTCTGTGTACACTATCAGCTTTCCTCTTTAGATTGATGAGCATTGAATGGCCTTTATGAGAAGGCAGTTTAAGAGCAGAGCTCTTCTCTGCTTCCACTGCAGGACTTAATACATATTCAAGCTGTTTCAACTCAGCACCAAAAATATTATTGTAAATTTGCACTTTTGGTTATGAGAAGGAGAATTTGTATTTGTTCTTTTTAAAAAAATAGGCATCATAAGGAATTGGCTTAGCCATTCCTTTCATCACTTGAACAGTATTGACTTCCTGCAGTCAAGGTGGTCAGAAGAATAACCTGAGACTGAAATATTTCCATTTTCCTTTTACTGTCCAAGTAGATTTTGCATTGTCTTCTCTAATGAGAGTGAGTTCTTTTGAATCATCATGGCCAGACTATTTTCCATATTTTTCTTATCACTCTCATTCTTGTGTTAAAAAGAAAACTAAACAAGAGCAAAGTCTCATTGGCTTGATATATTTCAGTGTTAAAAGGTGCGACCAATATTAGAAAAGAGAGCAAAGTGATTATTTTGGAAACAAGATAATTCCTTTATTGTGATGCACAAGGTGAATAATGCAAACTGAATAACTTTCTATGGAAGCCGGACTAGGGCTGTCCTACTTTCTGTTTGTGGCTCAGCAAAGTGACTGCATATATGTAACAGTTTTAAGGTAAGACTGAGTTGGCAGACAGTATGTTGAGCTAAATTACAGCTTTTCTCAGGCAGGCCCAGGGGCCTGGAAAAATAGTTCCTCAATGCCTGTATGCTTCAGATCAGTGGCTGCAGAAGATATTGCCAGGTGATGATTGTTGACTAACAGCCCAATTTAATGTCCTCTAGACAGTCAGGTGTATATTTACCTGTTTTAAAATACCTTATTACAGGAGCTTCATGTTTCAATTACAATAGTCAATATCATTTTTAGACCTAGTATTAGGTGCTAGAAGATTGAAAGTCATGGAGGAATAAACTAGTCTTTCATTCCCTCATGAAAGATATTGTTGTGGGTCTGCATCAGGATGACCTCGTCAGTGGGGCTGATGAATTGATGTTGGCTTTACCCTGTTGAAGAAGGATGCAGAATACTGCTACGCAGAGTTATTGGGCTCCTAGATAGCATCAAGGATTCATCAGCAATTCTGTAGTCATCTAAAAATATTATACTTCTAGTATTAATTTTTTCAGTCTGATAATGAACACCTAGATATACAGAGTTCAAATTGTGATGACTACAGAATGCAAAACAACATGAAAGGATCATTTTTTTTCACCCTTTGTGACAGTAGAAACCCATCATTATTTGAAAGATGAAAATATACATAGGAATGTCAAAAATCAGGATGGCTCTTTGCTCAAAGGCCTGATAAAGGTTAATGTATGATAGTAACTTTTCTGTATTAATGAATTCCTTTGAGGAATATACTTTTATCTCTCATAATAAATGAAGTCATTTAAATCTGTGGGTTTAGTGCAGTTTTTATTCATCATAGGCCAGTGTATTAAACATAGTGAATACTCATTTTTCTAAAATATAAAAAAGATCTTGGGACATTCAGTGGAAATACAGGTTGAGCTTTATTAGTTCTTCTTAAAAATGCAAGCCAAATTTGCTCATCTTTTATTTTCAAATATCATATAGACTATGAAATCCATGTTTAGACACACAAATGGCTAGGTTTCAAAGATGATTACAATAGATATCTGTGGCACCATGTTTTAATATTTAATTACTTAGATTATCAAATATGCAATTAGCAGTCTTACCTATAGATTAGTTTGTTTCTAGACCTTTGCCTGCCATATGCAAATAAATATGCCTAATTTCTTCAAATCACTTTCTACAAAACTTATTATCTCGTTTTTTACTCTAAACTGGCCCATGATTTAAAATAATAGCTGCCAAAGTCTCAGTTCTTAATTCTGCATTTATAGCCTGCAATTACATGGGTTTTAAAAGTGCTGAACCCTATCAAGTCTTTATCTTCTTTAAGAATTCTATCTCTAACTATGGCAAGCCCCAACTGAGGTTCAGGATATCTGTGGTCTGTTTGGAAGAAATTAGGGAGATTAGAAATTAGAAAAATGTCCTGTGGATTTTGATTCAAATTTGCCTCCCTTTCCTTCCATCTACAGGGAAGTCACATGCGGAGACTGATATTCAAGTAAATTCTGTTTTTAGCTTGAATTCATCTGCCTCTAAATCTAGCCTTACAGGATTTCAATTTAAGAAGATTTTTATTTGATTTTTCAAGCCAGCTTAAATTGCCACATGTGAAAAAGCTATGCCTCTCGTGCTATCTCTGTGAATACTGAGGCTTAACGTAAAACCAAAAACATTCTTTGACAGTTTTAGGCAAATCTTATATTTAAATATATTTTGTCTACAAATCACCTGCAATTTTGTCTTCTCTGTGCCTTCATGCCCTCTACTGGATGTGAGTGCTCTTGTCCAGAAAACTGATATATGGGCTGAATCCTAACGATATATACTCAGCCAGTCTGCTGCTCCGGGGTTAGAACTCTCTCCCCACCTTTCCTTTGTGTAGTACATATCTTCTTTTAAAACTGCCAAGCCTTCAAGCCTTTTCACCTCTCCCTCTTCCTCACCATGGGAGCATTTTTTTTAGCGGAAAGCCAGTTTTGTTCTTCTGGTTGGTAAAGCAAGCTTTCGCAAGCTCAGGTTGCAAATGTATGCCTCTTGTTCTCTGTTGCTGCCAAATATTTTTATCTTTCAAACACTTGGTAGCAACTTAGTGTATGTACAGTCAGTTATCAGATTTCTAATGTGCTCCATTCTTCACTTCTTTTTTCTGTGTCATTCAAGCTTGGTAGTGGGGGGATGTACTAATGCAGATGAACATGCTTTGCACCCTTTTCTTGGAGTGACTGACTTTATAAAAATCATTTTTTTCAAAGTACAGTGCAAATGTTACCAACATCATCCTAAAATCCTCACTGTCTCTTCCATCAATTTCAACTCTCAACACAGCTATCCAGTAAAATTAATTGTATTAGTGTGTAGAGAGGAAGAGAGATGTCTTAAATAGATGCACATGATCATAAATGACATGTCTTCTTCCAAGGAAGATCTGAATTATTTTAGAGGAATTTCTTTTAATCTTTCTATACCTCAGTTGCACAGCTGCAATGGAGATAGAATATCCTTAGCAGCTCAGACAAGCAAGCAATGATTCTGTTTCAATATATTTATATAACAAGCATATATAACATGCTACCTTTATACAAAAACTTTGTCTGAATCTAGAACAGTAAGTCAGGATTCTCTTGTTCTTTTGATGGTTGTTAAATACCTAAATATTGAACTTTGACCAGGAAAACAACTACGTGGTTGGGTACTCTGGAGTCATTCAAAACTGGAATATCTACCACTGAAATAAAAAATATAAGGCCATAAAGCCTGAGACTTTCAGTTGAATTATGAACACAAATAAAATGTTTAAGTGCATCCTTGTACTTCAAGAAACAGAGAGTCTCAATACTCATCCCTTTAGCCAGTAATAGATTTCATGAAATTCGAAGCTATTCACTACAAATCATAAAGATTTGTCTAGGTTCTGGGCTGCCTCATGAGAAGGGGAAGCTGAAAGATACTTAAGGATATCTTTGTGTTATTATCAGTATTAATAAGGATCAAGTCTTGTGCTAAAATCTAGGAATCCCACTCATGGATCAAGGAACATTTATACTAGGTACTCAGAATCATAGAACCAGTAAGGTTGGAAGGGATCTCTGGAGATCATCTAGTCCAACCTCCCCACTCAGCAGGGTCACTAGAGCATGTTAGACAGCGTTGCATCCAGGCGGGCCTTGAAGATCTCCAGAAAAGGGGACTCCACAACTGCTCTGGGCAACCTGGTCCAGTGCTCCGTCACTCTCACAGGGAAGAAATTCCCCCTCACGCTCAGGTGGAACTTCCTGTGGTTTAATTTCTGCCCATTGCCTCTTGTCCTGCCACATGGGACAACTGAAAAGAGTTTGTCCCCGCCCCCTGACACCCTCCCATCAGGCAGTTGTACGCATTGATCAGATCTCCCACCTCAGTCTTCCCTTCCCCAGGCTGAAGAGGCCCAGCTCTCGCAGCTGTTCCCCCTAGGGCACGTGCTCCAGCCCTCTGATCATCCCCGTAGCCCTACGCTGGACTCTCTCCAGTAGCTCCATGTCTCATACTGGGGAGCCCAGAACTGGACAAAGTAATTGAGATGAGGCCTCACCATTGCCTCATGTCCACTGCTCTGCCCTCATCTACCCAGCCAGTCATTCCATCCTACAAGGCGATCAGGTTGGTTAAGCAGGATTTCCCCTTGGTGAATCCATGCTGGCTGCTCCTGATCACCTTCTTCTCCTCCATGTGCTTGGAGATGACATCCAGAAGGAGCTGTTCCATCCCCTTTCCAGGGATGGAGGTGAGGCTGACCAGCCTATAGTGGCCTGGGTCCTCCTTCTTGCCCTTCCTGAAGGTTGGAGTGACACTGGCTTTCTTCCAGTCCTCAGGCACCTCTCCAGTTCTCCAGGACCTTTCAAAGGTGATGGAGAGAGGCCTGGCAACAACATCCGCCAGCTCCTTCAGTACCCGTGGGTGCACCCCATCTGGGCCCATGGATCTGTAGCTGTCTAGCCTGCCCAGAAGGTCTCTAATCCTATCCTCCTCAACCAAAGGGAAGTCTTCGCTTCGCCAGACTTTCTCCCTCACGTCCAGGCTCCAGGGTTCATGGGGGCTGCCCTTAGCAGTGAAGACTGCAAGCAAAGAAGGCACTCAGTAATTCTGCCTTCCCTGTATCCCTTGTCACCAGGGCTCCCGCCCCATTCAGGAGTGGGCCCACATTTTCCCTAGTCCTCCTCTTGCTGCTGATGTATTTGAAGAAGCCCTTCCTGTTGTCCTTGGCATCCCTTGCCAGACTCAATTCCAGCTGGGCTTTAGCCTTCCTTGCCGCATGTCTATGTACTCTGACTGCATTCCTATAATTCTCCCAAGCAGCCTGTCCTCTCTTCCACAGTCTGTGTATTTTCTTCTTTGGTCTGAATTTGGCCAAGAGCTCCTTGCTCACCCATGCAGGTCTCCTGCCCCTTTTGCTGCACTTCTCACTCATGGGGATGCACCGCTCTTGAGCTTGGAGGAAGTGATGTTTGAATACTAGCCAGCTCTCCTGGACCCCCCCTTCCCTCTAGGGCCCTAACCCACGAGATTCCTCCAAGCAGATCTCTGAAGAGCCCAAAGTCTGCTCTCCTGAAGTCCAGGGTTGCAGTCCTGCTTGTTGCCTTACTTCTTTCCTGCTGGATCCTGAACTCCACCACCTCGTGGTCACTGCAGCCAAGGCTGCCCCCAGCCTTCACATCTCTAACCAGTCCCTCTGTGTTGGTAAGGACAAGGTGCAGCAGGACACCCTTCCTCGTAGGCTCCTCCACCATTTGTGACAAGCAGTTACCACCAATGCGTTGCAGGAGCCTTCTGGACTGCTTGTGCCTTGCTGTGTAGTCCTTCCAGCAGATGTTGGGGTGGTTGAAGTCCCCCATGAGAACCAGGGCCTGTGATCTTGAGGCTACTTCCAGCTGTCTATAGAAGGCCTCATCAACTTTCTCTTCCTGGTAAAGGTCTTGCAAAGTGCCTAGTATAGTGTTAGTAAGAGTTACCTCTTGCATTCAAAGGTAACAAAGCTGTTCTCCTGAAAGTTAGACTTTAATTCCCTCAAGCAGGTATTGGATTAAGATCATAGGGAATTTGTCCCTAACAGTTTATGAAGGTTGTAGAATAATCCAAGCTGATTAAATATGGGATTAAAATCACTGCATCAGAGTATTTCCTTCTGTAAAACTCCTTTTTGCCTTACTAGCTAAAATAAAAATGTTTTCCTCACACTATGTTTTTTATTTGAGAAAATCAGTTTAGGACAGTTCTGCAGCAATGGATAACTTGTCATCTGTTATGGTTGATAAAATATTCTGTAATTTCCTTCAGCATCACGTTTCACCAGCAGAGGGGAAGAATGTCAACTAGATAAACACCCTTCACCCCCAAACAGGGAGGAAAAAAACTCATTACAATTTTTTGCTGATTGAAACCGTTAAGTGCATGTGTTTCTGAGCTGTTTTATGAAAAACCACTCTTGACACCTGAAGGGTGCAGGCGTTTGCCTGGTTTCAGCATTGCTTAAGCATGACCTTGCTGAGCAGTGCTGAATGCCTCCTCGGGAAGTGCTCAGTGAGTGTGGACATGCAGGAGCCAGGGATGACGGTGTTTGTGTAAGTACAACTAGCACCGTTAATTATTGTTTGGCAGGCCAGCGCTGCCAGAACAAGCCAAGGGAAATATCTGGCTCAGATTACTGATCTGAGTTTGGCTTCCTGTTGGATGATGTTAACTATCTCTCTCTGCCAAATTTGTTAGTGCTTTTCTTTTTTCCTTTCTTCTGTCCTCTTTCATACCTCAGAATTTAATTTAGTCTCCATGTTAATTTAACTGCCAGCTGTCTTCTGCACCAGAATTGTCTTCAATTTTCTCCTCAGAAGTGATGCCTAATATCTGGATATTTGTAAAAGACCATGTTATTTTTAATAGCGTCTCTTGAAAATTAGGGTCAATACTACCATAGTTTTGTTCAACATACAGTAAAACATTACGATAAAAATACATTGACATAAATTTGGTATAACCTAGTGAACAACCCCATTAGTTTAATTGACTATGTATAACTCACACATTGTTGGTAGTTTGACTTTCAGTTTAGGTTTTCTTATTGAAAGGCAAGCGGATGCTTTTAATATCTGTAGGCACCAGAGGAAATCATGATTTAAATTAAGATTTCTGATTTCCTAGAAAACAATATCAAAGAGGTTTTGGGATCAGACTACAAAGGAGGCAGGTGTTCATTTATAAACTATTTACTGTTCAGCTCCTCTGCAATCTCTCTGCATTGATTTTCTTTCACAATAACATATTCTTCCTCATTGACAAGTCAATTTTAAATAGAAAATCCTTCTTTCAAAGTGTTGTCTATGTTCCCCCTGGGCTTCAAAAATGCCTAATCTAGTTCAATATCAGGAAATCTGAGTGTCTCTTTGAAAGATCTGTCTGATTTGCTGACTTTCTGGGACCCTTTCTAACTCCCATTTTGACATAATACCTGAAGAAATAAATATGAGTTAAAATTAAATAGTTTAGCTCTAAGCTTTCCCATTTCAATGTCAATCATGAAAATACTGTTTTTCCTGCACTGCCAATGACAATATAAATCATTCAAATTTTTTAAGGATAGTTTTTTCCTACTCCAGATCTAGACCAATGATGAAGATGCAATGAATAATGAACACCTAGTTTACACCAGGTGGGAAATTTGTAAAGCCTTCTTTCTGGATATCTTTCCCAGAGCTGAAATATTACAATTATAATATCCAAATTTTGGATACAAACGAGATCTTGCTTCTAAGCATAATTCTTTTTAAATAACAGGAATTTATTTTGGCAAAAAAACCTGTCTGCTTTTGGTGATCATTTTCACTTCTAAGGTTTTCTTATATGTGTGCCTATTTTAGGAAATCTCTAAAGCATGATTCTGCCAGGCCTGAGCTCAGTACAATAACTGCAATGGATCTGAGAAGATCATTTAACTTTAGTAAGTTCTTAAATGTTTAATTCAGTTCCTTTTTGCTGTTCGAATACTAGGTCAGTGTAGAACCATATCTGAGCTACCAATGCCTGAAACAGCTGTGAATGGTTGCAAAACTTACTGCCACCATAACACAGCTTAGTTTTAAGACAGACTTAAACCTTCCAAAGCTGAAGCACAAGGTCAGTGTGCTGTAATTTATTTAAATAAACACTCCAGACTGGGCTCTTAAAATGTATTCTCTGACTTATGAGTCACATACAAGATTGCAGAAGTGCATATTTTCACTACATATATAAGTATGATATGCTGAGGACTATCCTCAGCTCACCTTGCAGCTTCAGATGAACACGGAGCAGAAGAATGCAAAGGGAAGAAGAATGCAAGACTGCCCAGATACCCCCTTTTTCATTTGAGATAGTGATATTTCTCATAACATGAAAAAAATGTGATAGTGATTCTTTCAGGAAATCTGGGGAAAACTGCCTTCCCATTAAAACTTTCCTTCTTTTATTAATATGATGAGGGTTTCTGTTTCCACTTCCTTCTATTTTATCCTTATATACAAATTTGGAGAGGCTGTTCTTAGTATCATTCAGGGAGATCACTAGGAAACGGCAGGTTTTGCGTGGGTTGGTGCGGGCAGCTCGGGTAGCAGTAATCTGCTTTCCATGGCACAGAACTGATGTGTCCTGTCATAAGTTTTTCACAAGTAAGACACTAATATGTTAGGCTAAGTCACTAACCTTCACTGGCATTTACGTTCCATTGGACACACTGCTGTCTCCAGTAGCCAGGACAATCTGGGTAATTGCTTCCACATCCCCAGTGTGAGAAAGTTATTGTCATACTGAAAACCCTCAATAGCATTCATCAGACCGTTTTAAATGCAAAGACTATCTCAGGCTTCAGCCTTGTTAAAGGTTAGTGAAGCCAAGCACTCTTTCCAGCTCAAGAGAAAGCAATCAAGCCCCATTCTGTAGAAAAAACAGCTGTGAATTGCAACAGTAGATCAGAGTTAAACACTAGGTCTTCAGAAACCAAACCTGTGTTCAAAATGGGAAAAGAAGCAATCATACCAAGCCTGACCAAGCAAACTAGATAGCAACTAGGATACAAGGTCAGGTTATGGCTGCCATTTTCTTTATCCGATATTGTTGTGGTCATGAGATGTGTGAGAATACCCTCGCTTTTTCAAGTGACAGATCAAGCTAGGGGTGCTGTGTGCTGGAAGGCAGAAGAGCCCTTGAGCAGCTGGGAGAGTACACTGAAAGTGGGAGAATGGTTCTCGTGCTAGCAAACATACTGGAGCACCTTGGGATTTTTTGTTTCTACTGTGTACAAGACAAGATGACTTTGGGAAGGGGGACAAATTCCTTAAACGGCAAAATTACACAAGCATGGTAAGGTAGACAAGAAGAAATGCTAGTAAGGGCATTTAAAATCCCCGCTTTTAATTGAACAGTACAGAATTGTTTCACCCATGGTGGTCAAGAATATAAAATAAGAGAACTTTTTTTCCCTAAGTTTACCTGTATAATGAGAATATACATATATAATCAGTCTGATGGAATACAGATTAGCTCCCCAATGCAAAGAGTAATGATGCTAATCTCAGCTGCTGCCTAAAGTATTATGCTACTTCACATGAATTGTCTTCATTTCAGTGATGAGTAAAGACTTCTCTATATGTACACAGTACATGGGAGTTTGTAGAGCTTCTGGTTATTTTTGCAAGATGAAAGGTAACATCTATATACAAGATGATAATATTCTGTGCATAAAGTCAGACTAAGATTCTCATACTGATTCTCAAGTTAGATAGAAAAATGCTAAAATATTACATGTGTTTTGAAAACCGACATATTTAGAACAACTATAGGACAGGAAAATCTTAACTTTCCTGAAGACAGCAGTACCTTAAAAGGATGAATTCATACTCAAATACATTTAGGTCTCTCACTGTTGTATGTTATTGAGAAACATGAAACTTCACCACAAACAAACAAGCAGGACTGAGATACCCTGGCAATGATTTATGGCCTCAGAACACATGATCTTTGGTTACTGTCACAAAAAAGTAGAGTTTCTCAATTCTCTATATCCGTTACAGGAAAGTGTGGCTTCCTGATATGGTCCCAGATAATGCAGAAAGTCATGGCACTGCAGAGATTTATAACAGAAATGTTAAATTGGCCTGGATAAAAGTATTTGTGGAAATGTTCATGTGTGAGAGCACCAGAAGAAACAACAGAGCAGGGTGAAAAGAATGGTATATATTGGCAGCCCTCACACCACTGACCCTGGCCAGACAATTTTGACTCACACGTCTTGACACAAAAGGAGTGTGGGTAAGTGAAATCAGTTTGTACTAAACTAAGTATTATTTTCCCTTTTGCAATGAAGATTGCAAAAGATTTTGCAATGAATTTTGCTACATCGGTGTCCTGCAGCAAGTTCCATTTTAAAATGAAGTAGATGTCTTGTTCTTATTTAGATTTTCTTGTGTGTAGAAAAATCCTATATGACCACAAAATTAAAACACTGCCTATTCTGGGGTCAGATTGTTTTTCTTTTCCTATAAACTCCATCCTATATTTGGAAAAACAGAAAAGTTTTGCTAAATTGGTTTAATCTCTAGAAAAATATTTTGGCTAGCTCTAGTGAATATTATAAAATAAAACCTGCTTCTTCCTGCTTTGCTATTCCAAATGGAAATCATTTGTTATCAGTGCCAATCAAACTGATTTCTGATGGCAATCTCTCTCTTTTCTCTCTGAGAAACAATGTTCCTCCAGCAACAAAACAGAAAACATGATGTTCCAAACAGTCATTGTAGGGAGTGTCAGAGAATCCAACTTTCATCTCAGGTAGTCCTGTGGAGCCAACAGCAGTCTGATTTCCACAGGAATATCTGTCAAAGGTTTGTCATCACTGTGAGCTGAAGGGGATGGTCCTGAGCATATTTCCCCTGTTTCTGTGTTTATTTCAGGCGAGATGCGGATTTGTAAGGGTCAGGCTCTGAAAGTTCAAAAAGAGGTTGCATTGCAGCAGGCAACATTAATTTACTATTGCTGTAAGAGTAAAGAAATTTGATGAGAACAAGATATTTGATTTCCTGCCTCCTACAAGCCAGAGGATAATAGGGCATACAATTCACTTGAATATGCCACAGGAGCCTAGGAAAATCAGTTAACAAAAATGAAACAAAATAGTATAACTTTGGAGATATCTACTGTAGGTGTAAGCAGGAATAGATAGAAATTGAAGAAGTGCTGATATGACTTAAAGAGCCTCTAGCTAGCCAGCTGCCAGAGATAAGTCTGCACCAATGAGGACAAGAGCCCTCCATCTGGGGAAAAAATCTGAATACTCTAAATGTGTGGATGAAGGCAGTAACAGAACAAGCAAAAACAACAAAATAGTACCGTCAGTAGGCAACTTTCATTTCAGACAGGCTACAAAAGAGACTAGAAACAAATAAATATGATGGGAATACAACCTTTTCAGAAGTCAGCTGATTTTTTTCCAGTTAATCTTTTTAAAATTACCACTAATATAAATATATCTCTGTGTATACTGGAAGTGAGAGAAAGTGCTTTTAGCCTAGAACCACAGCCCAGAGCAATATTTGACTCTAACGGAGCAGGGGAATAACATCAGAGGCTGAGAAAGCTGTTGTAAACTGCTCTTACCTGGCAGAGAACTCAGAAAAGCAGATTTTTCAAAGCACATAATCTTTCTACTGGGTTACGAGGGAATCACAGACCCTTAATGAGCTGGAATGATTCTGTGAATGTGACTAAGTATTCTGGCTATTTAAAGATCTGGCAGAGCTGATGAAATGAAATGTCATATAGAGAGTTTTATGCCTTTCCTCTTTAGCCTTAAAGGTTTATTGCACACAGAGGCAGGGATTGTCACTCTCAGTGAAGAGTGGTAGTGCACTGAAAGACCAAAACCACATCCTGTAAAATTAAAAAGCTTCAGAGGCAGCCAGTCAGAAGAAAATTGAATCAGATAGCAATGGCTGAGAGAGGATGTTTATTAAATACAAAAGTGTTCCAGAGATACTGACCATGCCCTGGAGGAATAGTTGTACATATGTTAACCACTGTGTGAGCCATCCACATGACACCCTGCCAGTGATTTTTATGGAGATGAAAACTTTGTTGTATTCAACAGAAGGTCTGCTGCTGCCTTAAGCAGAGTCAGTATTACATGCAAAGTTATAGATCCTAAGCTAAGGAAATCATTTAACATCCTGAATTTAATTATGACATTTAAATATTAGCCACTTGAACACCTCTAAAGAGCTAAACCAAACAAAATAAAAGAAGACTGTAAGAAAGAAACACTCCAGAAATGAAGGACATCAGTGAAAGCAACTTTTAAAAACAGAAGATAGCTCGTGTGATATGTATGTGGATGTTGGTACACTTGGTTAAGCAGAAACACATTCTGTGAATAGAATCTCAGCAATTTGAAGTTCTCATTCCAAAATATTTTATAGCACATTCTAAGTCAAATCTGCATCTTAGACAGTAAACAACGGTGTCTCATCCGAAATTATTTACTGAAAGAATGGCGCAGGATTAGGTACCTTACACTGAGAGAGCTTCTGCCTGTGAATCTTGTGTTCAGTTCAGTGGTAACCTCAGCACTATGTTTATTGGGCAAAGCCTGAATAGCAGATCAGGCACCAGCCTTTTCTGATGGCTCATTTGGCATGTTGTTGTTCAGCTTGTTCTCAGTTCTACAACACTAATTCTTGGGTGCCTCACTCGTCCTCGTAGAGCCTGGAAAGGGAATGGATTCTAGTAAAGGTTGACGTTGTGCAGTGCTATGATGCAGGCCATTTTCTCTGAGTACAAGTTGATATAAGGAAAAAATGAAGACAGCTATGGGTTCTCTCCTAAGTATAGAAGAGATGTTGCACTGTCCTATTTTCCTACAGCTGTGGGGTGACTGTTTATGGCTTGTACTGAGCTCTCTGAGATGATAGGCGCACAATTCTTAGTGCTACAAACTGGGAAGACAAAAGGTCCAAGCAGAGAGGTATGGTAACTACCAGTTTAATTCAAATTCAGGAGAATGAACATTTATTGATAGTGTTTGCCAGGCAGTTAGTTTGATGATCCATTGTATTTATCTTTTCTCTCTAGACACTGAATGAAAGGAAGTATTTGTATCACAAGGTCCCTTATTCCACTCTAGTACCATGAATTTAAGGAGTGGTTTGTTGTTTGCAAACAACAGTCAAATTGCTGGTGTTTGCACAGAGTAGTACCACTGGCTTTGAACTTTTCATTAATGATTTTATTTATTTGTTTGTTTTATGGCTCTGGAAATTTCAATCTTACCCTTTTCATTATAGTTTCAAGCAACTAGCATCTTCTTACATTAGTCTGCGCAAGTGTATCATTTTACCCATCAGAAATGCTATTTGAGATTACCATAGTAGTTCTGGCTTAATTTAGAGATCAGATAGGAATGGACCATGAAAGAATAATGTATGTTATAGAAAGTAATGGAATAGATTTTTTTTTACACTTACCGTATGTTTATTGGGGCCCAAATACTTAGGCAGAAGAATATTCTTATTTATATAATCAAGTCTAATGCTGCAAATTAGGAATCAAAAATTTTGATAAACTTTTGCTGAATTCAGTGAGGATGAGTTAAAACTTCTTGGAATATGTTTTAGATGTAACTTTTTCTTATGTCCTCTAGACAATTAGCCTCAAAGTCAATCTTAGTTAATCACAGACTTTGTTCTTTCTAGAGAAATTGGTGCACAAACTCCAGTATTTCAATCAGTAGGCATTACCAAACTTAGTGTGCCATTAAATAAAGAGTGGCAAAATTTATGTTCAGAATGTTACATCTTTACATCTTGTTTGGTATAAAATATTTACTAAAACAAATCTAGTCTAAATAAGAGTGAACTTCCTGTGATCCAGATACACGCTGGAGAATTCTAGATACCTAAGTAGTCCAAATTTAAAGCTATATGACTCTGACAAATTTGTCCATTAAAAATTTGTAATAGTGTCTCTTGTTCTCTAAATACATCAAAAATTAGTCCCTCTAGTTCCTTCAGAAATGTAAGAAGCATAGGAATAACTTATTCCAATATTTATGCAAGATGGATAATCTACAGCATTAGAGAGATGGCTTTTGGTTGCTGGCTATATACTGAAATGTGTGCATAGAAAGATACAGTGAACATTTCACCTTTTTTCCCCATGAATTTCTTACAAGTGTGTCTGCATTTATCAAAAGCAAACATTTTATTACAGAAATATCTAATCCTGAAGTAGGATGCCCTTCACATTCTTTGGCAGAATCAGTTTGGCTGGTCTTCATGCTACTGTTTTGAGGAACAGATCAAGAGGAACTCACTGTCTGCTACAGTACAAACAGAATTTTAGCTCTAGAACCAATATAGACAGGAGACCTGAAATTGTTTAAGGCCAGTATCTGATTTAACCCCACCTGAGTGAATTACTGTTAACACTTTGCCACAGAGTGTTTCTGTACACTTCTCTCACTTCCTCCACTGTGGTCCCAGCTGCATTAGCATAGGTATTCATCTTACACCACTCTTCCCTGTTGCTCTCACAAAGCTCTTAATAAACCAGGTGCAGGAAGGGCAGATGAAATCCCTTGAAGTAGAGACACCCTTGTGATGCAGAGCACAGGAATCAGCTGCTATAGAAATGCACAGCTGGAGTCAATGGGAACCCACCTGTGCAAAACGATATGCAGGAGGGGGCTATAAAGAGCATGATAGCAGGCAGAATCAGTCCTTCTTTATGAAAATGTTCTGTGCAGAATAAATTCTAGGCTGTGTTTATTTTTTGCCTTAGAAGGTTTCAGGCTTTTTAAAAATGTGTCCTTTGAATAGCTTTGATGCTACTCCTGCTTATTTTGAAACCGGCACTGAAGTACAGCTTTCTGTCTTGCTGAAGACTATGTTCAACAAAATAATTTTCATGTGGTAGCAAACGACGTAAGTTCAATCTAATTCCGCATATACATAAACTGAAAGCAACAGAAATATTTTTTGTTTTTCTCCTAAGCTCTGTGTGCATAAACCTTTTTTTCCTAACTATATATCTCTTTATTTCTAAAATAAGATTTAAAAAAAGGAAAAAAAGTAATAAAAAGCTAAATTTATGTGTATGTTAATGCTAGCTGAAAAAAATACTGGCTTTCTCATTTTATGGCATTTTGTGGATTTTATGGGGGAAAGAGAAGGTGTCTCAGTGACAAAGGGACTGAAATTTTTATAAGCAAATTGCTAATTTTTAAAAGTTACTTATGCCTTCTGTGTAAGAACTGAACAAAAAAAATTACACTTTTTAATGCAAATTTTGCAGATTGTGGGAGAAATAAATTTATGTTTTCCCCATATGTTTCACCTCCCTACAACCCTGACATGCCTCTTTAATTTCTGTTTTCTTTACATCAAGAAGTTCTGATTTATCATGTAACTTTTGGTTTGCTAATTATACATACTGTTGTCAGCAGATATTGAATGTAATTTAAGTCTGTGGTGCTTGCAACTGATAAGACTGGAAAGTATGGAGTAAAACAGGAAAAAGCTAAAGGGAAAATCTGAGCTTACTCAATGATGAATGAATCCCTCCTAAGAATCCTAAGGAATAGAAAGCAGTAAAAAATTCAATTTTCCATCTAAAATAACAGAGTAATTTAAGTATATTTTTTCAGATTTTATTTTCTATTTCTTTCTTTGGGTTAAAGCTAATGTCTGGCTGCAGATGCTTCAAACTTCTAAGGTTTCAAAAGTTTGAGTAGACTTAACCTTAACTATTCTGTGTACATTTAAAACTCTTGTGATGAAATAGCTGTGTAATTCTGTTACTCTCTAATGTGTGCTGAAAACTCTAACACTTACTCATGGTGCAGTGTGAGGGTTGAAAAGTCATGAGCTCAAGTTGGTGACAGATTTGTTTGAGATTAGAGATAACCAGAAAATATTGTGCTAGCTTGTACAGTATAGTTCTATGAGTGAGCTTCATGGTCATTTTAGAAATAGGCCAAAAAGTATGCAATTGGTTGGAGAATGCATTCTAAAACTGTAGATATGTGGTCTCATTTGTTTTGACGCGTTTGATCTACCTGGAACAGGCTGTTCTAGATATAACAGGAAAAACTTGTTAGAAGAAGCATCTTTTGGCAATCCCAAATCTTTGGAGATGAATACTGGTCATACATTGAGGCAAATACAATGTAGAATCAAGTCGTTTCAGTTCATGAACATATTAAGAGATTTTTTTTTTTCTGAAAAGTTATAAATATTCCACTTCTAGGAAATAAGACCTGCTATTGAAAAGTTAACAATCGTGTGGAGTTGTATCCATGGTCTTTTGTCTGTGATGTGACTGGATTTGTGACAACAAATTTGGGTGGTGTTAATGATGGAGTAGAGGGAGAAAAACATAAGAAAATATACCAAAACATCCCCCCCTTTTTTTAGTCCAGATTTCTATTCCTGGGATTTGTTTGGAAAAAGTGTTTTCAGTTCATCGACAGCTAACTTCATGATGGCAAGTTACAACTTGAATACTTCTCTAAAGAATATCTTTCATCTCTTATCTTGTGGTGTTTTACTTTTTTTTTTCCCTAGCAATAAAATATCAGTTGCTAATGTCCTTGAGTTAAATCTCCCCTTTTGTGACTCTGCAAGTAGGCAATGTGTATTGAATTAAGCAGATAGTATTTTTGTTGTATTAAAAGTGCATTTTTATTTTAGTAATAACATATCTATAAAAAGGGGTTGGTATTTCAGTATTACAGAAATACTTTCATTATTTCATATAATTATTTCTCAGATATTCCTGGTTCTCTGGGGGCATAAAAAACCTCAGGATTCAGAGCACCACCTAGAGCAATACCATTAGATCTGGGCAACTTGTGGAAAATACATTTAGACTGGATTTATTACACTTTCAAATGCAGCTGACTGCTACTTAGGGGCCAGGCATCCCAATACAAGAATTGCACGAGTTCTTGTGAATCAGTTCTCACCTGCATTGCTCCTTCTGCAGAGCATGGGGGCACTAGTGGAGGGGCATCATCGCTGAGGTCCCCTAAGTTCCTCTTTCCCCAGCTGAGTATGGAAAACAGTAGCTCAATATGAGACAAATCAATTTCAGCAGCAAAATCTTTTCAAGTCTGGAATGGAATTTCTGTTCAGAAGCAGAAGGAAAGAGCATCCACAAAACTGCAACACCACAGTAGTGACTGTTTAGGCCAGAACGTGGCCTAACACCTGATGCTGTTCACGGCCACACTGGGAAGGGTGGAAGTAGTGTGTCTGCTTTTCTCTCATTGCCTATATGCAGGTATTTCTTTGACTCCCTTTCAAGAAGTCTGATTCTTGCACAGTATTGGAACTAGGAAATTAAGTGACCTCAAGACTGTGTGCAGGAAAACACACCAGCTGCCATGGCGTATTAATTAGCTATCATGTAGGTAAAACCATATTTAAGTTGTTATTGCTATTTCCAATCTAGCAGGGTGTGGTGGCCCACAAAGGAAGATCAATACCTGGAGACTCAAGACAGTTGTCTGCTATGGTATTTACTTCAACCACATAGAAATTAACTGAGCATGTAGGTATATTTGTTACAGAAATAATAGCAGACTTCTATAAGATAACTGCTGTCTTAGTTGGCAAATTTTTAACATAATTTATTACTTTGAATTTGGCCTCATGCTTTTCTGAGATAACTGCCTTTTATTGGTAAGGGCACACATGTATCCCTAGCATCTGTAGGCTTTCTCCTTTCTTGACCACCTTTGGATGGGGGCAAATTCTGTGGTAGTCTCAGTAAGATGCCACATTGTCGGTTTAGTCTTTCTTTTATAAAACATTTAAGAAGCATGAAGGAATTTTGAAGGCTTTTTCAGGACTTGGGTGCCCATATCCTCCTACTCTTCTATGTGATATTAGCAATTTGTTTTCTGTATTCTTGAAGGACTCCCTACTGTGTATATTTTTTAACTCTATAGGTATAGATTACTGCATAGATTGGTTCCTTTCCCACATTGTTTAAGTGAGAATGGGTTTTAGCAATTGTAGTGCATGCTGTCTCTTAACAAACAGCTAGTGTAAATTTAAAGTTTGGTGAACATTTTCCTAGGAATAACTAGAAAATGTAGGGTCATCTTCAGCCATCTCTGACAGATGTTTCCATCAGAGCATTCCTGAGGTGGAGAACTTTGTGAAGGAAGATAAATGGGGAAGGTGGGAGGATGTCACTGCAGCCCTGCCAGAAGCATGATGCTGTATGCTCTGTCCTCATCGAAGAGGAATGACCAGAGTTGTCATGTAATGTACAGTCCTGGGGAATCCCTTTTATCTGCAGAGGCAAGAGCCCTGAGATCAGATATCTGTAGCATCATTGGTACTGCTTTGGAGAAAGCATGCCTTGGTTCGAAGTAGAGTGACAGCATCCAAAGGGTGCTTGTCTGTGCAAGGTCCACTGAACCTGGCCTGTCAGCTTAGAACAAGTGTCTGCCAAATGTAGGGGCATCAATGCAGGCTTCGCTGCTCATTTTGTGAATCCCCTGTAACTTATCAGTTTGCAAAATTGTACAGCTAAAAAGGATTTCTTTGGGCTATGACTTCAGGTATAATTTAAAGTATTCATCAGAGGGTGGAAGAAAGAAGAGAAAATACTTTCCTACATTTTTATACCAGCTGAACTCTTGCATTCCTCAGGCTTATTTTGTTGCTGAGGTTACAAAAGACCAAACTGCTAACCAGATTCTTTTTATAGTGCAGAGACCAAAATGCTTGGAGCTTGGGGGAGAGAGAAAAGAGACTTTTATAAAGAAATGTTCCTATCTTCCTAGTAAGTTTCCCACAGCTGAGAAATATTCTCCTTTCTTTGAGCTCTCCATGCTAAAGCGTAACAGTTTATATAAAGCAGTTTCCTAACATTTCCTAACTAAGTCATAGTGTAAACACTGATTTAATGGAAGCAAATTTGAAGTTCTTGCTAGTTGTTACAAATCTTCCTTTGATATTTTGCTTACAAGTAGACTAAAACAGCACTAAATAATAACAGTTTCAGAGACTGGTCTTAACTGTTTAAATCCTAAATTTGATGGCAGTTTTCTTAACAAAATATCAGACAAACAAGTCCTTGCTTGGATGAATGGTTGGATGAATTTGGACATCTCGCAGGAAACGTCATAGTGCCAGATTCCAATTTTAGAAAAGGTGAGATGAAGACCAGTGGGTTTCCAGTGCTACTATTATGTTACGGTCACATTTTAAGACCTGAAAATGATAACAAAAGACAGTACATCTTACTATCTCTGTTGTATGAAGAGGAAGTAAGGAGCCTAACTGAGCTGACTGCAGTCTGTATCAGAGCTAGGAAAAGGGTCTGTATCTCTTGTAGACCAGTCGAGGTGGATGGTCTGGACAGTTTTCTCCCCAACTACTGGATGTGAGGCAGTTGGAGAGGATGCTGTGCAGCTGAACAGAGCAGCACTGCACCGGAGCTTGCACAACTCAGTGAGACAGACCGTGCCCGTGTACTGTTCTATACCACCGCGGCTAGCAGCTCCTAGCGTAGAGCTGGTGCTTGCCATGCCCTCTTAGGGTGCAGACAACAAACACATCTGTCTGCCCACCTATGAAAGCCTGCCTTAGTCACAGATAATATTTTTAGTATCAGATGTAAATATATGGTCCACTTCTTGTAAAATATGGTAAATTTCTCTTCCTCAACATACAGATAACAGATTTATGCCTTATCTTGTGGCTTCTGTATTGGGTGCATGAGTAAGGTCCCAATGCAGAGAATGTTTTCTCCTGAACTACTGTATTCTGTATGTGTCAATAATCTGTTCTCATCCACAAACTTCATGGGAGACTAAGGTATCTGCTTTCTTCTTTATTCACTGGACACAGAGGAAGTTAAGTGCTTTCCAAAGTTTGTTGTGGGATGCTGCTTCCTATTTCTGCAAGGTAGTCAGCTCCTGTCTCTCTATGGTAAAGGATATTTTCAGTAGTGTGTGTAATGACGTGTATACAGCTAAGATAAGGGTCTGAAGCTTGTTTCTGTGTAATAAAACATTTTTATTTAATAAATGTTTGTTGGCAATGACTAGTGAGAGTATTGAATAAGGCTGAGATCTGGTGCTGCCTATTAAATAATAGAGTGAGGAAAGTGAGGTAAGTATTTCTAATTAGCAGTTGATGTCTGAGAGCTGCAGCTGCCATAGCAGGTTTCTTTACAGTGAAAGAGCTAGTAAATGCCTCGTGAAAGAACTAGTAAATGCCTCGTGAAAACAAACTGTCCCTAGTGCTATGAGGTGCCTCAAGTCTTTTATTTCCAGTGTCAAAACCTATAAAGCGTCATTGCACTTATGAGGATTACTCTGAACAGCAAAATTCTATGTATGTTGGCCCTAGACATCTTCCTAATGCTTCGGAGTGCAGTGGAACCATGGGGGACTTGGATTCAAAATTCTGTCATGTATTTGTTTTATTCCTAAATATATTCTTTTTGCAATTCCTTTGCCACTGCAATGTTTGACTAGATTGGGATGAGGGTGGGGGGGTGGGGAATGGAAGGGGAAGCATAACCAGCTCATATATCAGCTTTCATTCACTCTGGGCCTTCTGTAACTTACAAAAAAAAAAAAAAGAAACTATTAGGAAAAACACCATGAGACTCATGATGGATGAACCCAATAGCAGAGTTTGATGAGGTGCAGGTAGAGCTTTATCACTGTCTTACGAGGATGTAGAGGGTGACTGACGCTTGTCCTTGTTGGAGGACTCTGCTGCTGCATTAAGAATCGTCAGAAGTCTGACGTGTGGCAGAGTTGCTTCTGGGCTGCAAGGAGACAAAATGAACGACTTTTTTTTTTTTTTTTCCCTTCCTCTCTCCCCCTACCCCCCTTCATTTCAGCATTAGGTCATAAGGAAGGCAAAAGATGCGACCTCTCAAAGACAGTGCTACTATCCCTTAAATGAAGGCTGAGCTGGAAGTAAAGACTGACTTATCTAGAAATAAGAAAAGAACCATATGCTTCCTGTTCTAACCACCAGAGTCTTTTTTTTTTTTTTTTTTTTTTTTTTTTTTTTTTTTTTTCCCCACACACACTGAGCTTTCCTGCTGTGCTTCCACGATCTGATTCCTCTCTGACTTGGTCCCATCACTAAAGGGGTGTGATTGTGGCCAAATGCCGACATTCTGAGGACATGGGCTATGCTTGACAGAGGCCTTAGCTAGGTAAATACTTGGTCTTCAGTAACAACATTTTCAATATTATGTGCTCAACAGGATATCTGCCTCTTCTAGTTGAACCAGCTGGTGTAATAAAACTTATTACCTTCTCCTATAAACCTTGGCTTGCTTTAGTATTCTAACAAATGCTGAAGAGAAAAATAAAACACAATGTTGGCTCCTTATGTCTTTAATTAAACAAACATCAAGTACTTCACCAAGGAATCCAGCCTTCTCTTGCTTTATTCCTGATATGCCTGTTTGAATAGAAATTATTGTAGTTAACTCCAGATTTCAAAATATCAATATGCGGAATGGAAGTGTACGTGCTAAATGAGTGTTGCTGGTGGAACACAGGCATTATGGAACATTGAGATAATTCCCATTCATTAAGTAAATAAATGAATATATTCAAGAATTGGCAATAAATGGGAAACTGGATCTGCAAAATTTTCTTTAGAGGAAAATCTTAAGTAAAATGTAGTCATTATACTGAAATTAAAGAAATCAGCTTAATATGAGCCACCCTTATCTGATTAAAAATAAGCCAAGCACTGCTATTCATTATTCATCCTATATGCTTTTGGCCGGTCTCCTATAAAAACTTCACTTATTACTCTTCTGATTAAATGACTTCAGAAAACCTTTTTTTCTTTAAGACAACAACTTTCAAAAGGTATTCTATCAGCAGGACAGCTCTTGAAGAGAACAGAGACGACTTATATTTGCAGTGCTGAGTATATAGATTTACCTTGAGTGTAGGTAAAATAACTGAGCTGAGAAACTGGTCAGTCCGCAAGGCTGCTGTATTGCCCTCGGTGGAGCTGTTTGGACCTACAGAATCAATATGCAGCCAAACAGCACCACAGCAGTTGGAACAAGCATCTCCAGAGATCCCTTCTCTTACCGTCGGCCAGCTCAAGCTGTTCAGAGCATTAACTCATGGCTAAAGGCTTCAGTGTCACTTTTTTTCCTTTCTTTTATCCTCTCCCTTTTTAGATTATCTTCTAGGTATCTGAACCTATAACTTCACTTTTGTGAGCCTACAATTTTGGTCCCTGTTGGCTATCCCCAGCTGTTCAGTGGCTCCTATCTTACATGCAACTGTATGCGCAGGGGCCAGAACAGAAGTCATGCCTTCTGAGTACCGCCCACGGCGTCTTGGGCAATGAGGTTCTGAATCCTGATTGTGCTCTTCAGGAATAATTATAGTAGAAAATGAAAAAAAATATATTACATGGATGTTTGGTTCTTATTAAAATCTTAGCAAATATCAGGTGAAATGAAAAACTGAATGAGAAATGGCAGGATGAGAGAATATAGAATTAGCTTTGGTCATTAGTCTTAAGGAATAAAATACATTACTAGAAACAAAAATAAGTGTCTAATACAATATGTGCTGCTTTCATGATCAGGAATACAGATTTCTCTGGTAGAAGACCTAATATGTTAGAGGAGTATGCTATAAACTCTGCTATAATCTGGCAAATGTGACTGGCACAGAAAAGCTAGGAAATTTCATATCCAGAAAGTGTCAGAAGATGGCTGGATTTGCTATTATTTAGAAGGGAAAAGAAGAAAAGCAACAAAAAGAAACCATTCTGTTTTCACGTGGTGTTCCTTTCTGGAAGGATTAAGTTCACCCCATTAACATTTTGGGTTTGATATTTAGAAAATAATAATAATAAAAAAAAAAATTAGGAGGTAGTTTCCAGAAGTAGAATCAATACACCGAGTATTGCACCTAGCTTTGTTATTAAGATTTAAAGAGTCTTTATCAACAGGAGACCTCTCCAGTATCTGAACACTTTGTAACTGTGAGCAGACTAATTTGGATAGAATGTTGGAATGAAATACTATGGAAAACAAATATTTCATATCCTCTCATATCTGCTTCCCTTAGGTTACTTTTAAGGCTGCCTATCAGTCCATTAGACATTCTCACTAGTTTCCCTTCCATCTATTTTCAGTGTTGTCCTACCTTTTACAATCATTTGAACTTCCTTCCCTGTTGGATGGTTTCTCTTTCCTGAACATGCTGGCTATCTAATCCAGCAATCTGCCAGGCTAATTAAGAGGAGTGCAGAGCCAATTTGTGGCCACCTGATCCTGCATAGTAGTGGCTCAGGAATGAACCAATTTATCAACCGAGGCACTATAGGCAGTGCTCTCTGATTCTCATCAGTCGCCTCTGGGACTAATATACAGCACATCAACGCTTAAAGAGGAGGTTTTGGAAGCAATACAAGGGAATTAGACAACATACTTTATATCAGGTTTAGTGGACAGCATCTGGCCACAACTCTTGCACTGCATTGTGTGGAAAAAGCTCAACTGTGTGTGCCATTTCTGTTGGAAACAGGGTAATATATTGGCAGTGGAACACAAGGATCACCTAGCTTCAAGACACAGGAGTAGGGAAGAGTATTTATTTGTGATGTGGGAAGGAATCATTTGAATTGTCATGGCTGCGTCCTTAGGATCCATCAGAGAGAACTGGGAATGATACAGGAAATAGAGATTTTAATCATTGTTTTGCCACTAGAACATTACGTGACCTTACTTCTGCTGGATATTGGTACAGAAAACAGTCACCTTACTTTCAAACCATTACAGTATTGCTGATTATAAGTGATGCCTATGCATAAAGATAAGGACTTTCCTGTGCAAGTTTCAAGCAGAATAAACTGAAAAATCATGAGATCTTAAGTTAGACTTTGATCTCTTTGTAAATAATGGCATGGATTGCTTTTTCTTAAGAGGAAACAAAAAAATAAGGATTAAGCAGAGAGGCTTACGTTTTGTGCTAAGGAGAAAGATCTAGCAATATTTCAATCCTTTGGTGAAAATTGAGAGAGAGAATTTATTAAAGAAAACCTATATCAAACTGAAAGATCACAGAAATGTGAAGTTGCAACACTTATGATATTACCTGAAATACGTGTGTAATAAAGATTGACCAGGATGTTTGTTTAATGATAACATTAAGTACTCAAGCGAATAAGCAAATTCACTGCATGATAACTTTATACATTCTAATATTATAATATTAGAATTATATTCTAATATACATTCTAATATAGTAATATTATACAAGAAATAAACAAAAGTTTTATGGTTTGATATTCTTTTTGCAGCAAGGACTCCTTGCTGATAGCACAGGTTTAAGCAGTACTTGCTGTGACTAATGCTAGGCTCTCACAAACCTTCTAGGTAACTTTTGTACAGACATTTAAGATCATCGAGTCTTAAGTATTTTGGGCTTCCATATTTAGGAGGTAGCTTATAAACTGCCAGTTTAACAGAGCTAGAACTAAGGATTTATTGACTTCAGCTGAATCAAATCTTACTGTAGCTGTCTTGTGCTGAAAACCAACAAAATGAGGTAACAGTGAAAATGCGTGTATCATCTGCCTAACTTCACTTGGGAGCTCTATGGCAGAGACAAGAAAAGTAAAACAGTCCTCTGCAGCAAAATTTGACTATGTTAACAAAACTACTCTCAGCTGCCAGAATTCACCATAGGCATCTTCACAAACTCAATCTTCCCCCCGAAAGAAGTGGGATTCTATAGATATTGGCTTTCTTTAGGACACTTTAAGGACATTGATGGGATGTCATTAAAATAAGGGTGGCAATACTAGCTGGTCTCTGGTAACTGTTGATGAAGAACTATGAAGATGTTTAGGGAATACATAAATGTAACGATCTGGGGGAAAGAAACTGTTTAATGATTCTTATTTCTATTTTTTAAGATCTGTTGTACAGCATTGTGCATAGAAAGTTATTCAGAATACAGAGGGGAAAATGCTGTTCTTCCAACCACATTAAATAGATTGTTTTATGGTATGAAAATGCAGACCGAACAATTTTAGCCTCTTAAATGAAGCAGTGCTAATGTGATTATATATATGTGAATATAAATAAATATATTTAGTCTCAAAAATAAATAGAGACTTGTGTGCCTTCTGCCCAGCAATTATTGACAAGAAGTATTCTACATTTATCAAGAAAGTGAGCCTTAAAAAAGAGATTTAGCCTTGGTAATCATATTCGAACTTCACTGGAGTTATATTGTTCATTTCACATGCTTAAGTTCAGGAAAACGTCAGGGTATTAACATCCACACAGATGAAAACAAGACAAAGTTTAAGAAGAGGCGGAGTTTGTTTACAGCCCTACATCTAATCTTCTTAATTAACAGCTCAAAAAAAAAAGTAGATTTCTACAGTGTTTCTGGGTTTAATGAGTTTTCTTTTCCATACCACAACAGTGTCTCTATTGCTGTAGATGTTGCAGATTCTCAATAGACCCTCTAAAAATCAGAGTCTAATTAGGACAATTGCATTTGAAAATGTTGGCTTAAATGACTGGCTCAAGGGCACGGAGAAACCTCAGAACAGAGGATGAAAACAAGCTCAGTTTTTCCAAACACTTTGCCTCCTGCTTTAGGGATAGAGAATCCTTCCCCTCTTGAAATGAAAATAAATGGTTTGCATCCAAACTGCTTATGTTTTTGTTTCTAGCCAAGTTTTAGTCAATGTGTTTCACAAGCATATATTTTAATCTAAAATATTTTACCTTGCCTAATTCTTTTCTATTTAATGCCAGATCTTTCTTCCATCTTTCTTCATTGTGCTAAGAACTCTTCTTTAGCTTTCATCCATGTCTGCTATTGTCTCATGCCTATTTATATGTTAAAACAATGGCCTCTTTTCTATTATAAAAGTTCTCTAGTTGTAGTTCTCACCTTTTTTTCCACATCAATCTTTCCCTGAACGCAGTATTAATTTTCTAAACATTCAGTATTTATCATTAGAATTTTAAAAGGACAAGTTTTAATTCCACCTGTTGCTGTTCTCTCCAATTAAGTTTCAGTTTCAGTAATGGACAGGAAAGATGCCAAATTTTATGGTAATTCATGTCAGCTACTAATTTGAACTTGTCAGTATTACACCACGTTTTGAGACAGATACACCCCTGGGACACTCTTTGTCAATTTATGTGTTGAAAACAAGAGATGACAAACAGTAATGAAATGTATGCTGTTGTCAAGAGTAGTCATGGAAAATCATCTGCTAATCGTTTCCTTCCAATACCTTCTGGAAAGCATTTAATTTTTTTGTCATACAAAAGAACTGATTCTAGTTGCTTCCTGGATAGAAACAAACTGTACAGAAAGGCTCTGATTAGAATATTTAATATTCCAATATAGTAGATTATGGACAGGAAGGTGAACGGAAAGTGCGCTGATCTATTTTTAAAAATAAATTCTAACAGGGTTGTCTTCTGTTCTTATCTGATAACCTTGCCTAAGATAGCTACAAGCCATGGTAGGAGGTGTAAGAAAGCAAGACAAGAAAATGTCAGGGAAGCTTTTCTGCATTGCTTCTTAAGTGCTTCTCTCCTGAGTGTAAAGTGATTGTCTATTGTCTGAGCTAGTCCAGCAAATATGAATATTCAGAGCAGCTATAGAGAAAAGCTGTACAATATCTGGTTATACCAATGGCTACAACAAAGGCTTATTTTTCAATCAAAATAATTGGCAATTAAACTAAAGCCCCAAACCTCTTCAGCATAAAGTCTTTTCACCTGCCATATAGCATAATTTGCTTCCGTGTGGAAGACATTTAAAAATCCAGATGGCCATTGTTAGAGGATTACAAAATAATAGAACAAGAGCCCCAGGCAGCAATATGAGAATAGTTATAAACAAACACAGACTGAAACAGTGAGACTAGCCTTTTTTTCTATTCTTCTCTCTCTTTTTTTTTTTCACTAGTATTTTTTCCCGAGTGTAGATAGTTGTATGCTGTTGGACTCTCTCCATATACAGGCTCAAAAATTGCTTTCTGTGATGGAAAAATAATAATAAATTGTATTGGTACCTAAGAATTAGAACTATCACTTTGTTTAGAATGAAGGACCATCATCATTTACAAAAGCCATATTGCAGAGAAATGAACCATAGAAATACATATTTTGATGAGGAGCAATCAAAAAATATTCTACAAATCCTACAAGGCAGTTATGACACTGTGCATGAAACATTAAATTTGGCTTGTACAATGCTGTTGGAAAAGTTAAAAATGTGCATTTTCTGAAAAGTGTATTTTACAAGCAGCAAATAAATGCATTATTTAGGCATTAGAATGTCTTCACTGCCCTAGTCAGAACACATTGAAAGGGAAATCTTCCAAATACAATTAAAAAAATCAAAGTTATTAATGAGTTTTAAAAATTTCCAGAGCCAAGTAACTAAAGCACAACAGGAATGCTGTGATTAAACTTTACCGTGTTGCACCTAATTAGGGAATTATAGACATTTGATACTGAGAAGGGCAATGAAGAGTATAGGCAAGAAACACATTGTTAGCTAAACCACAGAAAACATTTTTCATGTTTTCTGTCATGAACAGACATTTTTCAAATTTGGGTAGAACTTTCTCGTGAGGATGCTTTGGACAGAATGATGGAAGTATCGGTGGAAACCCATGCCCCCCTTCTCCTCCCATTATTTGTCATGCAACACTGACGCCTGGAAGTCAAGGGTGGATGTGAATTTATTTTGTAATCTGTTCTCTCCGGTAAAGTGGGGTTATAGCATAGAAGAAACGTATCTAGTTTGATCCATTTTAAATTGTAAAAGTACTTAAGATTACAGAACCATCAGGCACTGCTAAAATCACTTAACCATTGAACTACTTTGTAATGAGCTGTGACAATGGGTTGAAGAGTAGCTAGAATCTCTGGAGTCTAGAAGAGAGTTCTTTTAGAGTAAATGAGCCATCATGGGAAAATCTGTAGTACTTAGAGAATATGTAAGACCAAGGTCTAATCACACAATGTAAAAGCTGATTTTTAAATAATAGATGCTTTCAGGAGACTCAGGAGAAAGTAAAAGCTGTAACCCTGCCAGTAAACCCAGCTATGACAACCACACTGTTTTTCTGATAATTAAATTATATTTCCTATGAATGATGCTTTAGATACACCCATGAATTTCTTGGATTTGATGGATTTAAACTAAGCAAAAGAAATTGTTTATAATAAGCCTACAAATATTTGTGGATTGTTTTTGTGCTGCTAATACTACCTTCTATCTAGTAGTCCAAAATATCTCCTTGCAGGAGTGCTGTGTGTAGATATGTGTTTGAGGACTCTGAAGATGAAAAATAACTTATTTGAGTCATGATGCTATGCATGAGCATAAAATATGATACTAATTAATTTATTTCAGTTATTTGATCAATTGCATGTTGCAGCTGTAAAACAGCTCATGTATTCATTTGACGTCGATCTTATCAAGTAGATTAGTTATGAGATATACTTCTGAATCCATTCCATACTTATATTTCCCAACAGCTGTGATTCAGCAGAGCACTTGTATACCTATTTGTCTTAATTTTGGCTTCCATCAGACTTCAGCACACGTTTAAAGTTCAAGATATGCTGTGTCAGGAAGTACAGTTTTAAACTGCTAATGAACAATGATTACTGATTAAAACACAGCTTTCTTCTTGTCTTAGCACTTTTATGACTGTTTACTATTTGATCACCTCAGATCTAATATTGTTGTACTGCTGTTGCTGTGTGAAAGAACAGATTATGCTGTTTTTCTTAAAGAATAAAAATAAATAGTGAAACGGTATCTTTTAAATAAGCAAAGATACTAGTTTTAAATATTTCTTTAAATATAACACCTCTTTAAATCTGAAGGAAAATTATTTTCATAGGTCCATGGCACTGTGTGTGACAGTCCGGCTGATGGCTATCTGCATAGCAGTCTTTTGTCCTCAGATGTCATATTCTCAATGAAACTTCAGCAGCAGAAGTTCAAATAAAGTTGTACTATCACCAAATGAAGTTGTACACATCTTCAGGTGGCATTTGCTGTTGGGAACTCCCTTGACAAAAATTACATCTTTCAAAGTGTATTTCCCTTGAAAGTTCTTAAAATTTTTGCAGGAATATTTTCATAGCTACAGGAAAAAAATACGTGAGATTGGCTATGCTGCTGCCTACTGAATAGCAATGTGTGTTCTATATTTTTTTTTTTTTTTTGGGGGGGGAGAGTGGTGTGAAAGGCAATATCCACACTTTTGATTTTCGTTATCATCGGTAAGAAAAGAACGGTTCTTATCAGCTAATAGGCAATTTACACTGGTTTGTTGTGTAGTATACAGAATGAGGGCACTGGTCAAAAAGAGTGAATATCACATATCCTCATCCTGTTAACTGGTGTGTAAAATTCTTATTGTCACAGCTGAACAATAGAGTTGTACTTACCATTAGAAGGTTTAATATTGAATTTAGTGGTGCTGAAACGAGGATTGAGAATATTTGTGTCATAAAATTTCATTGACAATCAGATAAATACAAATTTACTCTATTGTGCATTTGATTATTTTCAGTTTTTCTAATACCAGGTATCAAAATAACTGAGAACATCTTCAAACCTAACATTTGAATATTTATCTTAAGGGAACTTTAAAATTATCTGGTTCTGTCAATGAAATGTACCGGGATCTGATAGTTCTTCATCCTAATCAGCTACATGAAGCTCCTCTGAACAGAAAGTTCTTATTTGATTACTCGTTGTATGGCAAGTATTTCAATATTTTTGGTACTTACTTTTCTGTGTCAGTAGTGGAAATGTAGCTATTGCATTACATTGTGATTCTTCTTTCCTATCTATATATATCTATGATATCTGCCCATCAAGATTTTCAGCAGAAAGCTAAGGCTGTAGGAAGGAAGGTAGGTATTATTATCACTATTTTAAAATGGGAGAAAATAAAGATACAGTGAATGCTGGTTTCTCCGAGATCAGGCGGAAAGTGCCTGAGTAGATGAGGAGGGGAAAAAAGGACTTAAAAAGAGATAAAAACTCAGTACAGCTGGAGTTAGATAGTGCCATTGTCCTGATAAAAATTACAAATCTCAGCATCAGTCATGCTATTCAGCCTCTCTGAAAAAGGCCACTAATGGTATCACTCGCTGAAAGCTGGCAGTTGCCCTTTGAGGCTGACCTTTTGTTAAACAATTTCTCTCTGACTTGGTTTGTAACATATCACAATTTCCCATTTCATAGAAGCTGATGAAGAGTAAACAGTCCAGAAAATTAATGAGTGGAAGAAACTCCATTGGAAGGCAAACTTTCTGTAGTTGCTGCTAACCCAATTTCAATCTAGGCAGGCTGACATTAGCATTTTATTTCAGATTGGGAGTGAGCTTTTGGAGTGAATTTCCCCCCTCCCCCCCCCCCCAACATTTTTTGGTTTTTTGCTGTGGAGTTGTCTTTAAATTCACAGCTGGATTCTTTTTGGTGAAACTAAATCAGAAGTTCCCTTCCTGTTGCTAATGGATGTCCAGTTCATTGGACTAGCCCAGTCCAAAGCAAATACAGTGGAGCACGTACCATAAGTGCAACAGATCCTCAGACCAAATGTTCTGCTCAACAGGTATCTCCAGTTATGTGATACTACTTACTAATAAAAACACAGCCTCTGTGCAGCAGGAAAACACTAGGCTGAATCAGATGACAATATTAGAAGTTAACAGTGTTCTTCAGGGTTCCTGGTTTAACCCAATCCAAAATTGTGCATGGTCAGTGGCTTATTCTTTGGCTGCATGCACAATTGTGTAAACAGTAGTTTACAGGGAAAAGTATTTCCTAAGCCATATGTTTTTTCTACAAAATGGTAGATGAAAGCACATACAGGTTGGGCTCAAAGCATCCACTCTGTACTAAAGAAAACTTAGCACAGATTATTTATTGAAGAACAGACATGAAGTCTTGCACTTTGCTGTTCTACCTAGGTTGTATGAAAGACTGTGGACCTACCCCAAAAGTCCTTGTCACTTCCCTTCTGGTAAGCTGGATTCAGACAAAATCTGTCTTGTGTACTTGCTATAACTGATGTAGGTAATAAGTGGTACTTGGCTGAGGAAGGGGCTCAGATTGTTTAAATAATGGTAGATATTCTCTCCTTAAATATTGTCCAGTGACACTATTAACTGTAATTGAAATGCAGGAAATATTTTGGTCCAAAGAAGGTGAAAATACAACATCCTGCAAGGGTGATTTTGACAGTCATATAAATCAGTATTTGTCCGTCAGGCTACATCTTTGAAAAATTAATCTGACATACCTACAGCAGTTAGGCAAGAAGGGCTGGCAGGGCCATCTGCCCATGCTTCCATAGCAAGCTGCAACAGACTTCTCCTGAGGTTCTTCTCTTGGAAGAAGTTTCCAGGCCTTTTCTGTCTTTGAACTCTGCTGCCAGGAAGGTCAGCTAGTAATCTGGGAATCTAACAGAGTTTTGCAGTTCTGAATGACTGAGAATATGTTGAACAAAGGATATTGATCTTGTGAGCATAGTACCTTTAAGTTCTCATCGTAGCTGTTTTGGAGTTTTAAAAGTTATTACCTCAATAAGACATTCTATCTAGAAATTATTTTACAGACCAATAATGTGCCATGAATCTGTAATGCTGGGAATCAAATGATAAAACTACTAAATTTTATAATGATATCTTCAAATAAGAAACTTAAGTAATAAATTCCCATGGCTAACCTTTTTTACATTTGGTACTTCAAAGCACAGAATATTAATGAATGTCTTGTGTACTGTTGGGAATTGCATAAATAATAATAATAGTAGGGATTAAAGCAAGCTCTAGTAGTAAAGGTCATGAGTAACTGAAATTACAAGCTAATACATCTGCCAACAGAGTAAGGCAATAAAGTTTTAAGGTTGAAAGCATATATTATTGTTTTAATCAAATTGCAGTGGAGGAATGGACAAATGTATCATTTATGAGTACCTGATGGTATACGTAATAAATGTCATATGTGAGAGAGCTGTAGCAGGTTAAAATATTAGAACAATTGCAATGTTTGGATCTAGCTTCAGACTAAAGGAGCAAGGATGCTTGTAGCCAGCACTCTGTTGTATTGCCCCAATGTCTGGATGCACGTGTCTATTTCTGTAATTACTTACCTATTTGCTAAGTAAGATTTTATTTGATCTTTTACATGTATTTACAAGTTGATCATAAAGCCCTGTATCTGTAAATAAAGTCCTGTATATGTAAATATGTGTATTTACAAGCTGATCATAAAGTACTGGAACAGGTTGCCCAGAGAGGCTGTGGAGTCTCCTTCTCTGGAGATATTCAAAACCTGCCTGGATGCAATCCTCTCTAACAGGCTCTAAGTGACCCTGCTTGAGCAGGGTGGTTGGACTAGATGATCTCCAGAGGTCCCTTCCAGCCTTAGCTGTTATGTGATTCTGCAGAGTGAACGGAAGTCTTCAGTAGACTTCAGATGAGACTCACTTCAACTGAGTGCTCAGGTGGTACCTTTCGGGAATGAAAGTCTAATATTTTCGTACATTCCTTCCTTAGTTGAACTACCCTGCAAGCCAGATTCAGGAAGAAATCCTAATTTAAAACAACAGATGTTTTAGTCTCAAATGAGACTTAAGTCCATTTTTTATGCTTTTACAGGGATAGTAGGGCAGCCACAAGACTAGCTTTCCTATCCATGCAGCCAGCAAGCCTGACTTCAGGCATGGCCACTGGGCGTTCTCAAGTACAGTGGGGGTTTCCAAGTGCCCATACGTCATCAGCTTAATATGCTTTCAGCAATTAGGCACACCTGGTTTGCCAATACTGTAAAGGTGTGTAAATAACAGCTCTTGAAGTTGGGAAGTAGATGAATTACAGAGCACCCTGTGCTTTATGAGCGCTTTTAAACCCACTCATCAGTATAGTGTTATTGACTTCAATGACCTGGTAGATATGAAAGTACTTTTGTGAAAATGTACATCTGTGAAGATATGGTTAATTGTCTCAGTTAACCATCATGCTAAGACATTACAATTGACTGAGGTGGGGAGAACTGAATCTATTTTCTTCCACTCTGCTACATCAGTCAATATTCCATTTCTGACACTTCACAGATGTCATTTGTTCAGTTCTTACTGTATGTAGCAATCATATATGTAAACTTTTCATCTGGGTGTCTTCAAAGTTTCATGATATTGGAAGTATTGGAATTTCTTCCATCTCTTAAAAAGTGTGTAGGTCAATGTTTGCCTCTGCAGTTAATATATATTCAATATTCCCATTAACCCGAATTCCACAGCAGATATTATTGGCATGAACTTTTTTAATTAGAAAATACATCGAATGTTGACCTAGCTGACAACTGATATCTACTTCTAATGTGGCTGGAAGCAGGAAATTTCATTAAGTACTTGTAGTTTATGGTTTAAATAATTGGCCCGAGAGAAGAAAAGATTACTGTTGATACACAAAGAAATGTGCTGGTGCCAGCCCTGTAAAAATGACAAGCAGATCTGCAAGGAAAGTTGTTTGAGTGTAGGAGTGCTTGGAGGTTCCTAGGTCACAGAAAATATGTCCCTGCTTGCTTGCAGGATTAAAATATTTTGGAATATTTTACTTTCAAATTTCAAGTTTTGCCCGAACAGATGGGTGGGTGAGGAATGTCAGGAAATCTCAACACTGTCACAGATGCTCTTTTCTCTTTCTTTAATCAGCTACCACTGTAGCATACACCAGTGAAGTTTCTAAAAACAACTTTGTATTCAAACTATTTGAAAAAATAGATGAGGAGAAGTGAAGGTGTAGATAACCTTGTCAGGTAACCAGCAGCTGCCAGGAGTTAGTACGACTCCTACTACAGGATTGTTCGGCCTTAACAACACAGCTTTACTCCTGTTCAGTGCCCTCTGTGGGTTTTATCTCACTGTAGAATGGAAGTTATGTAGATCCAGTCAACTCACCCTCAGCCCGTCCGTTGTGTGAGCTGCCCTTGCCTGACCTTCATTCTCCTGCAGAACTTCCTGAAGAGGGACTTATGCTGCTCTGTGGGCCTTGTGTCAGAAAGACCATCAGACACCAGGCTGTCCTCAGCCTCCAGCTCTAAAGAGAAACTGAGGGTACGCATGGAAGTATTTAGTTCAGAGTGAAATGTTGTGCAAGGGGCTTTAGCACCAGTATTCTTATCGGAGAGATTCCTGCCTATTCCTGGAGCACCACATCTGATTATGAACACAGAAATGCAATTGGTAAAAAAGCACAGATCGCTAGCT
The DNA here is from genome assembly GCF_028389875.1 of Rhea pennata. Lineage (NCBI taxonomy): Eukaryota > Metazoa > Chordata > Aves > Rheiformes > Rheidae > Rhea > Rhea pennata. The sequence continues at coordinate 5,887,979 of NC_084669.1, read as the reverse complement.
GAGAATGCACTTGTGATTTTATCAAAATCTGCCACAGATCATTTGTAATGTTCATTAAGTTCAAGGCAGTAAAATTAATGATACCACAGCTATAAAGCCTGTAGCAGCCCATGGTGCCTGTGCTTCAGTTGCAGACTTACAGACTGTAAATCACACCTGAGAGAGCCCAACAAGTTCCTAGACAGGGTGGCTTGATTCCAGCACTGCTTCTGTGCTTGGTTACCAACATATGTCTACGTATGTGGCAACTATATCTCCAATTGCAGGATAGGCAGACCAGAAAATTTCAGTTTAAGATGTTCTATGCAATCTAATGTTAATAGATATCCATTACATCCATTGGTGTTGTATGGATGAAACACAGACCTTTTGTGGGCTTGAGCTATGCTAGATAACCAATGCTTAGCGCCTGATCATTCTTTATTACACATATACAAAGGCACACATAAAATAAATCAGCAGCACTTTGGAGCAATCGCCGCAAAGAACCCAAGTCTGGAAGCAGAGTTACTTGCTCACTTTATGTATTCCCTCTACATGACAGCTGAAGTGTATCAGAGGAAAAATGGGATGGGCTTGAACGTTAGTGGCTGATTAGTATTTGTGTTATGGCTAGCAAATTCTTACTTCCAAAACTGAGAGTCCAATGCCTTTTATTAATGATAGTTTTGTGTAATTATTTGTTAATACAAGAGATACTTTGGAAAAAGGAGATCCGTAACTATCTTTGAGTAATTTTCTGCACACATTACTTTGTGATTTATTAATATTTCATGAATAGTGCTAAGAAATGGTTAGGATTTTTGCAAGTTTTACTTCTCCATATTAAGCACTTGTATACTGAGTAGGCAGTACTGATTTTGCTGTGACAACTCATTTTAGAATGTTCACCTTATTACAAAGTGGAATATTATGCTTATTGGAATTCTTTAACCTTAAGAATATTTTTCACTGTCTTTTTCTAGTTTATCATTGTTTTTAACATAATTATGTTATGATTTTGCAGTCCATGCATACACAGAAATATACATTAGTCTGACGAGTGCTACAGCTATTTTTTTTTAATCGACCAAGCATAAAAAAATGATTAAAAAAAATCTTGTTATTCACAGTCCAAAAAGTCTTATAAATTATTAAGCCTTTTCAAATTTTTGTGCTTTCCAAGGAGATAAATAGAGTACAAGTTATGCTTTTATAACTCCATTAAAATAGAGGCTAAGATTTTTGTGAAAAAAATTGTTAGCCACGGCAATTTGTTATAGAATCTAAGAAGTAACTGACTTCTCTGTAACTAACTAGAAATACAGATTTTCAGGCTATGTAAAAGAGCAGCCAGCTTGGAAACAGTCAAAAAGCTTGGATATACCCCTACTTGGAGTGCTTACAGTCATAAATAATGAATAGATCTGTTTTCTGGCTTTTTCCGCACAGTGGCTGCAGGTCTGGAAAAGGAAAAACAGTACTGCCTCACAGAGGTCTCAGTCTTCTGCCCTTTACCAGCTCTTGCTGTTGCTCTTGCTCCAGTGGATTCTTCTCCTTCTATAATCTATGCAAGTCTTTCTATAACTCTTCTGTTTGTCTATTACTTGTGATACCTTATTTCCTCCCCATCTGTTCTCCTGACTTTGTGATTTGTCATCTATACAAATGAAGAGGAAATGACAACTGATGAACAGCAATTGATTGTTTCCCAATCCATAAGAAGTGCATAACTTTCATTAACTGGATCACACTTCTAGCAGCATTTGAGTTTCCATCATCAAAGACACCAGCTCCCTGGGCAGACTTCAAACTGTATGACAAAGTGCAACTAGCCTTTTAAAAAACACCTCAACAAGCAAAATTCTTAACACCTTTTATTTGCTATGAAGATATTCATCTTTAAAAGACATTTTTTTTGAGACAGAGATTTAAGGACTTAGCTTTCTGTCATAGATGGATGATATTAAAAACAGCCACGGGGGGGGGGGGGGTGAGGGGGAGAGAATGCAGCTAGGGCTCATATTTTGTGTGGCTGGCAGTAGAGAGAACTTGGTGTTTAGAGTAATGTTTGCTTTCAACTACATAGGTTATTTCCCGTTGCAGTGCAGTCCTATTGTTCTGCAGTTTATTTTTATTAGGTTGAGATGTTTTGCTTTATTTTCCAGTGTGATCAGAGCTTTACACTTTACATCCTTAATGCATGCTGTCCTTCACAGTTCCAGCTTTAATTCTGAAAATGTGTCTTACAAGCTTCAAGACAGAGATAAAGAAAAGAGTCCCCAAGATCAAAGGGGGAGTAGCAGATGAAAGAAAATTGAGAATGCCTTCAGGGATTAACAAAGAATCTTGAGGAAAAAGGCATCAAAGATCCAATCACCGCCAAACTGCAGAGAAAAATCTTGTGTGTGGAAAAAAGCAGAATTATATGAGGAAGGGCAACTGTTGCTGTTTAGTCAAAAGCTAAATTTCTCATGGTGGTGTGAAAAAGAGCATATATGTGAAGAAAAGCAGTTTTCCGCTATTATTTATCAGACAAGATGGGAAATGGTGACATTCAGTGACCCAGTGTTAAAGAATTCATCATTTACAAATCTCTTGAGACAAAAGGTAAAATAGTTCATATTCCTCATCCATGCCTGTGATTTGGAATATAGGGAATGAGCTTCGTTTTCTAGTATGTTTGGGCTATGCTCAGAAAAGTTAATGATTCTGCAAGAAATTTAAGAGTTACACCTTCATATGTTTCAGCTAAGCATGAGAAATAAACCATGCCATAAATACATAAGAATAAGCAAGTGCTAATGTGCAATAAGTTCTTTCCAAGCAGCTTATCTAACAAAAGTTACTACTGCTTTTAAGTATTCTTAATTATTTGTCATGTTTAGTGTCCTGTGACCCTTGTGAAGGTTATATGAACAATTTGTTGTTGCATATGCCTTCAGTCATGGAAAATACAACTCATTTTATTCTATTTAGCTCTAATAATAGACTCTATTATCTAGTGTTAGAAGCCCACAAGCAGAAGATCCATGGCAGGGAGCTTTACCTAAGTCTGTAAATTAGGTACTTTAAAGAAAACTCTGCCCTGAAAAAGTCTGAGTGCACAGTAAATCAAGCTTGGATATTTCCAAGATTCAGCCTGGGCCAGACCGTGTTCTGCTATGTGGACAGCTAGCAGAATGGAGAAAATGATGGGAGGAAGTTATAGTAACACTGTATGTCTGATGTATTTTGATAGCCCTTAAGGAAGGGATAAGTGGAGAACTGTTAGATTAGGATGGTCAGAAAAGTTTAAAGAAAGTTGATTCTGCAGCTGAGGTAGATATGCTCCTCGGCTCTCCCTTGCTTAGAGTGAACGAGGAATAACTTAGATGCCCCACTGCTACTAAGTCTATGTCCTCTGGAGGGGCTAAGGAAAGCCAAGAGCTAAGGCAGCATGAATTCCTCATGTTTCCCTCATGGAGGGTAGTAAGATACTCCCATACCTACCCATGGTCCCAGAATGCCGGTTTTGTCACGCCAGTATTTTTGTCTAAACACTTGGGATGCACTGCAGCAAACTGCTGATGCTCAGCTTCCCAAAGAGTCCACTTCTACCACAGCTTGTAAAGTCTACAGATAACTGCCACAGGAAGTTCTCTTCAAGCTTCAAGCTTTTGAAAAATGGACCAGGTTTACTACCATAAATGTCATTACAATGGGCTATTTATCACAGCACAGTACATTGCACATTGGAAAGGCAACGTATTATGTCATTGCTTTCACTGCAAATTTTAGGAGGAGAAAGTAGCCTAGCAAAAGTCAACTGTTTCAGAAATTAAATAAAGGGTATTCCCTTTACACAAAGTGATCCAAAGTATATTCTTCTTGGTTATCACATTACAATAAAAGCATTAGTATTGCTCACGTCATTATTTTATCATTAGTCTAATGCCATTACTTAATGAAGACTTTCAGGAAACATTCACACAGTTATTGGATGTGATTTTTTGGACTACACACACTCAGAGATAGCATGCAATTAAAATACTGTCAAAGTTGTCGTCGTTGCAACAAAATTGCATCAATGTTTATCCATAACCTAACAATATATGCTTTCTTAATGGTGGAAAATAGCTTTAATTTTACCAACATGGAAATGTTTCCCATCAACCTTAATTTTGCCTATGGTGTAAGGATAAGAAAATTTCTGTCATAAATGATTTACTGTTCTTGCAATTCCACGCACACCCTCCTTCTATGCCATGCAGATTTCAGTATTAGAAAAAGTGTATGTTTAACATATATCACTGATAAAGAGGCTATGAAATGATTAGAAAAAGAATGAGCATTTAAGTGATGACGGTTCTCTAGCAAAAATATAATGATACCTTTTTCAATTTGTAACTTTTTGAGACTACAATTTGTTTCAATAGCAGATACATCAGATTTGAAAGTACACTATGAACTGCAAAATGAAGATTTAGCATCTTTGCACTGATACTATAAAACTTCAGCAAAGAATTAAGACATAGTTAATCTTATTAGATTTTATTATAGGGAGGCTAAGATTCATGGTGAAGAAGATAAGAGTTAATTAATCAAAGCTGTCTGTATTCATTCCTTGGAACTGCTTAGGTGTGTATATACATATATATATATATATATAAGAGAGCCTTTCATTATTTAAAGAGACAGGGATCCCAGTGAAGCAGTTAACATTTACCCTGCTTGTTGATTGCACAGTATGGGCTCTGGAGCAGTGTACCTGGAAAGTTTTGTATATTAACTGCAGTTTCTATATGCCTGCTACCATTTCAAGTACCATAAAGTCTCCTGAGGCAGACTGTATAAAGAAATGTGAGATGTAGCAAATTCTCTGCCCCCAGTCCCAGTCTAGCTATCGGAATAAAGATAGGCTTAGCACAAAAGACTTGCAGCTCAGTTTGAATCTGAATTGTTTCAGAAATCTAAATCTATAGTTTGGTTTTCAAAATGGACTTCTCTTGAATATTCAAGCTGAGATGAAATTACAATGGATAAACATTTGAGATAGCTGTGTATCACCTGTGGCTTTTAGATAACATTTTGAGCTGTATTTTCCCCTGTTATTCTCTCTCCTGATGTTGTACCTTCTGCAAAGCAAATTTCACCTTCATATTTATGGATGATATGCTACAAATGGGTCATTCTAGCTTTTAAAAGCATTTGCGAATGATTTTGAAAGATAGGTTTTCCGCAGAACATTTAGGACCTCTCAGACATCACTGAATGAAATTAGAGGTTTTAAATTCATACTCTTGATTTGTAAATTATTCTGAGTTACCATTTTAATACTGAATGCTTAATGGTTATTTGGTAAATAACTAGCAACATACATTCTGGGTAAGTATTGCCTTCAGTTTGCTGAGCTTAAACACCAGACTGTTCCCCAATTCTTAAAGCGTGCTTCCAGAACGAAGCCAAGACAGAACAGCATGGAGCAGCTTGCAAGGTCATTGGTCAAATTGCCAATGTAAAGCCTTACAAAAGCAATAGATTGCTTTTCAGAACTTCAACCATGCTATTTAATAAACGAGCCTTTGCTCTTTGGGGATGGACAGCTGTTTTCCTTTGCTGCGAGGTTGTGAAGCATTTCCAAGGAACCTCAAAACTTGCAAACTGCAGCTGATATCTTACAAAACAAATGCTGTTTTTCACAGTGATCAGGTTAGTTTGCTGTTCCTTTAACTGTTCTATCCAGTACAGAAAGAAATAGCAGATTGTAGTCAAGGGCTTCATATATTTCCCACTATTTTAGTGTGTACATTGCCATACAAAGATAGTTTATCAGAATCATATCTTCATCATATGTCCCCTTATCATGCAGATCTAGAGTATTTCTGTATTTCCTGTCTTGAATAAAATTCTGCATTTTACCAGTAATGATGCAGAGTAGGTTTTTATTGGATTTCAACTGAGAAAAAAATACTCATTGGGAATAATAATAAACACAAATGCAATGCAAAACATCTCCAAGAATCTGGAAATGAGTTAGTTTTCTGAGAGTATTAAAATCAGCAGTAGAAATCCTGTTTTCATTTACTGTCCTGGAGGAATCTCCTCACAGATGAGGAGAGAAGGGGCTTGGAAGATTTTGTTGATGGCTGTTGGCATTTATCAGTGATCTCTATGGCTTATTGCTCAATGTAATCCAACTTCAGCAGTTTAAAGAACTGAGGAAAGAACTGGATGCTTGAAAGGAAACTGAGGCACTTCAACTGAATCTACCAATGAACATTGTGAGCTGTTTTTCAAGACTATGACGAAAGTCAGAATATTTTGCACAACAAAAATAAAAATAAGTGTTTACAATGTTAAGCATACTTTTATACATTAAGAGAGACTGTTAAGAAGGGTATTTTAATGAACTAATTTATTAGAGTAAACATCAGGATTTAAATCAGGCTTATCTAAAAAACAATACAACTTATGTATATTATCATTATAGCTGTTTAAGAAATGGCACATAGAAACGTGAGTGTAAAGACTGCTACTTCACTGGGTGTCCTTTGAGGAAAACAAAGGAAAACAGATAACTTCCATTCTGTTTCAGTCAAGGGGTGAATGGTAAAAGTTTCTGCTATATCCCAGAACTGTTTCAGGTTCAGGTTTCTACCTAAAAGGGGAGAGGTGCCTCATTAGCACCATCAGTGCTGCCTGCAGAGGCACCTGCTTAGGGGTCAGATACAGGAGGGGAGGATGCCTCTCTGAGAAAATATCTTTGAAAAGGATTTGCTTTCAAGATGAAAAATAGATATTAAAAGATATCCTGAGCATCCTGAGCTTGTACTTTTTAATAGTTACCTTGTATTGCCTAGTGGCCCCCAACCAAAAATGTTATAAACACTTCTTTTCTAAAAAAAAGACAGTCCCAAACCCCAAAGTGCTATTTGTCTGGCAGAGTGAGGCATTTGGAACCATTTTCTTAAGTTAAAATGAGATGGCAGACCTTAGGGGAAAAATATTGTAGTCAATATTGGCATCAGGTCTGGGACAGCAATGTTCATTCTCCTTTCTACTCTGTGAGAATGATTTAACACAATCAGGGATTATGGTGATTTACCAAATGTTTTAATTTGTATGAGACATCAGTCAACTTCATATGGGGACTGTGGTTAATAAAGATTGGTTGTCACGTGTTACACGTGCAAGAATTGTAAATTTAATACCCCTCTTATCTGAGCAATTTCTTTCTGTCTCCCTAAAAAGACATCTGCTGCTTCACATTCTTTCCCTACTTTTACAATAATCAGCTGATTTGTGCTTCACGTGACTCAGTGCAGCTGCATTCATTTCAGTAGAGGAGCATCATTTTACATTATGTAAGGAAAAGTTCTGTCTGGTTGAGAAGATTTATTACATATGTTATTGTTATGATAATAATATCAATAAGCAAAGTGTAGGGTACTTCAGAGTGAGCTGCAAGGTGTCTACTTTGGCCAATCTTTTTGGTGAAAAGATAGTCATTGCCATCTAAAATTTCATTTCTTGCTCTCTGTAGTTTAAGGCACTTTCTTTTATGAAGGCATGGCCAGATACACGTCTTCAGGCACTTGTCTTTATACAACAAGCTGAGTGGAAGCATTTCACAAGACTCAAAAGTCTGCATTCAGTCAAGCTTATTAACATTAACTTAGAACATATTAAAATAACAAATGTTGCTTTTGTATAATTATACTCATATGGTTGGTATGGATTTGATTAGGTATATAAGAGAACTGTTTCTATATATTCTTCTTCATCTATTGGGGCCCCGTTCCCCTCAAACCTCAAGAGTTTTCAGGCATTTCTGTGGCTGAGAGTGAATATAGGAAGATGTTAACTACTTACAGTCTTGCAGCAAGCCACCCTGCTAACATGAAACTACTGTAGTACAAATTGCTCTTCCACATAAACTTGGCACGTACCTTCTGAATAAAAGGTAGCAAACTTCGTTCATTCTCACTTTCCCCTTCTTTTCTTTTCCTCATCACTGAATCTGTTTTGTTTTTTTATCTGAATTTCCATAGGCCAAGCGGTCCTGAGTGCCTCACTTTGAACTGCAGGAAGCATCTGTTTCTTAGTAGACAGTTTCTATCACGTTGAGAGTCATGACTGAAAAACATGGCGTATGGCCTTTGTGACAGAAGACTACTGAGGCTTTAGTTGCAAGGCTTAACAATTTTCTGTGTAAGGCAAACCTATATAGACGGATTCCTGTCTTCACTCTGAGGCCAGCCATCATCCATCTGTAAAACGAGGTGCTATTAGCACTCTGCTTAATAGTGCTATATAGCTGTATCAAACAGACAGTCTTGAATTAGATCCTACTGGGCTAAATTTTGGTGTTCTTTTTTTGGGCAGAATTTCAATTCATTTATCACTGAGTAAGACATGCAGGACTGGTCCCATTATTATGAACATATTTTCTAGTAATAGATTCCCTGGAAGTCTGAAAAGGAGGACCATTAAAACCTGAGAAGATTGTATTGTACCTCTAATATTAAATGTGGTCTAAGTTCTTTTTTGTCTTGAAGGTATAAAGCAAGTTAGCAGATTTTCAGACTCTATATTACAAACCAGGACTCTTTTGACTCATGCTGGCCTCAGGTACTGAAACCAGGGCATTGAGATTCAGCAGCTGAGTCATGAGGGTGGGTGAATCCAATTAACTCAGCTTTCTGTAGCAGTTTCAGAGTATTAAGTTGGAGTTAGCAAGTGAATAGAGTCTGAAGAACTGCTATGGAAAACTGTACATAAAGTTTCTAGCATGCAAATTAATCACTACCAGGGACTCTTGAGTGTCCTGAATTTTCAGTATATAATTCCCTTTCTAGACCCTTTATTTAAACAAAACTATTTTCTACTATATTATGAACTGTGAATCCTGGAGAAATTTATTGGCACCAAGAAGGTCTATTTCAGAAGATTCTTGTGCATATTTCATTGCAGCGACGTGCTGTATGTGGACTCTTTGTGCATTTGATTCTGGGCTATGACTTGAATTAAATCTCTGCAGTTTCCACTGGGTGTCCCAAGCTACTTCCATGATGTTCCAGAAGTGAGCACTTCCAATTGAAAAAGGACAAATCTGGAATATGCAAGGTATGTAGTGATTCAGACAATGATTCAGATATATTCCTTTCCCTCTGGTAATAACCCAGAGCAAGTAGCACTGTAGAGATGAGTGCTTTCTTCCCTCTCACAAAATATGTTGTGATTTGTCCTTACAGAGTGAATTGTTAAAAACTGATGATTAAATAAGTCATGCATGCCAACGGTGTTCAGGCATTCAGGTAAAGGAGCTGAAGGATGGTGGGCAGTAACAGATGCAATGCATGTTCATCGGCCTCAGGTAGCTGTGTCTTGTGCAGCCATTGTCCACGAGAAAGAACGTGCTGTGGAGTGTGTACAACATCCCTACCAGGCCAGCTGTTTAAACTTGCTTACTTCTAGAGAATGGGCTAATTTCTAGTTTGCTGTAAGGTCTTAGAAGTGTTTCAGCAGCTCATGATATTATCTATTTAGTAAAGCTGTACCAGAGCTCTTTCATCTATCGAGGCTTCATTTTCTTAAAAACAGAGTTTAAAAATCTAAGCCTCCTTTAGCTGATGCCAGAAGGAACTGGGGCCATCAGGACTGAAGCAGGGCCAACTGTGGAGCAAGACTGAGATCAGAAGACAGAGTAAGAAGTTTTTCTAACGGCACAGGATTTCTTGTGTGTCTTGGGCAAATAAGCATTCCAGACTCCCACTTTAAATCTTTTGTTAAGGTGCTACTGATAGAGGAATATAGTGCATGTGTTGTATGTCTTATGATATGAATGCTGACGGCAGTTGTGCTAAATAGCAGATAGAGCTGTAAACTCAGAATTCTGAAAGGCTGTAAACAACATCTTTCCACGCTTGTATTTTGTACTGCCTATGGCAATAATGAAACTGCAAACAGGGAAGGAGAAGGTCCCAGTGCCGTGCCTTCTTGTCAGTCCCTTACCATAGAACTCCCATTTAAATTCAACAACACTGTCTTCATGTCTGTATCATCTCTGCTGCAGGGATGTACCTTCTTTGGTGTGTCGGCTGCCTGGTAGATTTTAGCAGCAGAAACTATACTAATTCATCAGTTAATAAAGTTGTCAAAGGCAGGTTAGTTGGAGCATAGAGAAATAACTCCTGGTTGGGATTAATGACTATTGTGGTCCTAAAAGCAACCTTTGTCATAAGGATAGAACAAGTTTCCAGTTTTGCAAAATGAATTCACTACAGAAACCCTCTCAGGTCTATGAGGCTCCAAATCAGACAAGGGGCAGTTTGTGCGAAAAGAAAGCTAAAGTAGAGTGAGCGTGCTCCCCAGTCATCTTGGAAGAGAATGAGGTGTGCACTTCCATTTTTACAAGTGAATTAATAGCTGTAAGCTCATTTTAATAAAGATATAGTTTCAGTAGGTTGCCTAAATACAGTTAAACAAAATAGGTTTGCTTTGAGTTTCACCAGGCCTAGTACATTTAAAGATATTTTGAGTAGAAAAATGATTTCTAGTTCAAAAGAATATGTCACAGTAGCAATGGTCTTTATCTTCCAATCCAAGCCATATTAACTCCTGGGGTGGAAGCCAGAGGAGGCTTGAGAAAAAGGAGCCCTCTCTTCAGAGGAGGAAATGAGGCTTTATACTTCTTATTTAAGATTACAGGATCTCTAGTTTCAGTTTTTGGCTTTACCAGAAATATTCAAAGTTTTGTCAATCAATGCAGCTATTGTGACTTGATGATCTCCCAAACACTTTGCATCTTTTATGGACATCTCAGATGCCTGAAAATCCAGGTTAGTGAGAAGTGCCATTGCAATACTATGGCTGTCTTGATAAAAAGATGAATGGTAACACCTCTGAAAGGATCAAAGCTGAGACAGGTTACAGGTCTAGGATCTATGCATTGGAGACAGTTCTGTTTTCTAATAATATATGCACAACAGAGGAGTGAGATGTTTCCTTAGTAGGCAAAAAAGTCTATCTAGACATCATGGAGCAAAGGCAAGAGGATTCCTGCAAGTGTCCCAGACTGGAGTATGACATCTCTGATGTATTGTACAGGAGGAAAGATAAGAACTGTCAAAACCAATGATTTCCTTGAAATCCAATTCAGTCTCAACCAGTATCATCAGATTATGTTGTGTTGGTTAAAAATAGTAGGCCTGAACGGCCTTTCTAACAGCTGTTTTGGGTAAATTACACTTTTCTTGGGAGAAGCTATCCTTTTTTTTTTTTCAAATGTGAGTGCTCAAAGGTCCCTCCTAGAGCATGAGAGGAAAATTCATTATTGAAAATGCATGTCAAAGGGGACAGTAGAGGTGAGTGTGATTGTTTCTAGCATTTAAAATCTTTAGGATACACTCAGATCAGCTTTTATTTGACGACGATAAACTTTTTGTTTGTTTGTTTTCAGTGAAAGTAGGAACTCTAGCTAGCCCCAGGATTAAGGAACTGGGGCTTCAGGGGAAACTGTAAATATTATGACACTAGTGCAAATACAAATTTTGCAGTTGTAAAGTTCCAGTATTGGAACATGGTTCAAGTATGTGAATTTCCCAGAAAAATCTTCATTATACACTATTTCATTTGTACATTAGTGCATTATTTCAGCATAGGTGCTAAGAAACAAATCATTCATACAGGTTTACAAACCTGAGATCATTCCACAAAATATTTTAGTTGTTGTATATATGGCCTTTGTATTTATTAAGGTAAAATGAAAGAAAGAGGCCTAGAAGATGATTCTATTGTGTCCAGCTCTGACTTTATGTATCATCTCCATTTTCATCCTTTCCTAAGTAGAGAGTAATATGAAGTAATGAAATTTCCCCCTCTTTCGATATATCTTTCCTGAGAAGAGAGTAACTTCAAGTAATTGAATTTTTTGTCATCTTTTTGTCACTCCTAAATGAAGTAATTTTTTCTTTTTAAAAATAGATTATACAGTATTAAATGTTTGTGCCACTTTCTCTTCTTTATCTTTGGAATTCAGCAGCACTGATAGTATTGTGATCATTGGCATCAAACTGTTCCTTCCATAAAATATTGGCTTTACTGAAATGATTTATATTGATTACACAGAAAAATAGTCAATCATTTGCTGATTGTGTGGGTAACACAGCAGTGGGAGGACGGCAGATGTTTGATCTAGCTTTTTAGAAATCTTTGATTTATCACTACTATGTTTAACTGAAATCACATCCTCTACTCCTTTTTCTTTCTTTTTTCTTCTATTCTACTTTGTTTCCCATTTCTAGTCTTTTTTTTTTCTATTCTTCCTTTGCTTTTGGAAAAAAATAAAACTACTGCAAGAAACAAGACAGCAACAAAGCAAAATGAAAAACAAGTCAAGTTAATTTCTAAATCTATTTTACAACCATGAACTTGTGGGGATACATTTTTAATATACTGAGTCAATTGTTAATTAGAAGATGTTGATGCCTTTGAGAACTCCAGGTGGTATGATCAAAATTCCAAAAGTATTTGTGTACTTCTAGACTGCTTTGAAAATATTGTTAACAAATAGGTCAAGATATGTAAAAGCTTGAAAGTTGAAATGATATCCCATTGTTTAATCAAGGAGCAAGATAGGAATTGAAAATCATCATCAACAAAGTACGAGCAGTTGCCTTTGGGAAAGATGACAGTAAATGTGACAGAGTAATACATGCAAGTACTCTAACAAAATCCACTTTCCTATAAGTCAGTTGAAGAGACAGGTCATCTCATTGATGCAATCACTGATTTTTATAAGGGTTGTAGGGTTGATTTTTATATTGTTCTTTTCCAAAATTAAATTTACATTTTAAATCTTAACTCATGGCATTTTAGTAATTTGTTGTAGCACCTGTCTGTGCCAGTCACTGCCACTGCAATTTCTGTGAATTAAAACCAGTCACGGTAAGGTAAAATTAAAAATGTAAATGTCTGAAATTTAATATCCATTGCTGTTGTGGACATTTGGAAGCTTTGTTGACAAGACAAAAAATTTTCACTGCAAGAATTAATTTGCTGCAATAGTACTTTCTCAGCAGAGCAGCAATGCTGAGGTTACTTAGCATGATACATATTTACAGGTGAGTCATGCCCAGATGATGCCTGTTTCTAGGCAGCATCCCCTTTTGCCAAGGGAACAACTGGCCAGGTGTGCATGGCAAGACTGTTCACATCACAGCCTATGCAAAGCATTGGCTTCACTTCCATGGTAAGAATTAAAAAAAACAAAAGAGGTAGAACTTGTTGTTAAGAGAGAAAGGAATGGATCAAATTCATTCTTGCTGTAAATCCACTGATGTTGCAGGCTTGCATTAGAAAATTTCCTTCTTTTCAGAGGCAACATTATCACAAACAGTGACAAGGGGTTTTGTGTCACACGAAGAGTTTGTAAAAGAGCCAGGATGCTTACTGTTTGTTAACGAGGATTCTCTTTCACAGACATGCTTTGTTCCAGTTGCTACAAGTGGTTTCAATATTACAAATACTTTTATGGGAAATGCCTGGTTTACTTATATTTAGTTAAACATTAATTTTCATAGAAGAGTTGATATGAAAACCACAATGCATCTGTTAATGGTGAATTTTTGCTAAGCAGCCTCCTGCTGTTTGTCAATCCTTTTATTTGAGAAAAGCTGGATAGGGCATCAAATTAGGATATGAGAGATTCTCATTTTCTTCCTGGCTGCGCCAGCAGTTTTTTGGATGACCTTGATGAGCTTTATTTTCCTGTAGAAAAAATCATTTCACAGAAAGATAGACATCATGTTACTTGCTTTCTTTAAAGAGTGAGTGGTAAAGAAAGTTAAGTGGGGTATTTAAGTATTCTTATTTATTTCAATTATAGGAACATGAGCAATTTTCTAAGGAAAATGTCCTCTGTTGATCGTTTCCACAGTCTTTTGTACTAATCTGTGAATGTCTTTGTCAGGTCACTGACACTGATCGACTTTAGCAGTAAACACTTTCAGGACTAATTGCTATTGTGCTTATCACATTACATCATATAAAATACCATGGTTAACCAAAGGGAAATTAGGGTACCACTCAATGTTGACCATTAATGACTTGCTTTATGTGACTGTGCACATATACCATAGTGCATGGGTAGCCTGGTTTTTTTAATTCAATCTTCAGAGCTTCTTACAAAGAAACATCGTTCTCCCATCCTCCACATATCTGCTAGTATTTTTGATCTATCTGCAGTCTGAAAGTATTGCCTATTAGTACATCCTGCTGCACAGAAAGGTTCCTCTAACAGTGACTCACTGAAGTGAATAGAGCAAGTATTTAAAAACTGCAAATCAGATTGTTTTCAGGTTAATAAAAGACACAGGAACTCAATTTGTCCAACAGCCCATCTGTCATGGATAAGGGCTGAGAAAATCTATATGAAATGTGGAAATTGGGAAAAAAATGTTGTTGCAATCATACTTTTCACTGATTTTGTAATAGAATGAGGAATGTGCTTAATTATATTATCCCAATGGTAATATCTGAAATAATCAAGTTTCTATTTTGCTCTCTTCTATTTTTCCCTGCTACCATCCCTGTGTAACTTCTAATATTGTTAAAGTAATCATTAAATTAATGTCTAATACTATAAATTTTAATAAGAATATGAGTAACGATAGAACAACATAAACATTTACAATGCCAATATAATTAGTCTCATCTGTTGCAAAAATTATTTCTTGTGAGCTACTTAACTAGTCCTCCAAAATTTTAGAAACATAGCAGAAAAAGCAAGGTAAAAATTAAAGCCCCCCGATACCATTTCAGAAGGGGAAAAGGATGATTAAGGGTTTTCTTTTCTCCTTTTAAGGGCGCAATTATTCCTCGGTAAATTGTAGCACAACAGATTAGACATGCTTCTTTATACCAGGCAAAAATCAAGCCCTTGAGATTACTTGTGTTTAACTACTTTACAGAAGGTTACAAAAGAAAAGATTATACTTTGAAACTGGCTTTCTTCTTTAAAATCGTATAAGAAATTGTGGCTGTCAGCAATGCAAATCATTGCACCTATCCAACTTGTAGGATTTTACATGCAAATACGTATGCAAAAGAAGTTCTACACCTTGAAATGTCAAAGGACTTAAAATCCTCTGGAATTTAAAACTTCATGCTTAATGCAACTTTGACAAATACAAAACCTTACGGATATATGTCTACTTTTTTATGATACATTTTGCACACTGACATTGCAATTAAAATGTGTGTGAAAGGTTCCTATTTCTGGCAGTAATATATGATTACTAACATACTTAAATGACTGCATTATCTTTTAAAGGAATATAGAGTAATCTTATGTTTGCAATTGAAAGATTTCATATACGTGAGCCATGACTGAGCATGAACGCATTCGAAGAAACTCTCTCAGGAGGAGAGCTTCTTCGAACGCGTTCATGCTCAGTCGTGGCTGAACTTGAGTCTGTGAGGACTAGCAGGCATAACAGGTGATATAACAAATCAGGATCGGTATTGTAGAAAGCCTTTAGTCAGAGCTCATGTATATAAAGCAAAAGAAATATATGCTTTTTACTTGCCCAAAAGAAAGTCAGAAGTTTTGAGCTGTCTGCATGAAAACGTCAGAGCAATACTGAATCAAGAGTTAGACATAGGAATTCGTGCTTTCTTTTGAGGAATTATTTGTTAATAATTATTATTTATTATCAAAATCAAGAATGCCTTGTAATACCACAAATCTGACTTCAAATCTGCTTTGGCCTTAATATTATATGACTCATGTTAAATATTTAAATAATTTAAATATTTTCTGCTCCAAAGCATGCATGTCTTCGATACGATTCAGACTGATCATTCTGTTTTCAAATTATGGATATTTTATTTAACTTCTGCAGGGACTGGGGAGCTAGAGAACCTTTATCATGGAAAAATCATCTACGATAGTCCACTCTGTAAAACATCTGTGTTTTCCAGTGCATACAAAAAGTAGTGTGCTATTGAAAGAAAAGTAACATGAGGCTGCAAGACCAATGATGGAACAGAATTGATAATCAGGAAAGAGCTTTGTGCTCTGGGCTCAGAGCTTTAGATCTGTTGATCTTGTCAGTGCAAAACTGGCTGTTTAATTCATATTAAATTGGATATCAGTCCTTCTCTTCTCATAGGAGCTACAGCAATATGTTCAGGGGCTACACTAGCTCAGAATAAGAAGGTTTTACTTAAAATTTCTACAGAAAAAAACTAGAGACATGTTTGCCAAATTGCTACAGCAGGAAGAAGTAGTTTGTAGGAGAATAAGAAATAAAATGAAGGAAGTCCCTTCAAAAATAGTTGAAATCCTAGCCTGTTAACATTATGTTTACCACAAACTTATATTTACCATGATTTGGCAGCTGATTTTGTTGGCCATGTTGATCAGCATTACTTCATTGTCTTCTTGTGATCCTTCACCTTTTATGTTTTCCTGTCATCTCTTGTCTTCACTTCAGTAACTTCTTAGGAGTTAGATCTAGCTCTCAGCTGAGTCTGTTGAGCTCTAGATGCAAGAAATTCTAACTATGGACTAGAACATGGTCTTATTTGGTAGTGAAATGATTGAAGAGAAATGTTAGGCTGTGGGGAACCACGTCCATATTGAAATGAAAATTGTAGCTTCTTTAGTCAACAGAGAATTAACACTTTTCCAGACCACAGAATCGTATCTTAGCTTAGAGCAATAATCTGCTTTTTACTTTGTCAATAACTTTATTTGACTGATTTTTGCTGATAGTGTTGATACCATTTGTGTGACCAGGAATCCATTTGGAGAGGAATACAGGCTGTTGACTTTGAATAGTTTGGGCACTCCGTGAAACCAAAAAGACATGATATGAAAAATCGCTATCCCAAGACAGAAGAAAAGTATTTATCTTCCCAGAGTATATAGGAAGCACTAGTATTCTGATATGTATGTCATTTATTTTAATTTGCCAAATATTACTTAGATAATTGATGATAGTTAACAGAATGTGTGATATACTATGATCAGATGTTTTCATTCATATCCTTACAGATTGGTACTTCTCAAATCCATCAAACTTCCTTTCTTTCATGCTTTCATTCTCACCTCCAAGGAGAATTACATCTTAAAAGTATGTGAGAAATGCTTTACTGTGTTAAGTCTTGCACCACAGGGAGCATACTGAAACATAATTCTCTACAGTGCTACTGCAAGAAGCCACCTGTGGTTTACATCTGCTGCCCATTAAAGTTTAGAAGGTGAGAACTTTGGAGACATCAGATACTGTGCTTTTAGTACAGACATGTAAGCCTTAAAACTCATTGCCTTTTCCCAAAGTGAGTTTAAGAAATATTCTCCCTCTGTCAGTCATGAAGAAAACTAGCAATCTTAGAGAAGTCACTTCTCTTGTACTGAAATCTCAGTGTGTCCACATGGCCATCAATGTGTACACTTACTAAATGATACCTATTAACAATTAAGAATTGGATAGTCCTTAAACTATACTAATTTTTGGCAGAAGTTTTTTTTAATGTCTTCCTTCTCAAGGGAAGATGAATATTTGTCATGTCCCTACCAAAAAAAAAAAAAAAAAAAAAAAAAAGTTCCTGATTTCCATGCTGGAAGTACTGAGAAAATACTACTGTAATGGATCTGGCGTGTTTTAGCACAATAAGAACTTACCAGTTTGCAGACTAAATGCATCAGGAAGAAATGAGATGAAAACAGACATATATGGACTCTTTGTTTATTAGATTAAGGAAAATATCTCCTTACTCCATATATGAAGAGAAATTATTTTGCTTTTTCTTCCAGCTACTGTTGGCACTTCCATAACTTAGGAAAATCAATGAGAAGCTGGATGGGCTGGCTCCAGTGGTAGGGACTTCAGGAGTGGGATGCTGCTTTTGTGCCAGTCCAGTCCAAGCATGCAGCAGCCTACTTTCCCCAGGATGTAGATATAGAAATTGTCAATATTCAAACAAAACTTTAGTACTACTTCTAAAGGCAAGAAGTAATTTATTTATTACTGAACACTAACAGAATTGAAGATTTGGCTTACAGTGAAATTTCTTTGATAGTTGTGGAAAAAAAAGAAAAATAAATGTTTGCCTATAACAATACTTCAAGGTAAAGGTTTCTTACTCTTACGATTTCTTTTCCAGTAAGAATGCCAATCATCAACTATATTATTTTAAATACGGCCCGAGGGAGCTGGCTTAAAAGTGAACACATTCCTTTCTTCTCGAACTCATGTGAGTAAATGTAATAAGTAAGCTGTCCTGCTTTGGAAAGGAGAGACAAAGAAAAACTGAAATCACTCCCTGTGTTTGCAGTACAGGAATACAGAGATTCTTTTATGGCAAAGTTTCAAGATAGCATTCTGAAAACGTTTTGCGAGAAAGAGATAGAGGTACATTTTTTAAAGCAACAAAATCCCAGTTAAAATCAATAGATGTTGAACTCTATAGTCACTTTCCACTCCAGAAAAATCTGACTCCTTAAATTACCTTACCCAGTGTAAAACCAGTTTTTAGATGCTTCCACATATTACTTGTGTGAAAAATTATTACAGCTTTGTGCATTCCCATAATTTCCCCTCTAAATGTAAGTTTCCACATACATTTATGATAGCTCTGCCCTGTGCCCCTACAACGAATGAAGTTTTAAAAAATGTATTTTCTAGAGTAGTTTATCTTTGCTGAACCATTTCAGCACTGACTAGGTCATTTCAGGGCTGCTTACTGAAGAGTGAAAGAGCACTGTGTTTCCTCATAGAAGTGTTAGATTTCAGAGATTTCTAAGACCTACATTTCACTGTAATTCCCACTTGAACAGAGCTCACACTTCTAAAGTCAGATGTCTCTAACAGATAAAACTCCTGGAAAGAATTTCATGTCAACCCCTGAAGGCCTTTTATTTCTTATGATCTGTCTTTATTTTCCCCCTGTGCTTCACAATCTGAACAATCAGAAATGGAAAGGTAAATAAAATCAAGTATAGGAATATTGCCACAATTTGGAAGGCCTTAAAGCCAACTTATCACACAACCAAAGCCAGTCAAGTCAAACTATCTCATGCATGTGTGAGAATGTACTAAAACAACAGCTATTATTATTATTTTTGTGTCATCCATTGCATCTTGGGTGAATACAATCACATTTTAAAGAACTGCCTTTAACCAACAGGATGTGAACATTTTAAAAAGCACTAATAAGCAAAGAGCCAGATCTCTCTCCACTATTTAAACTGAAGGGAAAAAATAGATGAACACTGCTGATGCCACAGAATGTAAAACAAGATACACAGCTCGATCAGGACTTCGAAGAAATAAATCTTAAGAAATTCATAGCTGGTGAGGGAGGGGTCTGATCTCTATCACAATGTCAGTTTTCTTTTCTTTCTTTTTTTTTTTTTTTTTTTTAACGGACTCTTCAGAGGATAATTTTCACATGTATGTATACATATATGTATATGTATGTATACATAGTATTTGTCTATTAATAGATAGTATTTCAGCAGTCATTTTCTGCCCTGCAGGCATTTATAGGAACAGGACATTTTATATGTCAAATATGATGGCTCTTGTGAGGAATTTACTTCTATATTACATTTATCAGTGATCATAACACTTGCTTTTTCAGCACTATTTCAAAACCAGATCAAGTAACAACTGTACTTATAGGAAATATTCACATAAACTCTTTGAAATCTGAAATACAAACAATAACAAACCATAGAAAAAGTACAAAGAATGACTTGATTTCTCCCAGTCACCTAATGTCATATGAGAAAAGTATGAAAATTGGTCATTGCAGGAGCCAGCCTTATTGAAGAAAAATCTGTGACTTGCCTTTACGCCATTGACCATGTATTTTTTCCTTTTTCCACAGTTCCTGGACTCTGCTTTAAACTTGTTGCTCTCAGCTTCCACCTTTTTCCACTTCTTATGCATGCAATTTTTCTGTAGAGATGCCCTCTAACTGATCTGGCCAGTCTGCCCCACAGACAGACCTGTTGCCCTCTGCTGAGAGGCCATCCGAACCACAGAGTTACACATAGCCAGAGAGATGCTTTCCACTGACCTAAGATTTTGTGCTATTTACCACAGTGGTTTGCTTTCAGGGCCTTTTTCAGGGGCTTCTTTCACCTTTAACTAAACCTTAAAGGTCAATTGATATTCCTTCCTTCAGGATGCTTCAGCATCCTTTCTCTGTGCACCCAAAAGCGGTAACCCGTGAAGTAGTCTATAAAGCAATATTGCTTTACAGGTGAGGACCATCTTCAGTGGACCAGCTGATTTTTCTACATTTTAAAAAATATTTGAACACCAGCAGCTGTGTAGAATTACTCTCTCTCTCTGTCACAAATCTGGATAGTTTGTTCTGATATCAATATGTAGATTATATAGATTATAATTTTATTCTGCCAGCTATGTGGATTGCCACAGTATCTTCTGATTCTTATGAACTGCCATCCTCTTCTCTTGTTTCTAGGTGACCATTTTTGGCCTTATTTAAACTGGTGAATATAAGCCCCAAATCTAGTTGATGAGAAAATCCTCAGCTGCCTTAATGCTCTTATACCTTTGTTCTAAAACCCGTATCTTATCTTCCTGCTTGTGTTCAATTTGTAATTTCTCCAGAGGAAAATGAAATCATGGCACATCTAGAGATAAGTCACTGTTCATCACTGTACTGAATGAGAAAGGATGCCCTGCGCATCCTATTTCCCAAATTCTATTGAAACAACTTCTTGCTTCTATTTACCTGCCAAGGCTGCCACTTTATACATCTCAGTGTATCAAAGGGGTCAGAATACTTTCCTGGGAGGCTTTGAAAAGAGCAGTAAGTTTCACCAAAGAACCCAGACCCCATGGTAAATTGCTGTGCAGCACTCTTAAAAATATTTTATTAGAAAAAACATAAGCAATTACCAAGCTGCTAATGAGATTTAATATGTTGCACCTTATCAGAAACCATGATCTAGAGTCATTAATACCACTCAGAGGAACTAGTGAGAACATACTTATGACTTGTAGCAGTACCAGCTGATAGCATAGTAACTGCCATGAGGACTGAAGCTCCATCAAATCTAGTGAACAAACACTTATTTTAATTAATGTTACTGTTTGTTTGCTAAAGCTGTTTCTGTTTAAACGGGGACTTGATCCTTCACAGGCCTTCTTAGCCTTTTATTTGATTATTTATATAGCATTATCCTACCAAGCGTTCTCACTTAAGCATCTTCAATCTCTCTTTAGCTTATAAGACCTCCAGAAACTCAAATCTCTACCGTATCACCTTGTTCATAAATCAGTCCAGACCACAGAATTCACATTCCATTTTGCAGAGGGGAGACATTGGTGAAGCACTCATTATGGTTCGAGCAGCTGATACGCTAGGATATTTGTTTCCTAGCCTCATGTAGACTGGACTTCTACCTATTGAATTATCCTGCCATATTGAGATTTTCCATTGATGTCTTCCATCTAAATCCTTGAAGCAGGACCCTAGCTGATAGACATCAACCACCAAAGTTCAGTGGACATTGGACTAAGACAAGTCATATGTATTTTTTCTAAGAATGTGAGAACATTTAATGAAAATGTTCTACAAACATAATAAGACACAAACATAGTAACTGAAGGTTAATACTCTGACAAGAATAATTTGTATCCAGCCTAAATATTAAGGCGTATATTAGAATATAAATATATAAGGATATATTAAATTCAGTAAATAAAAATACTTTAATGGACGTACAAAGGAGTGCAGATACTGTTACCATGGTTGGTAGGTATTTGAATGCCTGTATTTAGTGAAAATAAACATTAATAATAATGTGGATTAAACTTTTCCCTCCATTTAATATGCAGTATACATGTGGACACTTTTATTTCTCAGTATTCACTTTATCAAGTAAATAGCTCTTAAAATCAGTCTTATTTTTGAAGATTTTTTTTCATGAAGCATGTCTTCTTCCTTAAACATTTATTTCAGAGAGCAAATGGGCTGTCAGAAACATTAATTGATTTAAAAGTCTTGAGTATACTACATTGCTGCACATAGATTTCAAATTTCAGGTTCATATTAGTAGGCACTGTTACTCTTACCCTATATAAATGTGTGTTAGAGTAAAATGCACCAATGCAAATAAATTGCTTATTAGCCACAGGAAAAAAAATAGTTTCTGTATATCCCTAACTAAATAGTAAATAGTGCTTTCTCAGATTGCTAGGTCATTTCCAAAGCTCTGAAACAGTCAGACAAGCTTGCTTCTCACCTTTTATCCATCTTCTGGATCATTTAGTAGCATGGATATCTATTGCACAGTCTCTAGCATCCCAGACACAAAAATTCCATGCTTATCTGTAACAATATGCTCTCAAGGTGTATAAAAGGCCAGTGCCTGAATTTCAGCAATAGTCACCAACGAAAAAAGCTCACAATTATGTTAGTGTGATTACAAACTTTAATGATTACAAACTTTAATTTTACTTCTCAGGAAAAAAATAATTTTGAAGTCCAAATCAAAGGCGCACTGAATATGGATATCTGGGACCGGCATCCTCATTCCCTCTCTGTGTCTGTGAACGATTGCACTGATATTTCAGATTTATGTCTGTATCTGAGGTATTTCTCAGGAGGTTTTTCATGCTGTCCACGCGTAGGATATTACAGGATTCATGGTTACCCTGTTAATCTTATGCTTTTTCATGTAGGGCCTCTAGGTTGCAATTTAGCTCAGAACTGCCAGCATGAGAGGCTCTACAAATACAGAGAAACAGACAATCCCTGTCTCAAGACCTCATAAACTGAACAGACAACAGAAAGGTGGGAGAAAGTATGTATTCATTGTTTTAGGTGAGAACAGGAGTAAACAGACATAGATTCTGATAAACTCACTCTCACTGAGTGCTTTTTAATGAATGTGACTACATTAGTCAGCATTAGAAAAGGTGGCATGATTTAAAGTGATTCGCAAGTTTGTTGTAGAAATAAATATTAATCTTTTTATCTCAGTTCACTGTCTTATTCGTTAGTCCTCTATTTTATTTATGACTTTTCTGATGCTATGTTTCCAAGCATTTAACAAACTTTTATTACAGTCAAAGTGGATGCAGCAGTAATTTACCTGTTCAATCATATTCTAGTCAATTATTTTATGGCACTGATACTCAGATGAGAAGATGTTGCCTGGGTAACAGAATAATCCTCTGTTCTTTTTACAAAAGCTTTAAATCTTTTATTCATTTCATCCCTCATTCAAAGAATTAAGCCACCTCAATATTGCGGTCCAGTATCATTACACTGTATTGTTCCAGCTCCGAAGTAGTTTTTGACTTTCTTGTCACAAGAACCTATGCAAGCCGGACAGAAGAGGGAAATATGTGTGTCCACCTTTTAAAGAGATAGCGGACACAATGCACTGTTCATACGCACAAAATCTCCAGTAATTATGGATAGTGTGAGTCACACAAAACCAACAGCAATACAGCAGTACAAAGCTCATTCTCTCTCATGTTGTTCTCATATCTTGTTCCAGGTCTGCTCAGACATATACTGAGCTGCACATCAGCAATGTATACCAGTGGGATGAGATGTTTGCCCTGAAAAGGGCTGAAAGAAGCCCTGTCAGAAAGCTTCCAGTGTCACTATTGCCAGACACAAGAGAAGAATCATAGTTTGATTATTCTCTGAATCTCCCAAAATGAGATTTCCTGAACTTGCATCTGAAATCCAAACAGTTACATTTAATGAAAATTTTCTTTAACAACAGCAGAGAGGATATCGCCTCAGCTATGAACTCTGCTGTAGTAATACCTTTCATAGAAATGGGTGAATGCTCATCAGCAAGAGTATTCAAAGAAAGATCATGAAAGAACACATAAAGGCCAGTGCCTCTCAATGACTGTGTTAGAGATGTCATGGATACTTGGGGATAGGCTGAAATCAGAAAAGAAGGTAACAAAACTGATGATATAGAAATTGTTTAATTTATGAATAAAATCATAATTTATTCTGCATTTCATCATCTTTTGGGACCCTTAAAAAAGAGAAATGCTGAAGGCTAGGGAAAAGCCTGCAAAGCACTGAAGCATCTGGAATTTTTCAGGCAAACTGGAACAGCAAACTTTTTCAAGTTTTCTTGAAACTGATGCTATTGCACAGCACCAGGTGATGGGATGGGACAGTCAGGGAACATCTGCTGAATGAAAGGAAGCTGACTAAGCCAGCAGGATTACAAACTGAAAAACAGCTGATACAGGACTAAGCCACTCTTGAACCATGTTTACCTGTTCAGTGCTGTGAGATACCAAGGTTTAGTGATCCCTTTGGCAATCTGAGAGCATGTATTTCAACCTGATTAATGTTTAAAACAACTTGTTCCACTGGGATCATTCTGAGGAGGTTGCTGCTACATTAACTCAGTTCTCACCCTTCCATCAGAGTTTGCTTTAAGTGGGAGACTTTCTGCACTTCCTCCCTTCCCATCCACAAGCAAAACACAGTATAATCATGGCAAGCAAGGAGAGAATAAGTGACTGCTGAGTGTATTTTAAAATACGTGTCTCAACAGGGCTAAAGTCTGATTTCTTATCTTTGCTCCAGCTGGATACCAGGAAGTATGTGAGAGGAACTGTTGGTTTTGTATCACAACACCCCTCCTTTGTAATAAGCAATATTGCTTTATTGTGCAGGTGAGCAATCTTACCAAAGTTGACTCAGTAGTTTATTTCTCTATTTGCTAAAAAAGTAGATTTTATTACCAAAAAATAACAGCAAAAGGTACAGAAAAACAATGCAAAATGCGTATCTGCAGTGCTAAGGATCATAGAGTTTGAGTGATGTAGTAATTTCACTGAATAAAGGCTTTCACATGAAATAAATTTCAAATAGGTACTGATAATCATCTGCGAATCTTCAACATATATGTACACCATACTTTTGCTTCATTCTAGGGTATTGCATAATCACTAGAGACAAAATGCAAAAAAATGCAGAAAAATATTCTGTACTTCGGTGAAAGATGTTTTATGGTAAATAAATTGCACTTGTTTTTTCTGTCTTTTTAAATAGAGAATAAAAGACCGTTAGTCCTGTTTTTAGGATCATGCTTTTTGTTTCCTATTTCATTTTGCTATTTAGTTACAGTCTTTTGTCCTTGGTCTGAATGTAACAAGGTATTAATATTTTGAAAATGGTTTTGTTCTTGCCTATAGTAGAATGAATATCTGTTCATAGAGATCTGTAGCTGGTGACACTGTTATCTGTTAGTAAAGGTGGACGTTCCACTTAAGATGGACAAGTTGTGAGTTTGTGTACCATCCTAAACAAACTCTGGTAAGTGCTGAAGAATTTTTTTTCATGCTTGTGGCTCACCATCCTTTACTGGAAAATGAGCAATAATTTACTCCAATTATCAGCTATCTGAATAGAAAAACTGATATTTTCTTTAATCTTTCTTTTCACTGTACTTCTCTTTGCCTTTTATTTTCCATGAAACTCTCATTGCCAAAAAGTTGAGTGACAGCTGGTCCTGTGAATATTTCAGTTTCAGAAAAGCCATGCTTTCCAGACTCGCAGGCCTACCCATATCTGAATGCTAGCAAAAGTATCTCGCCTCCAAACTAGCTGGACAGAAACCTAAGGTAAGGGTCCAGGCAATTTCTAAAGGACTACAGCTATATCTGCAATGTGGATGTCAGCACATGATAATGCCCTGCTTATCTTGAAGGCAGCACAGTGCCTTGTAGTAAGCGGTTTGTCCCAGAGTGTTTTCTAGAGGATCAACTTCACACGCAGCGAAACAAAATGGGCCATGTAGCAGCTTAGCAGCTGTGCCAGCAGCCTAGGCTGGGAGATGCAGAGATTTGGAGCTCTGTTCTCTGGCCTACGTTCCACCAAGCAGTAAAAGCTTTGCCATAAAGTGTCTGCACTGCGGTTGTATCAGAGAACTAAGAAGTTGGAGGCAAGATTCTATTTTTGAGTAAGAAATCAGTGTAAATATATTTCTTCTTTGGCCTGTTGGAAATACCTGCTATTTTTGCCTTTTCTGAATAGCTTAATGAAATAGCTAACAGTTGACAGATAAATATGGCAGAGAGTTAGTTAAGCACAGTAGACTTCACTGTTTTCTGAGTACTCAAATATTTTGTACTGCAGACAGGCTCTCTCTTCTTATTTTGCTCCAGTCTGAATCTACTGCCTTAGAAGTTCACATATATATGCCCAGCAGTTTTAGAAGAACTGGATTAGGCTATGTGTGTTCACTTGAAAAAAGAGTTCCTGGGTAATTCTTGAACTTTTGAGTTATAGCATTTGCCATAAGGAGGCAAGTAATTGAGGCTCTGGTCAAAAGCATCTGATTTCTCATAAAACTGACAGGGTTCTAGGAGTGAAACATTTCAGATTCTGAAATTTGTATATTCATTTTGTGATTTTGTGTTAATTTCAGCAGAACGGTTTAGTCTCAGCAATAGAATCTTTTCATAAACACCTTTTCTATCATCGTTTTCTGAAATTATGAAATGAAATGCAAAGATCTCAGGGTTACAAAGTTAGGCTGTGATCAGATTAGTCTTGACTTCAGATGCACTTTCTTTGCAAAAAACTCCCTACTTGCTTGATTTTAAATAAAAACGTTATCAACACTAATGCTCACTATTGAATTCCACTTGAATTCAGGGATGCTTTGAGATGTTTGCATCCCCTTTCTTTAGTGCAGCTTTAGAAATATCTGAAGTGTTTTGGTATACAGGCATGCTTTGCTGAATAAGTATGTGATTGCTCACACTTCTTTGTTGCTTAGGAGTACTTTGCTGAAAGAGAATCTAATTCTCCAAGTCCTGATAGATCTGAGAATGGGATTACTCCTGCTCCCTCAGTTTAACAATGGATACTTAATTCAGAGAACACTTAAATCTTAAATACTTGGAACAGAAATGATAATGGTAGGGTAACAGCAATATGATTTGTAATGCAAACATAACTCTGCCCAATAGCCTAAATGACCTATCCTTACCAGTTACATATCCTGATTTCAAATACAGCTTTGTATAATGGAATGTAACATAACACATTCCCCAGTTGTTGTGGTATGTTGGTAGATCCCATGAACTCTAGCTGAAGGCCGTGGAAATTAAGGAAGTCTCAGAAGCTTTCACAAGGATTACTCCTGCAGTAATTACTATATATAAAAGATAAAAAGACGAAGACTGTGTGTATATCTATATTTTGGTGCCATTTTTTATTGCTCAAACTCACATCAGCATTATGTAGAATCATGAGCCTAAAGCTATGTAAAATCACAGTTCTGGTTATTTATTGATATGATGAGTGGATGTTGAGTTGATTTTACTAGAACAGAGCTCAAAGATATTTCTTAAGAAATATTATTATCAAGTAACTATCCCTGTAGTCACTACCCTTCTCTTACAATATTTTCCAGAGTCCTTCAACCTCCTCTCATTTGGAATAACAGCATCACTCCCTTTTTCTCCAGCCTTGATTTTAGAGTGTATATGGTTGACCAGCTTAGAAATAGTTGGTGTCTCTAGTTTTGGTTCACATCCATCACTGTGTCTCAGTCTCATTGTGTTAGGGAGGAGCTACAGGGAACAAAGAGATCACACAGAGTCCATCCAATGCACATCTTGCCCTTTGACAGTTTTTCCGTATCAGACATCTCACAATATTCCTATTTATTTCAGCTCTTCCAGTGACCCTTATCATTGTCACAAATCTCTTCCTTATCTCCTCTTCCTCTCTTTGAAGAATCTTGATAATGTATTCAGAGAGAGAATTGATGCACTCTGAAATGTTTTTCATTCCACTATCTGGCCCAGAAAACTAATCCATTCTTACATTCTTAGTTCTTCAACCCATTATTTTTCTGACACTGTCATCACTTCCTTTTGTCTCTCCCTTCTCCTGGTACCTTTCTTCTTATCTTCAGATACCTTAATGTACTCTTAGGCATTTCATTTACTCTTGGTTTTCCAAGGTCAAGAAAATGGATGGAAAACTTACAAGGAAAAGGAGCTTCTGTTGTGTGAAAAAATCCCAACCCACCCCCCCCCTTAACCACCCCTCCCCTTAACCACCCCTCAAAATACTGCCAAAAAGCAAGCCAACAAACCAAGCAAACTACCAAAAAAAAAAAAAAAACTAAAACATGAATAGCAACATGATGCCCAAGAATACTGAATAAAAATACAGAATAGACAAAAACCCTTAAAATTAATGAGATTAGTGGTTGCTCAAGGTCTTGCAGAATTGATCTCTTGAGGTGTTGCCTTCAACTGGTGGCAAAGAGGAAGGAACAAAGCCAATCTTATATTTCTGCGAACACTGAGATGTGTTTTGGGATCAGATTTTGAGGGAAGGCATTCCAGCATTAAACGGTTGCCTTAAAACTGCATTGAGTCATGTACTGTGTCTCAAGGGCAAATTTCTTTAGAAGAGAGTAGGAAAAGACATCAGCTGCAGGTAGTTTCTTGAGTTCCTCCTTTTACAAATTCAATTGTGACTGATAAGAAAAAAGAAGAACAAGCCTTACTGCACTTTTTGTAACAAACTGGCACCACTGCATTTCAAAAACATATAGCCGACATTAGGATCTTGCCAACTCTGGCCATCTAGTGGCATCTTTTTCACTACAAAAAATATCAGTCAAACAGTTAATAGTCATCCCTATTTTGAAGAGAAGCAAAACCTGCAAACAACACATGTCAACTAAAACCAAGAAAGCTTGCCTGAAACTATCTGAATCTGGCCATCTTACTAACATTGTGGCACAGAGAATGTATATAGCTTCCTCCAGTTCATTAAAAATACTGGAATTCCAACCTTTTTTTATGTTCAATACAACCATATAAAACAAACTGAGCACATGGTGTCTGCTGACTGTTCCTAGGTTTTGGCAGGGATCACGAAATATAACTTCAAAGAAATGGCAAATTTTGTTGTTCCAGTTTGCCTGAAAAATTCCAGATGCTTCAGTTCTTTGCAGCTTGGTGCGTTCCTGCGCAAACACACAACGTGTGCTTGTGTATTGTTCTTGCATTAGGGTATGTCTGTCTGGATGTCTTTGCCAAGCAGGAAGGACAGTTTGGAAAATGAGCAGATTGGAGCGTGGGTAACACAAGGTAGGACTCAGCACCTCATGGTGAAAGGGTTTTGTCCGTTTTGGGCGAAGGAGCAGCAACACTGTGATTACTGCAACAGAGCTGTTGCTCTTGCCTTTCTCTATTTAGCAGGTAACTTTGGAGAAGAAATGAGTGTGATGAAAAAAGTTAGCTGGATCCAGTAATTGGTGCTGCAGCATGGAGGCACCCAGAGATCCAGCACGAAGGGGTTTTGATGTGACAGATACTTTGACAGATACTCTTTAGATGGGAACCTTTGAGGGAACAGCTGGACATTTTTGTGTTTACGTAACTTTTGGTGTTGTGTTTGCGGACTAGGAGGAGGCACATCGTTTCCCAGAGGCGTTCAGCAGAGGCAGGCTGAGGCCAGGAGATCCCTGCGGGTGCTTTCCGTGCCCAGGCTGTAGGATCGGAACTTAGGGAGGATCTGAATTCCGTGCCCCAGGCCCGGCGGTGCCAGCCGGGCTACAGCATCGGCAGAAATTGGCCCGGCCAGCGCAGGAGGCCCAGCGCGGGCCCTCACCGCGGCGGCGCGCCCGGCGGCCGCGCGGAACTCGCGCTCTGGCGCCGCGGGGCCCACCCGGAGCCCGGCGGCACGGACCGGCGACGCACCGCCGCGGCGGCGCTTCCTGCGCGGCGGCGGCGGCGGCGCTGGGCAAAGCCGGAGCGCGCTCGGCACTGCCGCTCCCCGCCCGCCGGCCATGCAGCCCTTCACGGTGAACATCAAGCTGTCGGCGCGGACCCTGACGGGCGCTCTGAGCGCGCCCAACAGGGGGGCGGCGGACTGGTGAGGGGCCGGGCCGGGCCGGGCCGGGGCGGGGCGGTCGGCCTGGGCCCGGGGACGGCCCGGCGTCTCTGCAAAGCTTCCTGCTAGCCAGAGGGCCCCGTAGTTAAAAGCTTTAAGCTGAGGCTTACGTACAAGTACTGTTAGGCACTGGGCAAACTTACGAGAGCCCCCTCTCCTCTTCTGCCCTCTCTGTTCCTGCAGAGGCCAGCAAAGCATAGGCAGGGAGCAGTGGAGTTTGAGCTGCCCGGTTCCCAAGCAAGGACAAAGCCAGGTCTTTAGAAGGGTTTATTTTATTTTTATTCTGGTAATATTTGTTTCTGGACTTGTAAAGGACTTGCTGATGTAACAAACCATTGAGATTTGAGTGGCTTCTTCTGGTTTCCAATATTGGTCTTTTTTTCAGTTACATTTTGAGTAGTATACAAACCATAAATACATTGGTTTTCATATTTATCGACAAGTTCACCCAACTGTTCTGGGAAACATTAACCTAAGGCTGCTGAATCTGAGGCAGAGAAATTAAAACTTTTTAAAAACTATGACCTTTAAGTTTGTCACCTCTCAAAGAACATTGCCTGAAATTCTCTCTTCTATTTTTACTCTTTGATTTTCTTCCTTGATGTTCTCCCTTGCTTAGTCTTCACCACAGCTGTATGATTGTCGTCAACTTGTGAGGTCGAATAGGCCTCAACAGATTTTTCGTGATTTCTGTAACCACTCATGCACTGTTTCAAAAAAAAAAAAAAAAAAAAAAAAAACTTATCAGCTTGTTCATTTATTAAATCTAAGAATTTACAAAAGGGAATGTTTATAGGTAAACACAAAGAGATACTTTGTGGCTTTTTAGGATTACATCAGCAAATGGTTCAGTAGGTGGTGCTGGAATTGCAGTTCATAGTGCTTTGGGGTGTTATGTTACTAAGTGGCTTTTACTGTTTGATACTTGTGTCTAGTAGTACGAATTCATCTTACCAAAACAAGCATTGTTATGGATGTGAACTGATTTTTGTTATTTTTGCCTGTTTGATGATATTGTATGCTATTCTAGGGGTTGGCAAGGTTTGATTGCATATGGATGTCATTCTCTTGTGCTCATAGTTGATGCCAGTACTGCTCAGACTTTACAAGTTTTGGAAAGACACAAAGCTAATGTTGTCAAGGTGAGATATATGTGTTTTAAGGTATATTACTTGATTATGATGTGTATATTATTATTCTAAATCACTATGAATGTTTGATATTATATGGAACTTGCTTGCCTTTGGCACCTTTTTCGGGTAAGCCTTATCCTTGGCCTTAATTATCCTCAGGGTAGCCTTTACAGTGAATAAAAAAATAAATTCCAGTGTCTAAAATTTTATAAAAAATACCAAATATTTGCAGTAAGGAGGTAGGTGCTGTAGTGACAACTTTGTTTTAAAATTTTCACTTAGGTTAAACAGTAGGTTGTATCAAAATCAGTTTGTTCCATCAATTTGATGTGCTTCAGCTACATTTTCAAGTTTTGAGAAGTAACTTCATTTTAGTAGAAAACCAAACATTAAAGTCCAAACAGTCTTTATGTAATTTATAAGAGAATTTTACGAACCCACCATCTGGTGCTTTATTAAGAGAAGTAGACTCTAGGAAAGTACTTCCTCTTAGGAGAGTACTTTTACAAAAAAATGTGATTATAGGAATAATTTTTTGATTCATCTCCAAAAATGAGAGGAATGAAATGTACATTTATTCTGATATATTAAGAAACAGGGGTAATCTTGCTCTTTGAATTTGGTGAGATGCAGGGCACAGATTGTTGAAAAATAAGCAGTTGTCACCCCTGTTTCTGGCTAATGCTGCTGTATTTTTGAGTCAGGATGGAGAGGCAATGGTCAACACAGTAAGACAATAATTCCTTCTAGGAGAGGACCAGGGACTCTGGTGGAGCACAGTGTGACTGCAATGAGGAAGGAGAGCTTAAGAGTGTTAGAGCTGCACGTGTTCTGTTTAAGACTTCTCGCTTTTTAGTGTTCATAACTGCTGACAGCTCCACCCTTGGGAATTGATATTTTCCATGCTTGGTATTTGCTTGGAAGTAATATCTATTTAACTGAGGAAGAAATAGCTTTGTAGATTTCTCGTATTGCTTTTCTTAGTATTATATATTTACATTTCACATGTAGATGCTCTCACAGGAAATTTTTTTGTTTGTTTGTTTTTTGAACATTAGGGAGCAGGAATTACAAAATTAAAATTTGCAGGTAGAGGAGACTCTCCCAGGAATTCTTTTAGCGATTCTGGTAGAAATATGCTTTAGCTTTGTAGTTAGAACTTTTTTAAGATTGCTTACTATACCTATGTAATGTTTTGTTTAATTTATTCAGCTATGCTTTTTGAGGTGCATCCTCGTCATACCAGGGTAGATGTAGCAAAACGGTGGCTAGTTTTCTGAATTCAGTTGTAAATCTAATTGATTTTTCAAGGTAGTGCTGCATAATGATAATTCTTAAATATATGCTTACACAGACATCATTAACTGATGAGTTATTTAGCCTTTGACCAGTTTTCATCTGTATCTTCAGGTTAAATGGGCTAAAGAAAACTACCATCACAATATTGGCTCTCCATATTCTTTACGTTTAGCTTCTGCTGATGCTACTGGAAAAATAATTGTTTGGGATGTGGCAACAGGAACAGCTCGTTGTGAAATACAAGAACATGCAAAACCAATTCAAGGTAATGATAATCGGTGATGTTTGTATGGAAGTTACTTTAGGAAGCCTTAGGTAAAAGTCTGTCAGCTAGGATTTATAAATTATGCCTAGTTCTGCCATTGAGTTTTACTGTTGGGGTTATTCACCTTCTGTACGTTTATTTACTCATCTTCTGTGTAAGACATAATGTCTCCCAGAGTGAAGCTGTGTTAATTCATTATGGTAGTATCTTCTAGGTTATTTTGACAAAAAGTTGCAAACTATTTTTGTTAATGTTACTGACTGAAATCATAAAAGTAACTGTCAAGTACATCTTCCTGTTTTTGAATTGGAGATCTAGAGCAGCCTGCACTCCATCTGAATATTAGTGCCATTTGTAGAGGTGTAGTATTTTTACAGCATTGCATTACTGTAAGTTAGAGTTTTGATTGTGCACTTTGATAATGACTACTTTGATAATTATTTAGATGATTCGTTACATAGCTACTGCTAGCTAGAAATAATAGCCTTATAACATAAATTTGCAATGTAACCATAAAGAGAAGTTGTTTTTTTTCTGAGCATCTGTGCAATTGGCAGTTAATGGGAGCAGTGATGCTTTTCTATGCATAGGTAGCAATAATAGAGATAAATGTGAAGAATTAGCAACTGAACAGTCAAGAGAAAAAGTAAGTTTTGGATGGATACAAATGTTTTCTGCTTTCATTTAGGAAGATAGCTTACTAGTGGCATTTGCTTCTTATGATTCTGCTTTATATATGGTTGCCCAGTGCAACTGGGATGGTTTGGAAAGTACCCAAGAAATTCTGCCTGAACAGTTTGGGGCAGCTGGGTATTTGAAGATGCTTTATCTTGTTTGCATAAAAAAAGACTGTTTCAGCATATGCTTATTCTCAACATATCTCTAGCTTTTAAAAATGTACACATTTCACAAATTTTGAGAGGAAGTAGGAAAGAAGTGGGGGAAAAACAGCCTAATCATTTTTGATGTTGGAAGCTATAGAGAATTTATGCTCACTTATGCTAGGGTAGAAATCTCTAGAAGTTTGGCCTGGCATAGAAGGTAGTGGTATTTTAATTGGGCTTAAAGGGGAGAGAACAGAAAATTTAGCCATTAACCTGATATAACACAACTAAGAGAAGGTGGGAAAAGAGCAATATTTCTCCTGGCTTCTGTTTGTGTTCTTCCGTTAGTGGGGTGAATGCTCGCTTTCATTAGTTAGCATCTTGTACTTCATCAGTACAGAAATTGTAGTAGTGGTTAGAACAGGGAGTCAAAAGATCTAGACTTTCTTCCTAGTAACATCAGATATCCATTATCATCTTTATTATCACTTTAATTGGTGCAGTTTGTAGTTGATAGTACTACTCTTCTACTATCGCAACACTTGATTTGGGAGGGACAGACTTGTGATAAACGTTTTTCTGCGTATTGGAAACACTTACAACGGATCTCTCCAAGAGCTGGCTAGAGTACCGGTTAGCTTTGTAAAGGACATGCTACTGTGGCTGGACTGTTTCCAATACCTGAGCTGCTGCTGGGACTAGACTGCAGTCAACGTTAGACCAGCTATTTTGAAGTCAATTGGGAAGGATAACTCTACAGGTGCAGCAGCATTTACATGCTCTGGGTGTATGGTGAATTTTTTGTTTATTGCTGCTGTTGTCTATTAGCAACATATCTGCAAATTATTTCTGAAGTAAAACTTAGATTACCTTTCCTTTAGAAAAAACCCTACGATAGTGATTTTTCTAAAATTAATTTATAGTTTATGTGGACTATTTTTAAAAAACTTACCATGACCTTTGCATTTTTCCTGTTTTATTTTGAATTCTGTCATCTGAAAAACCCCTTACAAAATCAGTTTTATACATTATGCTTCTATTTTTATAAACTCTGGGAAAGTAGGTACAGTATAGTAACACTACCTGTAAGTCATATAGTAGGATGCTGAATATTTATTCTTCTTTAAGTGCAATTAATGTTATTAACATTTTCTTGTGTTATAAGTTGTTTCTTATCCCTGACACTGAGTCATTGAATGTTTAATGTGGTTTTACCCATGCCCTATGAAGGTTTCCCTGCCCCCCCAACTTTTGCAGACCTAGTGGAAGCCTTTCAGTGTGTAATTCTATTGGGTGGGGAAAAAATCAATAAGCAACAGAATTAAAATTGTATTTTTTCCTCAGTCCCTAGTTTTATTTACCAATAGCCTATGACAAAAGCAGCTTGTCAGCTACTTTCCATCTTCTTCTGAGCCTCTGACTGTTTTCTGCAAGCCTGTAGAAAATAGTGGAAATGCAGAGATTCAGCACTGGAGTGATCTGTCAGCTCTTTGTATGTTGTCTGCAAAGGTTTCATAGGATAAAAGCTGGAGCTTTGCTGCTTCAGTGACAAGAAAAGTAGTGCTTCATTGTAAGTCATTCTATATTTGATCCAAAGCCTTCATTTGGTGGAGAAGGAGTTAACAGTGTGGGTACACACAGTATGAACAAAAGGCTGAAGGGTTTTTTTTGCTGCCTTTCTGAAACCCAATGAGAAACACTTACCAGATCTGAAAAAAGAAAGCTGAGTTGACAAACAGAAAAATGTCTGAGGAGAAAAGGTTTTTTTTTCCACATCCTTAGCTTCTTTACAGCATGTTGCTTTAAATTATGACTTGGTGAGGCTGTGCAGTGGTGGGAGCTGGACTGAGGGTGAGGCTTTGTTCATTGCCTGCTCATCCCTTTCCATTATCTGGTATATTGTCCCATGTAGTGTGCATTGCTACACAGTTTTTGTGTACACAGTTTTGAAAATACATTATACATTCCATTGAGTGTCTTTTGTGTTCGTTTTTTAAAGAGAAAATTGCATATTGAAAACCATTGTCTATGAAGATTTGAATAACTGTTTCTTCTTCTCATCAACTTAGAAATATCTCAGAAGTAATTGATATTTCATGCAAATGATTTATATGCATTTTTATGACGTCCTGATGTTATTTTATTATACATAGCATGTGAAAATTTTATCTTACTAAATTTGTTCTCAATTTGTGTGGTATTATATATTCTGCAAAATTTCAGATTTGTTTGCAGCTTTTATTTTAGTTTGAAAGTCATTTCTGCCTGCCTTCCTTCTTTTCTCTCTGCTTTATTTTTACTTGTCCTGATTAGAGCACATTGTCCAGGTGTTCAAGCAGTGGAGATTTATTCTCATCTGGCAAGTAAATCTAAATGAAGATTACCAAAAGGGTATGGGAAGAGAGAAGCAGAAATTTTCAGAGGGCATCTGAGCACCCCTCTTTGATTATACGTTTCTTTTGGTAACTATATGTACTGTCAGGCTATATACCTGAATAATATTTTGAAATATTGAAGCATTATACGTATAGACTAAAACCAGAATGCCTCTGATATAGGTATAGAGGTGCTAAGGTGAAGCAATACTTTGTAGTATGGGGCAGAATACCTGATCTCCAATTGAAAAAGAATTTACTTGTTTCATTACAGTTTTACTAGTGTAGCTACCTTTGGTTCTTCTGACTGATGTAGCGTAATATAGCTGTTTATCTTAAGTATTTGTTTGGTGATATCAAGCAGTGATAGTCGGCAAGCTTACCTCTTCAGACTAACCATATCACTTAGGCGATGTACTTGTGTACAGGTGTGGTACGGTCGCTTTCATTCTACTTTTGAACTCAGGACTCTCTGTTAAAATTATTTTAAGTAGAAAATGCATTTTCTTCCATATCTAACGCTGACACTATTTCAGTTTTTAAATACTATTTTGGGGTGTTGTATTGTTCTGTTCATTGTGACTCTGTGATAGTTCTGCATACTACAGTGTGTTGTATCATATAGAAATTTCCTGACTGAAAAGACTTGAATCCTTCAGCTGAGATGTGGATTTGCATGTGTGTGGACATGGATAATCCACTGCATTGTTACTTATTACAAATGTAAATTCAGGGAGCAAAATGAATTTATCTTTTGGAGCAAGAAGTAGAAACATGATGTTCATAAGTCAATGTTCATTTCTTTAAAGACAAGGTGTTCTCAGAAGAAGAATATTTTTGAAATAGATCAACTTTAGAAAATCAGTGTCAAAGCTGACTGTTTTTCATTCTTTGTCTTGACAGACATGCAGTGGTTGTGGAATCAAGATGCTTCTAGAGATCTACTGCTTGCAGTTCATCCACCTAACTATATTGTACTGTGGAATGCAGATACAGGCACCAAACTTTGGAAGAAAAGTTATGCGGAAAATATTCTGTCTTTTTCGTTTGACCCCTTTGATCCATCACACTTAGCTTGTAAGTTTATAAAATAGTAATAAAGGACAGTTTTAATACAGCAGGCTAATTTGCACTGGCAGAAATTAGAAAAATATCTGTTTGATGTTATCCAGAATCGTGAATACTTATATTACTACCATTAGATCAAGCTGGAGATGAACATTAAGGGGAGGAAAAGTAGACACACACTAAGAAATACAGCCAGAGATATTGCAAGAGTTTGGTGTGACCTGAATATATGTGACCAGGAAAAATGTGTTAGTTAAATGAAAGGTATTGAGATTAAAGAAATTGATTAGAGATGATAATGCTGGGAAAAATTCTTATGGCAAAGACAGAGGAGTCTTTCATTCATATTAAATTCAAAGATGTTGTTGTGAGAGGGGAAAAGAGGACATTGGTAGGGAAGAGAAGTCAGAGGTCTGAAAAGAAATGTTTGAGATTTTTATAAAGGTGGAAAGCTTGTGAAGAGCAAGCTGGAGGAAGCCAAGTAGAGAAAGTCCTGTTAAGCAGCCATAACAAGTTAGAGAAGCATTGGATGCTGAGAAAGAAAATCCAGTTTGATAAAAGTAGACCAAGAATGCATAGCATCTTGAATGTAAAGGGTTTTGTTTGTTTGTTTGTTTGTTTTATGTAAAAAAGGAATGCAGTGTTATTCTCAGTTTCAAAAGCAATTCAGGTGCCAGGGAGATGCATTGCATATTTATTTATGTTTTAGCAGAAAAAAAAATAAGGAGAAATAGTGAAAATGACCATTTTATTCTTTAATTTAGCTTAATCTCACCTGGTCTGTAATGAGATAAGGTGCAGAACCGAGGCTTTATATTTGTGTTTTTTATCTGCTATACCATTCAAACTGGAAAAGTCTTTTTGTTCATAAACATGTAGAAAAATGTTAGCTGTCTCTTTACAGCTTGATTCAATTTTTATGCTGCAACATAAGTAATAATGATTTTAATGATTCTTTGAGCAGTGCTCTGTGTGAGAACAGAAATGGCGATATAGCCAGTGTCAGTAACCCTGCTTTGTGTTTGTACTGTGAAGCTTAATGAAGAATAGTTGATGACAGAGATTCACTGTATGGAACAAATATGAGAGGACAAACGAAAGGTTTCTGCCAATAATTTCACAGTATTTTTTTTAGTATAGACTTAATTTGGAAAAATGGAATTCTGTGGATTTTAATGAATTGCAGTAGACCATCTGCTACCCTTTCAGTAGAAGGTGCATGTTAGCTAGAATTACGAGTTTTCCATCTAGTAGGCGATTATTAAAGCCATTATCATTTCTCCCCACCAAAGTTGCATTAAAATAAAACACCATGATAAAATTGCAGATTACATTTTACTGTAATAAAAACTGTTTTTCTTGGTACAGTGCTCACCAGTGAGGGAATAGTGTTCATCTCCGACTTCTCTCCTTCCAAAGCTCCTGCCAGCTCAGGGAAGAAGGTCTACATCTCCAGTCCCCATTCCAGTCCTTCTCACAACAAGCTAGCTGCTGCTACAGGGGCCAAAAAAGCCCTTGATAAAGTAAAAATTTTAATTAGTAATGAAAAACCAAGGTAGGTTACAAATATTTCTTCTCAGATATTTTTTATACCTATGTATTCTCTAGAGATTATTGGATTAAATATTGTGAGATAATTTATAAAATACTACAATGCAGTAGTAGATAGACAATAAAGAAGGTGTTATTATAGGTGTTTGATCCACATAGTGGATATTTTTCATCTTTATGGCATTGAAGCTCAAGACCGTCTGAGGATATGTGAAGAATGACAATTTTTATTTTTTGGTAAGTTCATGGTGCATTGTCTTCCATTAACTTTGGTTTCTTAATTAAGGTTCAGTTGATTTCCATTTCAAAAAATGGTTCCTCATTTTAGTTGCCAGGCAAGAGAGGATCTATTTTTAAATGCACCTTGAATTTTAACATGCTCTTTGTGCATTCAACGGATGTGCCCTGTATATGATTTTTTTTTTAAATCATATCTGTTAACAATATAGACAAATAAACTTTTCTTTGCAAAATCTCTCATGACCTTGTAAAGCCAATATAGCCTTTAATGAAGGAATTGGATTTTATTCTCGTTTGACATCACTGAGTTACTGCATACCTTCTGACTGAAAAGCCAGGTTTTATTCTCTTTGGTTGAAACTGCAGATTGCTAATGGTGCTGCTGATAGTTGGCTGTTTGTCTTTAATTTTGATAATTTTCAAAAACTGCATCCAGTTAATTTTGGAGTTTCTGGGAATGCTGTTGGTGTCCATGGGCAGATTTCTGTTGTCTTTTAGTGAAAATCAGAAGTGAGAAAAACGGCAAAAGCATGTACCAATGGTTTATAAATAGCAAATCTTAAAAGTTAAGTGACTATTGACTTAATTAAGAGAGGCAGTTACAATATGAACAATTGGAATAAAAACAAGTGTGTGTAGGGATTCTGAAAGCTTAGTGTAGGGAGAAGCTGGATATATGCTCATAGATGGGAACTCTGGTGAAGCATAGTAAGATCTTCCATGAGTGAGAATGAAATGGAAAACTTAGAGATTCTTACAAAGATAGAGTTTGGGAGGTTGTGGATCTAAGGTTTATGGACACCTTTCGTGCTTAAGGGCACTATGTAAGTGCAATAAGAAGCTGAATTCTCAAGAAGTGAAATTGAAAAGGAGAGGTACAACACAGCTAACAAAATCTCTATTTGTACTGACATTGAATGCAGTGAATAAACCGGTTTGTCTTTCGTATTTCAAGTTGTTTGATATTTATTTTATTTTATTTGATATTTATTTTTTAAAATAGGCAAATGAACAATGTTGTCTAGAAATAGTACTTTGCACAGATCTATATTACTGTTGAACAGTTGTGTTACAGCTGAACTAAAGAAACACAAATGCTTGTTTTTATCCAGTGTTTCTTACAAAACTTGGTCAGAAGGTACCTGTTGTACATGATTACTTTCCCTATTTTGAATAGCTTTTAGTTTCATTTTATTGTTGGAAAGCTTTGAAATGGAGTATACCTTTAAAACTGAAGCTTTGTCTGGTTTGGATGAGAAAACTTACCAAATTGGGCGTCATCCTTGTTTCAGATAGTAATTGGAGTAAGATTCATTTAAAGTGAAGTAATATATTTAGAAGAAAGGTATTGTTCATAAAACATGTTTTCAACTTGTGGAGTAGAAGACTGCCTGTTCTTCTCTTAGGTTCTAACCATGCTGAATAGTGTTCATGTTGCCTTCAGATCATTGTTGCAATCTAGTCCAGGTTAGTCCAGTGATAGGAGAAAAAGAAGAAAAAGATGGAGATGATGTTCTTTCTGCATGCTTGGTTTCAAACTCAAGTGTTAAACTTTAGGATGAACAAAGCCTTTATATAAGGGTATAATATTGACAGTCGTTCTTCCAATTCAGTTCATAAAAATGACTGTATTGTCCCAGAATGTTTTGTATAAGTGGATGGTGTAATGTTCTGCTGTAGCTAACAGTTTCTTGCAGGTGTAAATTCAGAAACACCTTTTTTGGCCAGGGCAGGTGGGGAGAGGAGTGAAAAGAGGTTAAAAGAGTTTGTTTCAATTGTGGAATGAGAAGGGCTGTAGTAAGAGAACTGAAAATTAGTAGCGGTACCTGAGAAGAGTTCTGTCACCCTGATGTTGTGTTTGATACTGCAATAATAAGCTTTTAAAATTTAATATAATATAAATAAAATTAGAATTTAAACATATGTACTGCTGTTTTTGTGTATTTTATGACTTTTTAAAACTATATTTTTACAAGTTTGAGGGGTTTCTGGAAATTATCTAGACCTCTTTTTTGTGGTGTAATTCTTTTATTTCTTTTTTCACTTTCCATTTATGTATTTCTCAAATCAGTGACTGAGAATAAACTATTCAGACTGTATTGTCAGTTAGCACTTAACAACAAACTTTATTAAGTATTTGAAATTTATGCTCCATTTTAATAAGTTCTTTAAATTGCAAACAGAGCAGAAGACTTGTTGACATGTCATTCTGTAATCGTTTAAGAAATTATGATTTTTTATATTAAGTTAAAGGGCATGATCTTATCTTGTTGTATTTTATTATGCCTGACTTGTACTGTATTGAGCAGAATCTGATTTCCAAATACTGAGATAGTACATATGCTGCTGCAATGTTATGTATATTCAGTAATCACAGCAAACCAACAAGTGCAACCAAATCAACAATGCATTTTTCTGCATTCTTCTGATTACATTTTGAATTGTATATGAATGTTGCTAAGGGTATGACAGTAATCTCCTTTTCCCTCCTTTTCCCTCCAGAACACCACAAAAGCTATAATGGGGAAAAGGGAGGAAAAATTGTAGCAGTGGTGATTTGTCTGGCTTTACATTATTTTAAGGAAGCTGTGAGGAAAGAGGAGCAAGATATTATTGGGAAAGTGATTACAAACATAAGTTGACTCGAACTCATGAAACAAGCTTATAATGGAAAGGTTTAGAGTATGCTGGAAGGAGGAGATTAAAAACAAACAAAACCATTCGAAAGGGATGCTTCAAAACTGAGCACAGGATAAGGATGATTTCCTTCAGTGTGACTTACATATAGTTCATTGGATTACATGTACTTGATGAACCTCTTTACCTTGCAGCCTCTTGCCTGTTAAAATTGCATAGCATCTAACTTAATAGTGTTTCAGTCAATATTCCTCAATAACATTCTTGTTCTTTATTACTTCCTCTGATTTGGAAGTCTAGTATTTAAGGCTAGTTCATTTCATTTCAGAATAAAGTAATATGTATAGAAATATGAAAATTCATAACTGAATTGCTCAGTATTTGAGGTGTTTAAGAATTATACTTGCTTCATTTGAATTACTTTAAAATTATTTTAAATTCAAATTTTTAAATTATTTTTAAATTACTCTAAAATCTTTTTTTTAAACAGAAGTTGAACGTATTTTGAAGATCAGTGTTACTTTGCAGTACTGCAGCAATTAAATGGATTTCTGCAGTTCACTAGCAATCAAAATAAGCAATATTACAGGCAAATTAATCCTGTTAATTTTATTTTGAACTCAAAATATTTGTTAGTACAGGAAATTATTAAAGGTGTTCTTTATTTGGGGGTTACTTAAAATTTATTTTTGATATATTGCAGTGCTGAATCTGTTACACTGAACGATTGTCTTCAATTGTCATACTTACCTTCCAAAAGAAATTACATGTTGTTACTCTATCCCAGAGAAATTTTGATTCTTGACTTGGAAGTGAATCAGACAGTGGGTGTGATTGCAATCGAAAGAACAGGTGTGCCTTTCCTACAGGTAATAAAAATTTGACTTGTTTCTGTCATTGTAGTAGACTGTCAAAATCACCTGCAAGTTCATGTCCCACTGATAGTTGTGTTTTGATTATTACTAGAGTAAGAAAAGTAGTAAACTCCGAGGCGGTTGGGGGGGGAATGGAATTGCCTCTATTGTCACTGTTTAATGCAGTTTTCTGTTGTCTGCAGCAAATGCGTCGCATTTTGTAGTGTTAAAAAAGTTACCAGTCTGGAAACAGTGCTGTGGAAAAAAGACATTTTATTTTCCAGCAGTTAAGTCTTTTGTATACAAGTTATCTGAGCATTGATCAAATAGCTAAGTCTAGTCTGAGGGGTTACTGAAGCATGTTGGTTGTCTTGGAATCATGAATTATCCCATCAAAAAGGAAAGTTTAAAAGATCTTAACTGAAGTATATGAGAAAGTGGATGTTAGAAAAAACCTCACTGAATTGCTCAAAACCATCTATCTGTACTAGTATCATTAGCATCATCTGTTGATTCTTCAAATAGATTTCAAATATACTGGTTATCTTTTGAAGAAAAGATGCTCAAATCTTGTTTACATAATAAGGTTCATAATTCCCATATGTGCTAGTGACTTTATGAGCTGATAGGCTAGTTTATTTTCGGTTACTTGATTATAGAAGTCTTCAGGTTAGGTTTAAAATGCTGTTGTGCCAAATTCACTAAGTTCTTGGATTTTTCATGAATGTTTGGGTATATTTTGAGCAATAACGTCTCCGAAGTTATGAAGAGCTGTACTTTTTTCCACAGTATACCATTCTGCATCTTACTACTTGATGAGTTTAGGAATAAGATTTAAGAAATAAGATTTAAAAACATGAGATTAAAAAATCTAACTGAATTTCTTGTTATTAAGAATAGATGATGTGGAGCTGTTGCCTGTTTTTTTTTTTTTGTTGTTGTTGTTGTTTTGTTTTTTTTACTTTTTCTGGCACTGATGCTTTGTATATCAGTTTTTATTGAGTTTGCCTTAGTCACCAGTAATGCAGCTAAGCAAATTCATCAAAATAGTGCCTTAATGGTAAAGTTCTTAATGACTGTTGTGCATGCAGCATGTTCATTTACAGGTGTACTTTACAAAAGATATAATTTTGTTAATCAAATATAATGTGATATCTGTTTACACAGGTAGTTCCTTGCTTTCAGCGTGATGGGTTATTTTGCCTACATGAAAATGGCTGTATAACTTTAAGAGTTCGCAGATCTAACTGCTGTGTAACTGGAACTCCAAATGAAGAACCAGGTAAGTTTGGTGTCAGCAAATGGCCAGAAATGGATTTTGAGGCATTTCAATTATTTAGCACCAGTATTCAGTCCTGTTCTTCCAGATTTGAAGGCATCACCATCATGCCTTGTTCACTATGGTGAATTACAGCGCTCCTAGTGTTTTTTTTTTCCTATTAAATCCATTGAATGTATACTGTATTTTCCCAAAATTATTTTTGACGTCCTTGATATGTAATGCAAATAAGACATGAATGTCCTGAAAATGTTTTCATTAATGAAAATACTATTTTAGTTGTGAAATGGTTTAACAATTCAATATATAAGAAATGTTTAGATAAAAGATGATTAATTTGTTCTTTTTATCTTTCGGGGAAGAAGGTATTTTACTGACAACCACAACGATTTTTGGAAGTAATTTCGTCTGAAGAATTGATTTTGGAACTGTTTTCCGTTGACTTAAATCTACATTAAGTTCTAAACGACTA
Organism: Rhea pennata; assembly: GCF_028389875.1. Classification (NCBI taxonomy): domain Eukaryota; kingdom Metazoa; phylum Chordata; class Aves; order Rheiformes; family Rheidae; genus Rhea; species Rhea pennata. The sequence goes on along the minus strand of NC_084669.1, from coordinate 5,844,054 downwards.
AGTTTTTATCTTCTTTATAGAATCTTACTAAGAGTGACTACTGAATATATATAGTTTAGGGAATAGTAAAAGACGTATAAAAATAGTTCTGTAAATATATAGCTAGGGGGACAATAAAAGTTGACTAAAAATAATTCTGTAAATGTCAAATTCATTGCGAGAATAAATGACTTTTTTTTTAATTACCTTTTTTTTAATGTGGTTGGTAATTTGGCAATTTTTCATGAGCTACAGCATTACTTGTTTCTAGTTTTTACTAGCAAGTCAAATGAAATTTGGATTGTGGAGAGAAGATTCAGTTTCTTTCCAGATGTAAAACAGTAACTTTTTAGATTCAAGTGGAATAAGCCACTTTAAAGACCCAGTTGTACTTTGGAGAACTCTTCAGAGCCATACACTAAATACAGCAAAATCAGCTATATCTAGTCTCTGATATACGTACACACACACACACACACACACACACAAAAATATGTGTGTGTATATAAAACACATTTTTCTTCCCTGAATAGTTCAAAGGAAGCATGTGGATTTCAACCAAAGAACTCGGTCACTGTAACCATTTACTTCTGAGGATCCATCCCCTTGTATGCTTTCTATTCTAATTGTTTGTGTCATTTGGCACATTGATGTTGCAGATCCCGACCCAGTTCAGGAGCTGATTTATGATTTAAGAAGTCAATGTGATGCAATTAGAGTAACAAAAACGGTTCGTCCATTCAGTATGGTGTGTTGCCCAGTGAATGAGAATTCTGCAGCTCTCATAGTCAGCGATGGCAGGGTAATGATCTGGGAATTAAAATCCAATATTTCTGGCAGAAATTTGCAGAACAGGTAATGGGATTTATTTTTCTCATCAAATCTTTCATCAGCTACATTTACCAGAGTTATATTAAATTATATTCTGAAAGTAACAATGTTTGTTTTGCTTGTGTGTATGATAGTATGGCATGTGCTATGCATATGTGTGAAAGAAAGAAGAAATATATCATCCAAAGGGATTAGTATGTAGTCTTCCCCCTTTAAAAATAATTTCTACCCAAGTGGATGGCATAAGGAAACAAAAGATAGAAGGAATATTCACAGGGAATATTTTCTTCTTATTTGTCTTTCTTCAGACTATATAATTTTCTATGGGATTGGAGCCATCAGTTTCAATGGCACAAAAAGCAGTCTGCAAAATTAGTCTGGAAATTACTAGATTTTTAGTAGGGAAAAAATACTCTGCTAGCTTCCTATGAGTTGACACAGAGCAATATGAGGCTGCACAGCAGGTGGCTGGAATATGGTAGTGTAAACAGTTAACATATCTTATATCCAAAGCATTTAGTGTTTTAGATTGAGCAGTTTCTAAAAATGCTATGTGAAATAGTATAGTTCTTTGAACATTCAATCTATTAAGGTCATTTGACTGCAATAAGCCTTTGACTATGGAATAAAATAGATTACTTACTGGCATAAAAGAAAAATAAAATTCTTGATATACTTTTAAATGCCAAAAATACCAGATTTTCAATGTAGCTCTTTTTGTTGCTTATCAGAGATTTAAAATTTTTATTGTTGGTATTCCCCAAAGTACTATTAGCTGGATTCTTTGTGATAGAAGAGTGTTGTTTATGATCCATATGTTGCTGGGTTTTATTCCTTGGATTCTTTAAGTGCATTTCTAAAACACTGATTTTCATCATGATTATATAACTAGGAATAATGGTATAATATGAGAACTACTGGGCCTAGAAGATTCCCAAATATGATTGGTTTGTACTGAAAAGTAAAGAATATTTCTAGTTGGCACAGAATTGTAAAGAATTTTTTAGGAGTCTTCCTCCTTTGGCTCTTGCTTTACTGGATTGGATCTGATCTTGCTTAAAATTTGAACACAAAGACTGTTAAAGTGGGAATTTAAGGAGAAGGGTATTTGCTGTGCCTTAAACTGAATTTTTGTGTGGGTGCAATCTGCAGTCTCTGGTGATCACATAGGCCTGTCCTCAGGCTAGTAAGTTTATAGTCAAGTTTGCAGGGGCCATTTGAGTCCCGTTCAACAGGAGATTGCATTGGAACCCCAGTTACAGTCACTAGGAAAAAATACCCCCCAAACTGATGCATAGATACCCAACAAGAGTATAAACACAGGTAATATGAGAAGTTTCTGTTGTACCTTTGTGTATGCAAAGGCAATCGTATTTCATCTGTTTGAGAGAAAGGTGTTATTTCAGTGTTGGGCTTCATCATCTGGATCCTATATAGGAAGTGCTCTTCTGAGCAGAACTTTTGGAATCTGTGTTCTTAAATGTCTAAATATTTCTGATTGCTTGCTAGGTGTATTCATTAATGTAGTTGTAAATATTAATAAACGCTGTATTTAAAAGACTTCTTTCAGTGCTTGGGTGCACTTCTGAACAAGAGACACATATTTGTTTTTCCATGTATAATAAAAGTTACTGGCAAAAATCTGTGCAAGTCAGAAGAAACTGGTTCTGAATTGTGTATATTTTCTCATAGTAGAAACATCTCATGGGAGCTGATGTAAGAAGTAATCATTTCAAAATGATTTTGCAAGTAATAAGTAGTGAGAATGCTGAAAGAACAAATTGGAGAAATCCCAAAATTGAGGATGTGAGTCAATTTGCATTACAAACTTGTTTTTTTTCTTTTACAGCAGTTCAAGTGCATCACCATTGTATTCTCCAGTTTCATTCTGCGGGATTCCTATAGGAACATTCCAAAATAAACTTCCAGACCTTTCATTAGACAACATGATAGGTAAGAATTTCTTGCATTAATATTATGGTTACTAATTTCTAGGATTTCTGAATAATTGCACCTCTTAAGTTACTTGAGAACTACAGATGTTAGATTTATTTTCTATGTAATTTTAATAGCAATTACCAAATAAAAGAAAAAAAATTCCCACTTGCTAAAAACATTATTGATTACACTTTAAGACTTTTTTTATTGAGGGCTTTTGCTCAGAGTTCACGTACCGTAAGAGAAAAATGTAATTTAAATTGGAATTTGGCCAAAAATCCCATTCCTTCATTTGTTCAAAGTAATCTTAAATGGCTGAAGACAATTTGACTCATGTATCCCGGGCCTTTGTGAAAGCCAGATAGCAACTAACACTTCAGTACTGAGAAATGTTCCATAAAGAAGTTCCATGCAGATAATCAACTTTATGTTCTGAAATTGATTTTTATTGGAAAAGTGTCTAGAGTTCCTCAGAGGTGCTAATGTACTGATTTGGATTTACTGTTGGTAAAAGGTGTCTGTATTGCTGTTGCAGACATCTCTTACCATCATGGGATGTTATCTTGCACTTATCTCCACTGTTTAAAGATGAAATGATTTTTCTCTTATCTGCAGTTTCTGTAGTCATTTACATCATAGATACTGTTAATTTGTACCATATATCACTTGAATTGGTACAAATGACTGCAGAAGGCATACAGCAATGAGATTATTTCTTTATTTTTACACATCTTTAGGGTGTCAGCTGAGCAAATTTCAGTCTTTAATTTCTAGCAGTGGGCTGCTAAGTTTTACTGGTTGGAGTTATAGCTACATAAGTCTTTGAATTGTTCTAATAATTTCAAAATGTTTGTAACTTATTAAAAAAAAAAGGAGGAGAGGAAACAAATAGAAGCTACCCTTGGATGCTGGAAGAATACTGAAACAACTCTAGTTTATTGTTTTGTACTTGCTTTTTTACCTTTCTAGCTTTAGAAATGAAAGTTAATACTGGAGAAATTGCTTGCTTAAGTGCAGTGTTTCAAAGAGTTTCATCATACCTAGTTCAATGGGAAGGAATGCCTCTTTAATTAAACATTGTTACTTTATAGGTTAGGTTATTTGTAAGTCTTTTAACCTCCTTTGATAACTTTCTATGAACTCTGAGATTAAAATGTAATACTAACAAGAGCTTTAATTTTTAAAGCAGGGCAAGGTACAGCTGCTGGAGAAGATCAGTCAAAAAGTTCTTTTCTGCAAGAAGTGCACCTCAAATTTCTGCTGACTGGACTTCTTTCAGGACTACCTTTGCCTCCATTTGCTATCCGTATGTGCCCACCTCTTACAACAAAAAACATTAAACAATATGAGCCACTCCTTGCTGTTGGTAAGTATCTTGAGTCTTTTATTGATTTCTCTAAACGTTATGTGTTCCAAGTTAAATAAAACCACAGTTACTGAATCTTATTACAAATGTAGTAAAACTCATCCAGATACTGCAGTAGTTATCAGTGAACACCTGATTTTTTTAAAGGCTAAGTTGTCCCTGTTTAAATATTTGAATAATGTTATCTTGCTGGCAAGTTCTTTGAAACAACATCAGGGATTTCACTATCCACGCTGACTGGTGTTTATCTGTGCAGTCAGTTAGAAGACTGGAACAGTAGACACACAGACACTGTAAATTAAAATTTGTAGCAGGTTGTAGAATTATATCTCCTGATGCTGGTTTTCAAACATGATCGAGCGTATCTAAAGTATCAGTTGATCCTAGGCTGTCCTCTAGGTTACAGCACTGCTTGCTGCAGTTCTGTTCCCACTACTGCACTTCTAACCATATCTCCAGAGACTGTGCCTATCAGAAGTCAGACTTACAGGTTGTTTGTTAGTCTTAAGGTTGCCTGTGCTACAGAGTCTTCTGGAATGTGGCATAGGTTTTTGGAGGGAAGGAGGTAAAGGTAAATGTTACACAGGAGCTCATAAGCTCCTCATGAGCATATCATACTAGTAATGACTGTGTCATACTAATGCATGTATGTACATGTGCAGTTCTCATAAAACTTCTGTTATCACTCAACACAGTCTACCATCAGTAATTGTGCTCTGAAATGTAGGCAAGCTGCCATTACTTGATACAATGCTGCTAAAACATAACTTTCAATCCTGTAGAAGTTTTAGCTGTTGCTGTTAGAACAGGTGAAATACAAGATTAAGAAGCTAATAGTAGGTACAGAGAGCATTTACAGCAGTCTGCAGCATTCTACACTTGAGGTACCTGAATGGCTCTTTGCAGTTCCTTTGTCGTATTCAATAAAGTTGATATGAGTGTAAAGAAAGACGAAAGTCTTCCCAGTGTCTATTAGAAAATTATAATTTCAGCATTCCCAAAAGTTTTTGACTACTTGTAGCTAACAGCTACTAGTTTATTGATTCTTAATTTGAAAGAGGTCATTATCTCAGGGATGAGAAAACAGAATTGCTTTAATGATCTGGTAAAATTTACTCTTGATTCTGTTGTAGGATTACTAATGAAAATGGTTAATACTCTTCCTTGAGTAATCAAAATAAAAACCAGTCCTTTCTCCTATGATTGGATATATGGTGAAAATGCAAGAAGAATTAATAGATTTTCTACACATCTCACAAATAATTTCAGGAAAATGTCTTGATGTAAATTAATTTAGCTGGCTGCAGAGAACCTTCGAAGGTTTAATTTATAATTAAACATTACAAATCAAAATACCTTTCTAAAATTACATAATATATAATAGTTAAAGATGAAAAAAGAGAAGTATCTATAAATCTTGCATTTTCACTCAAGTATGAAAGAGAAAGATAAAGCTGGTCTGTATATCTTTAAAATTTGCTTTTTGTAGGTACAAGTAATGGCTCTGTCTTGGTTTTTCATCTTACAAGTGGACTCTTACACAAAGAGATAAGCATCCATTCCTGTGAAGTCAAGTAAGATTTTAATTCATACTATAATCCTTTGGGGAAATGAAAATTTAAACATTTCATGTACAAGCAACAAGCAGTGTGAGTGTCTTGTTTCATGGGTAATGACACTGAAGAAAATTTCCTTTTCAGTAGTCTGCCATAATGAGTAATATATTGACCGTATATAAGGAGTAACTCACTATCAAAACTAGAATGAAAATTACATTGAAATGTAAATATTTGAATTGTTTCTATGCAGGCTGATCTAAGATGTGTATCAACTGTTTTTCAGTTTCTGTAGAACATTATAGTACAAAGAAATCTTTTTTAACAGAAGAAACTTTATTACCAAATCTTGTTTATATAGCAGTCATTACTTGCACATTTCACTCTTTCACATAATTCTGTCTTGTACACCAGTATGATTCCTGTCCTCACATGAGGCTGAAATTTGAGACAGTTCTAGCCCTAGCTGAATTCAACGTAATTTTCTCTTTTAAAGATTTTAAAGACCCAATACATGACTCAACATTTAGCCGTCCTAAATATAGAGCCCAGCAAGTTTTAAAACTCTCATACTGTGTGTTTTTTAGTGTTTATACAATGGCATAACTATATGGCAAAGATACCAAAGATGATGCTTGCTGGATACATATTTCTGGACTGATTTGTGCATAGGAAATAAAATATTTCTAGTAGTAGTAGTATAGATTTATATTAAGAGTTGTGGCACAAAGCCTAATTGAGGTTTAGATCCGCTTCATTCTCAAAAACATGTGAAAAATATGGATATCTCAGCATAAATAGCTCTAAGAGAGTTCATTATCTAAATATGCTTTGAATCTACCACCTAAATCATGTAAGTGTAGTTGCATTTGTGGTGTGATTGATAGATATTGTAAGAACAGAATTTCACTTTCTGTTCTAATGCATTTGAGTTTTACCCTTGTTTCATACCCTTGTTTCATACAATTATCTACTTAAAAGATGTTTTCTCTTATGTTCTCACATACAGCCCAAGCAGCTACTGAATCCTGCTTTATTTTTCGTTCATGTGACTATAGCATTCAAAATTAACGCCACTCCTAACACTGCACAGATATAATTAAAAATATTTTTTAAAACCACTACTAACATTTTGCAGGTAGGGTTAAAAATGTTTTCTTAGGATTCAAACACATCTGAAATGCACTTTGAAAAATATTTATTTATATTTTATTTGATTTAGATTTTATGTATTGTTGGAAGTATAGTTAGTGTGGGCTTTTAATTTTGCAAAGGTTTTGCAATATTTGAACAACTTTTTAACAATACATGGACTTTGCAGGAACTGTCCTTGCATAGATGGTATTTTCAGAACAGAATTAAAATGAGTATGAATTGTGTTAAATGCTTGTAGTCAAAAGCAGTCATCTGAGCAAATCTTCTAAAGATTTATTTAGTTTCTCAATCTGGCTTTTAATGGTCTGAGTGACTTTCTACATAATTCTGACAAGTTCAAGGGAATGCTTTAAGCAATGTGGAATAATGCATAATAATTTTTTTAATTAATATTTATGGAGTACAACAGTTTTTCTTGCAGTGGGAATTCTTAACTTTACCTCCAGAATGTTGGATTCAGTTTTAATTTATAGTATATCTGCAGGGAACACCATTATTTTAATATATAATTAATAATACCCTGGAACTATAGCTAAATGCTAGCAGAGTTTTCAGTATCCTGTAGTTTAAGAACAGAAAAGAATAAAACTCGGGTCTTTGAACTTTACGACTCAGGCAGTTTTACATACTTCTACATACTGAAGCTTTAAAAGCTTCAGTTCTTTTGCATGTTACCTGTGCTAACATAATACACACTGAGTTGTCTAGGTGTTACTAATTGTGACTTAAAAACAAAAAAAAAACTTTGTAGAGCTATACCATGAGTAGGAAGGAAGAAGTGATTCTCTGTCCTGCATTTAAGATAGTGCTAAAGAAATAGTGGAACAGCTAATTATCAATCAGTGACAAAATGTAAATTTACGGTTACGGTTTGTACGTGAGTACAAACTATACAGATAAATTTTTTTAGTTTGGTTTGTTTAGTTTTGAGTTTAGTTTGTTTTTTGATTGGGAAACACAGAAAGAACAGAAGTGCTTCAGAGCACACTGAAGAAAAGGGCAGGCTGCTATTAGGAGCATGAGTGAGGGGAGAAAAACTAGAAGGAGATTTTAGAATATGTGCTGGCTGAGAGAAGCTGTGAGTGGAAGATAAGTCTTTTTTTGTTGTTCCCTTAGGATACAGAGAAATGTAGTTAATTTTTATTACTAAAAGTGTAGTTAATTTTTTATTACTAAGAGGAATTAGAACAAATATGAAATAACTAATTCTGTTACTTTTCATGTTTTCTAACTGGAGCAATCTGAATTTTTTCATAAGCCAGTGTGGCAAGATAGGTGATGATAGTGTATCTTCAGTGTGGAAGAGAACACGTTCAAGGCATATAATTAAAATGTCTATAATTTAGCTTCTTGCTCAGTCAGAGTGGTTCATTCTGAATGCCTTTACTGCTACTTTGGCTCATTCCCATATAGGTAACTGTGACTAAAACAGTACTTAGTTTTTTGCTGATGCCCAGCAAGTTCAAAGTAGCAGCAGTTTAAAAATTAAAACTTAAAAATTTCACTGACTATAACTAGAATGTGTGCGGTCTGCAGGCAAAACTAGACATCTTACTTGAGAATTACTACACAACATCTATGTTTTAGCAGTCAAATTTAGCCTGACTCCTCTCTGGGAAACTATTTTGCAAACATTCATCACCTCCCTTAAAAAAAAAAAAAAAGCTTTCTCACTTAGAGAATGATACATGAAAAATACCTGCCAGTTCTGCAATACAAGTGATAGTGAACTTTTCTTATTTTTATGTAAGTGTAAATTATGCATTTATTCAAATATTTTTGCTAATACAGTCCATGTACTCTCTTCTGATGACAGGGGAATTGAGTGGATAAGCTTGACAGGTTTTCTTTCCTTTGCCACATCAACACCTAACAATTTGGGGTTAGTAAGGAATGAGCTGCAGCTGGTGGACTTACCAACAGGTTAGTATTTCCTGAGAAATCTGTTTAAGAGGCTGACAGATTTGTTGGTGAGTGACAAATACAAGTTTTTACTACTTTTTTTTTTCTCATTGTCATGGCAAAAAAAAAAAAAAAGAAAAAAGAAGAAGAATTTAACTGATTTTGCTCTTCCTTCCTTGTAAAAGCATATAATGTGTTCCAACTGGTGCTCTACAAACCAATTTCCTTCAATAAGTTTGTACAGATATCTGGCTTGGACTCAATAATAGAATGACCATGTGTCAGCAGGAGGCTTAGCAGCATTCACAGAGTGTGGCTATTAGAGGCATATTTTATTCACAAAATTCATGTAGGCTTTATGTAGCCTTTTTTACACTTGTGGAAAAGATTCAGTTTTTGTATTTTGTATTTCCAAGGTGCTGCACAAGGTGACTATTCTTTTAACATGACAATGCTACAGGTTTTTTTTCCTGATAATCTATTGTTCATTTGTTCAAAACAAAGCAGGGAGCAAGGAAATGAACTTTGTAAAATGCATGTCATGTAAAACGTGATTTGGATTTTTCACTTAGCTTTCAAATCAGTATAGAAACATTTATACTCATGAGTGATGGAAGACTCAATATTTCCACAGGCAAACAAATTTCAGATAAATATGAATACCTGATACTTTAGCGTATGGTTTATTTAAAAAAAAAAAATACATTTCCCCTTTTAAAGCCTGCTAGAAAGACATATGTACTGAACTGAATGAGCATGATGATGAGAATAATTCTGCTATCAGTATTAGCCCAACTTGCTTTTTTAGGGCTAAGCATACTTGTTTGCATTCTCTTCATAAATGCATTGACAAATTTTTATTTATGTTTCTGAGCTATAAACAACAATTAGGGAAAAAACCCTAAGACATTTGATGAAGCAAATAGAGCTTTAAGGTTTCCTGTTGGCTGGCCTCTGACATGAGTGCTATTAACTAGTATTGTTGATAGCTAGCTTTATTCACATTACTGGTTTACGTGAGTAATTTAGCTGTGAGTAATCACGAGAGAAGTATTTTGAAAACCTGTTAAGGAAAGAGAAGAAACTCGTATTACAGTTACTATGATATATTTAATGTTTGTAGAGCTTCCTTTATTTTAACACCTTTAATTCTGCAATGCTTTGTATAGATGGGTCAGAAAGATACGGAGTTAAGATCATGAGTTTGTATGTTTTTTCATCAATGTTTGTTGTTTTAATTGAAAAAAACAATAATTCTGCTAAGAATAGAATGAGTTAATACTTCACGATAGAAATACTTTCTGAATTCTTCTCAATTTAGTACTAGATTATGGCAAAATTTACTTCTCTTACAAAATTTAAAATCTACTCAGGGATTTCTAACATGAGGAATCAAGAATATATTTCATATTTTATTGTCTTTGAGTGGAAACTAATAACTCCTTGAATTATTTCTATACATTTACATAATGCTGGTTATGCATTAATTTCAGGAGTTGTGCTCTGGAAGTGAGTTGTTTATGAAGTGTTAGACAGTGGACTTTACATTATGGTTTAATCCCTAGAAATATGCAGTAAAACCTTAGCAGTGACCAGAGTAACATAAGATATGGCAGGCCCGTTAGAAATATTCTAGTTTAGTTTGGTTAACTATTTCTGTTTTCTCCCATGTCACTTTTATGTTCCAGGCAGGAGCATAGCATTTCGTGGGGAGCGAGGTAATGATGAGCCAGCTATTGAAATGATAAAGGTGTCTCATCTGAAGTAAGTAGATTAGCCTTGTGAAGTTTATAAATTGTACTGTATTTCATGAGGATCCTCATTGCTTACTAGAAATAATCTCTACCAAGAACAGTCACTTCAGAGAGTAGAGAAAAATATGCAAACTGCATCAAGAGAAAATATACTTTCACATTCATACCTCCTCTACTCTGAAATTTATACTTAAGCATTCACACCTTTTGTACTCTGATCTAATATTCTAACGTATCTCTGGTTGACCTTGTCAAAAACTTTAAGAATCCAATTAAATTTCAGATGTTTGATTTTTTGTTATAAATCTCCTTTTCTATGACTTAACCCTACTTAAAACTAGAGGATTGGGATTAGGGATGGGGTTTTTTTTTCATTAGTTTATTAAATTCATTAAATATATATTTCACACCTTTGTAAATAACTGTCTACCTGGATATCCGATGTGAGGTAATGATATTTAAGAAGCCAGCTGATGAATGGCCAAATTGCTTCCCATCAAATCCTGCTTATTTTGATATCTGGCCTTGATGGGAGTCCCTAGTCTTTATAATAACAAAAATAACAACAATTGTGTTCTGTAAATTTTCTTTATTGTTGTAAATGTGATTAAAATATCTCTCTACAATAAAGACTGAAAATTTAAAGACAATATTCTACTAAATTCAGTAGTAATGTCTTTTACCTTGAATAGGAAATGTCTTGGGAATTATGTAAGTGTTCCAGGGAATTTAGGTGAGTTCAACCATATAATGGTCTTGGTAATATGTTAAAAGTTAAGAGCAGCAATGGTATTAAGTGAGAACAAGAAAGGATAGCTTATTTGAATAAAAATTAATGCAGTTGAGGAGAGTAAATAAAACCAGGGAGCCTTTCTGTATTTTCATGTTACGTGTAAAAAGTCCTAGACTGAAGGTGAAAGGTCTGAAGACATGACTGACAAGTGGTTTAGTATAAAAGGATCTTCTACTCACTTATCACTGGATTAGGGAAGTGCCACGTATATGGAGTAGAGAAATAAATCTATCCAGATTACAGTCTTGTCCTGTTCTGATACCATCTGTATTCATCAGCGCAGGCTGACTGTGGCCATATTGGAGGTACTGCTCCTTTTTCTGAATTCCTTCCCTTATCTCCTTTTGCAGTAATTGACCTGCACCACCAAGCTGACAGAAATTTCTAGGTTTGGGGTTTTCTTTATTTTTATTTTTTTTTTTTTACCTTGAAGAAGGACTCTCTTCAGGCAGACTCTTTTGTACCTGAGTAACTCAAGGAAATCATAAGCTTGTGTGTGGGATTTGAGCCAAATCAATTCACTCCTCTTTCTCCCAGTTTTTGAGGGTTACCAAAGTGCTATTATGAACTTCATGTATGAAGTAAAATGCTAAAACTGGTGTTGGAATGGAATGATTACTGTTGATGTAGTAAAGTCTTGTTTATTTTAGGCAATATCTAGCTGTCGTATTTAAAGACAAACCCCTGGAAATCTGGGATGTCAGAACATGCACTCTGCTCAGAGAAATGTCAAAAAACTTCCCTACAGTGACTGCTTTGGTAAGGAGTAAGATCTCTATTGCTCACTATTTATTAAATCTAATATATTCAGATAGCATAATAACATTTTGCCACAAGATTGTTCAAAGATTTTTATTTGTAGTATACAGATAAGTGCTTTCACCCTTCCTTTTTCTTTTCTTCATCTGTTATCAAATAGAGGCAAGAAAAAAGGAAATACTTGGTGAAAAATTGGTCTGCTTCTTGGGAGGCGGGAGGTGAGGAATCAAAGAAGGCAATTCTCAAAGAATTTTTTATATAATTAGCAAAAAAAATTCTCAATAAATTTAGGGAGTAAAAATTCATGTTTTCCATTTTGGTTGAATGATTTTTCACAGGAATGGTCACCTTCTCATAACTTAAAAAGCTTGAGGAAGAAGCAGCTAGCAGCCCGTGAGGCCATGGCCCGACAGACGGTTGCCTCAGATACTGAAGTCAGCAGTGTAGAATCTTCTGTTATCAGGTATTTCTGGTTACTATTTCATTTAATGCTATGACACATCACTTACTGTTTTGCACTGTATACTGTTGTTTTATTGAATGGAATATTTTGGAACTGATTCTTGGATGTATATCAGGTAAAACAACTTTCTGTGCTCCTTTTAGTATCTAAACAACACAGGAAAGCTTTTAAATGTGAACTTTGATCTGCTGCTGAATGAGAGAAGCAGTGTAACAAGCAGGACTTCTGTCTGTTAGTTCGTTAGTTATCCAGTTCTTGAAGTAAAACTCTTTATTTGCCCTTTGAACATTGCCAAAAGTATATAATGAGTTAACTGTTTTTTTCTGGTAAATTACTTTAAGGGAAATGAGCATTTTTACACTACTTCTGTCATTATTTAAGGAGATCTTGACTTGCAATTCTGATTTTGGGAAGCACCTACGTCTCATTATATTCTCTTTAAAGTTTGTTACAGGAAGCTGAAAGTAAATCTGAGCTGAGCCAGAACATTTCTGCCAGAGAGCACTTTGTGTTTACAGATACTGATGGACAGGTTTATCATCTCACAGTAGAAGGAAACTCAGTAAAAGACAGTGCAAGAATTCCTCCTGATGTGAGTTCTAGTTTTCTATATGTTTGGTGCTTAATTTTTTTGGTTTTCAGAGAAAAAACTTTAAGGAAAATGCTTTCTAATGGCAAGTGGTTACTAAATTCATTGCTTGAAATATGAAATAAAAGTTCTAACTTTGACATTTGTAACAATTTTCTGTGTTTTTCATGTTCTTATGGTTTTCTATTTAAAAAAAAATACATTGGAATAAATAGTTTTTATGTTAGCTAGAATATTTTTTTAGTCCCTGACTTAATTTTGTATAAATGACACAATATATATTTTTCTTAATTTTAGGAAAGCATATACAAAAAGCTTGAATCATAAAAGAAGAATTGTTTAGTGTTTCTATGAGGTAGACAGAAGCGATTAAGTTTGGTTATCATTATGATCTGAAATGTGACAATTTCAAAAACATGATTTTGGACATCAGTGTTTTTTGATTAAGATTTTCAAATACATTTTATTCATTGCCAGTTATTTAAAGAATTTCTAGTCTTCCATTTTTGTTTCTGTCTTTCTGGATTTTGTTTGTTTCTTGAACTTTTTAAAGCATCTGCAGATGCTTTAAGTCTTCTGTGATTTTAAAATATTTTGTGATTGTAGATTTCTATATAAATTTTAAACAATATTGTTTGTTTGCCAGTGAAATGGAGATGTCCTGAATAATTTTTTTCTATAGGAAACATTGTTAGGATATGTTTCCAAAATTACAAAAAAGTTAAGAACAAGTTCTTAGAGTTAGTAGCACTTGGTTTCGTTTTACATAGTGATAGTACATAATAGTAATATCAAATTATTAGTTGGAGAAACTTAATTTATTTTAATTTGTTACCAATAATGTCCTTCGAGAGTTTTTGGGACAGCTTATCTTTCCTGAGAAATCAAATGTTTACGTCACTTGCAGATGAAACTTAGCTGTTCACATGCATCACCACTGAAGAAGGTAAAGTCTCGGAAGGTTCTTTGACTCTCTCAATTCTGCAGAGATTGTGTGTGTGTGATATATTACACATAGCTACTGTCTCCTGCTTATGCCTGCTTTCTTGAAAGATTAAAACAATCTTAAATCAGGGTCCTCACAGTGCCAAACAATTGAGTTAGACAAGGGCATAGCTTTTATAGGCAGCTGTTTTCAGAGATAGCTTTACAGATAAGAACCTGTCAGACAGGGTACAGTGTTTGCAAACACTTTTTACATTGTGGTAGTGTAAATATTGCTGCTTTTCTGTAGTCATGATAATGTTTGATGGTTATTTTTGTATAATTGTGAAAAACCCAAGGTGCCTGTATATCTGTTTATGTAGATTTCCAAAGCGTGGTACTAAAACATGATTAGGTACTGTTAATGGATTTTGTCTTATGTCATAAGGAAAACTTAAGTGGACCAGAGTCCTCTTTTATGAGTTTATTTTTTTATTTTTTACTATTTTTTTTCTATTCAATTTTGGAGGCATTGATAAGTTGATTTGCCAAACTGAAAACTTTTTATTTTTGTGTCCTTCTCTAGCATACACTAATATTGTGTTTAATAAATCTATCACCTTTCTCTTTTTTTGCAGTAAGAGACAGAGAACTGTTTTCCATTCCTTTATACCCAAAATATCTTAAGAGGAAAAAAATCTTTTGAAACATACTAAAACAAATTTGGCTGGCTGATAGATGTTTATACTCAATTGAATTGTTGCTGTTTTAATGGAGCAGAATTTGATCTATTCATTTCATATAATATTTGAAAAAATGACATACTAATATTGAAATGTTTCTTCATATGTTTGGCTCTATTAACGACAAGATTTTATTCTGTTCCCTAAATATTTCTAGGGAAGTATGGGTAGCATTACATGTATTGCCTGGAAAGGGGATACCTTGGTTCTTGGAGATGTTGATGGAAACTTAAACTTCTGGGATTTGAAAGCTAGAGTATCCAGGTATGAATGCAAATTAAGTTTGACAAACATGACATGTCATAACAACATGACATAACACTTATGACACATGAGTGTTAGAGTATGGGGATTTTTTTTTCATTTTTGTTCTTTGCTGTAAATGGTCTTCTGTTTTGGTGTTAGATGAAAAAATACAAGTATTTTGAAATAAAATTTCAAAAATACCTTCTGCCTGACAATTCTTTACATTTCCCAGTTTGTGTTTTCAGCTGTTGTGAAATAAAATATTTTATCAAAATTTCAATATCATCCAAAGAGCGTTCTCATTATGGTAAATCTGTAATGACTACTGATAAAATATTAAATGTTGCAATATATGTTTCAGGTATCTAATCTCTTTATTTTTCATGATAGCATGGCCATTTGTGTGTGTGCGTGTTTACATACATTTATACATATGTACGTATATACATATATGTATGTTTATATACACGCACACGTGTGCATATATATGTATGTACATATACAATATCAGGATCTATAATGTTTATGGAGAGGACTTAATGATGCTTAGTATTAATTGTGGAATGATGAGTGTTAACCTTGCACCCTTCTTTTCTTAGGGGGATCCCTACACACCGAAGCTGGGTGAAAAAAATACGTTTTGCCCCAGGGAAAGGAAATCAGAAGCTTATTGCAATGTACAATGATGGAGCTGAAGTTTGGGATGCAAAAGAGGTACATATCTGTTGCGTTTCAATATATATTTCTTTGCAAAATACAAACAAACCTTCTAAAACTCAGGAAGAGTACTCAGAGTTTGAGTTTTACTTAGCCATGATGCCTTGTTGATAGCTATATTATAAAGTTGTCTGATTTTTCTCAAAGGACTTCTAGTTCCTATAAAGCATTTTCTAACTGTCATCAGGTTGAAAGTACCTTTCACTTATAAAGCCAATATGTCTCTGATATGCCCTTTGTCATTTTCTAGTGAAGTTTTTGAGGTGCACGCTGAGGATTTAAGAGGGAGAACCTCAGTCTTGGAATTTGGGTCTTTGAATAGGAGCATATTTTTTTGAAATAGTTCCTAACTTCTGTGCATATTAAAACGTATATATTCTTCCGTGCATGGATTTAAGTTATTAGGGAAGACCAGGAAGCTAGACACTTGATAATTAGCATTGTCTAGCTTCTCTTACTTGAAAATTCTGTAGTAAAGAGAAATGTTCACAAATTTCCTGGGGTTTACTTCATACATTTTTCAGGGAATTATATTTACTATGAGAAAGGAGGAATAAATATACTATTTTAACTTAGCCTCCTGGAGTAAGTTCAGAGTATAAAATTGGTATTTTCATTCTTTTTCTGTTCACTTTGTAGTCAGTTCCACTTCCTAACATGGACATTTAATTTGCGTAGTATGAAAACCTCCTTTGATAATTAGAGTAGGAGCAGATGTGACCAACAACTGTGAATTATGTAGGCAGAGTAGAAACCCATAAGTGATTCCCATATGAAAGTCTTAAAATGCATTCAGAACTTCAGCTGAAAATCTGTAGAAATATTTTTATAGTCTCACTCCTATAATCCCTGTAATTCTCTCCTTAGAACTTCACCTTTGCCCTCAAATAGTTCACCAATAAGTCAAATAATGTCTTCAGTGCTAAGACTGATCAAGCTGTTGTATATTATCTCTCTAACTCCATGCTTAGAATATTAGTTATAGCACAAGCTCTGATAACATTTACATATATTAACATTTTTAATGTTTGTGATACTACAGAAGGGTAACAAAATCTATAACTACTGACATATGGTTAAAAGTACAGTTTTGAAGATTTGGCTTATCTCAGGGAGTTCTTTGTTTTATGGATAATGAATCATCCTATTTCCATAATGCCTCATTAAAGTTAGGCTTAAATATATTTCTAGAGAAGTTCAGTATTTAACAAGAAAGCATATGTTTATGAAGAGACAGAATTAAGTGATGAGAACCTCACTTCTGCTCAGATGCACATATGCTAGGTTAAGGGACTGCAGTTACAGGTTATGTAAATTCCTGCCAGTTTTGCCCTAGAAACTTTATTTCAGAAAAGATACTACAAAAGCTGTGCTAAAAAGGATCCTCTCCCAGGTCTTGGTTGGGAAAAAGTCTTTGCTCAGGACAATCACATGCCCTACTCCAAGGTTTCTTAATTTTCTACTTTCCAGAGAAGACCATTATTAAGGTGATTTATGACTAACTTCTACTGCAAATTTTGTGGTATGCCACATGGGAGTGTGCCAGAGTATTACACTGTATGATAGAGAGCCTACTAAAAATGAAAAATATTTCAACTTTTCAAGGTACAAATGGTAAGCAGTTTAAGAAGCGGAAGAAATGTCAATTTCCGGATCCTGGATGTAGATTGGTGTACTTCAGACAAAGTCATTTTGGCATCAGATGATGGATGCATTAGAGTCCTAGAGATGTCCATGAAATCATCATGTTTTAGAATGGATGAACAAGACTTAATAGGTATGTTGATTTTCTTTTTACTGTTGATTGCTGGATATTTCATTTTGAAAGTGGACTATAAAAATATTCAATACTTCTAGTAGAGGAAGGTCATATGTGCAGGATTAGCTATCCTTATAAATTTTTCATAGATACAGACAAATTTTGTAGGCTTAGGAAATATGGATATTTTTACAGTAAAAATTTAATCTCCCAAATAAGCTATACTTTTTAACATTTTAATTGAAATATAAACTAACTAAATATGAGCTTTTTTTAACAACTGTCTAGAGAATTAATGTCAAAACTATCAGTACATCACCTTCATTTCACTACATAAATCATTGAAATTCACTGTATAATTTTGCAATGTCTGTTAATATGTGGAAGGGTTTTTTTTGTGAAATTTCCAGATACTGAAGTCTGCTTGTAGACTTCTTGTTTTGTAATTCTTTGCTTTACAAAGTACATTTTCCCACAAAACTCTAAACTGTTAATTGTTAATGCTGTTTGATTTTTTTTTTTTTTTTTTTTTTACAATACACTTAAATAAGGAATTTAAATACTTAGACTACTTTTTGCTATTTGTTACTTCTACAATTATAGTCTTGGGGACAAGCAGACTATGCAGATAAATGATAAACACAGGAAATTCTGAGCTAGAGAATGCTGTTCTTAAATTATGTATATAATGAATCTTTTCTTTTTCTTTCAGAACCTGCATGGTGTCCTTATCTCCTTGTTCCAAGGGCTTCATTAGCTTTAAAAGCATTCTTACTGCATCAGCCATGGAATGAAAAATACTGTCTAGATATTAACAATGTGTAAGGAGAAATAAATAAATAAATAAAGCATATATATTCATCAAGGGGTTGACAGTGAGGGGATGACAGGTCATAGGTGTGTATAAGACAGAGAAACAAAAGAAACAAGCAAGAAAGGAGAAAATCAAATTCTTTCAAAATCCTTGTGAACAGATAATCTCTTGTAAAGGGATACATGGGAATCTGTGAGCACAGATAAGAAACAGAAAAGGTGAAGAGGTTGTGAATTGTCATGGATGTAGGAATTCATAATGGCTGCAGATCTGTGGAAGCGAGGGAGAGATCAGTGCTAGAACTAACCAGTTGCAGGTGCCTGAGTGGCATTTATATATTTTGTGAAACATATTTTGTGCAAAGGGCTAGGGTTGATGATGCTACTGCAAACAAGGAATTAAAAAGCAGGAAGAAGAAGTATAAGGTGTAAGAAAAAGGATTTTAAGACAAAAATGTAACTGCTAGGGTTTCAGCATTGGAAGGAGTGTAAAAAAGGAAGGTGATTTAAGAGTGAAGAAGGTGCTGATACTTTCAGGGTTCTACATAAACTTCAAGGTCAATGAATAAAGAGAAAAGGAGGAAAAGAAACATTGGTGGCACTGATTCAGTGAGATTGAGAGAAAACAAAGATAGTCTTTAATTGTTTTTTTTTTTTTTGAACTAGTAACTAGAGAAAAACTAGGAATGAGTAACTAGAGAAAAAAATCTTGTAGGAGTTGCTTCCATAAGAATATGATAAATGGTTTCCACATAAGCTCTTGTGTTTTCTACTACCAATAATTCTCTTCCATTTCAGATAATATTGTCAATTTGGTAATTTTTTCTTTTTTAATGCAGTGATTATCCAGAAACTGAAAATATTAAAAACCTGATTCAAGAGCAATTGAATTCATTGTCCAAGTAAGAATCTTCTTATTAAAATTACTAAGGTACTGCATTCATATAAGGCACAAAACCAAAATTTATGATGATTGACAGCTTAATGAAAAAAGAATGCTTTTTACCTCATTAAAGATAAGCTTTGAGTAATGGCAGCTTTTAGTTTAAACACATTTAATAACTTACATGATTCCTAAAGATGACCCTGTATTCATTCTTTAGGAAAAAAAAAATATATTTTAAGCATGTGTTATGGTTTATTTTTATACGAAAGTAAATAAAAATATATTTTTAATAAACAAACTGTCTTGAAGTATTTGTTAAATAATGACTCAAAAATCAAAATGTGGCATTCTGGCTATGTAAAGTGGGTTGGAAGTCAGTGATTGAAATCAGTATACAATTTCTAATTTACTGGTGAGCATTTGTAATTTGTTAGGCAGTGCTTCTCCATGATACACGGTCATCTGATGTTGGTCCAGACTGTGTTGGACTTGAAGTACAGTGCTACTTAAATTTTCCAAGGTTTGTTAAGACATTTAAGCTCTGAGGCAGAAAAGAAGCTTTTGAAAATCTTCTGTTGAAGATATACCTCTATCCTGCTCCAGATGATTCTTACTTAAATTACTGTGCTTACATAGGAAACAGACTTCAGCATTCCATTTAAATTTTGAAAATATTATTCAAAACTAGGAAACAGAAGTTTTTCCATTTTCCTTTCCTACTTTCACTTAATAGGTTATTTTTTCATTTTTTTACCAATTTGAAAATATGTAGAAAGGCTAGAGGCATACATCTGGACCTCTTAAACTATGGCACTGCGTAATTATATACTTATTTGTAGTTATTTTAATCTTGTAGCCTGTAAAATCACTGCAAACTAAATTACAGCTTCTTATACACCCATGTGGTGGTTCCCTTTATTACAGGAATAAAGTAACTTGCTATTTAAACTGTTAGAGTGGCTTACTCCTTGAGATTTAATTATATTTCAAATTACATATACTTTCTGTTGCAACGTTTATTTGCTACAATTTTTTTCCAGTTCTGAAAAAAGATGTGCATTTTATTTTCTGGTTTTTCATTTATTAGATAATAAATGATATTTGTGTTTAGAAAAAAATAGTGCACAGCATTTTTACAGATTACTTACAATTTTCTCCTTTTGCAGTGACATAAAGAAACTTTTGCTTGATCCAGAGTTTACTCTTTTGCAAAGATGTCTTCTTGTTGCAAGGTAGCAGAGATTCATATAATTGTATAAAGTGTTTCGTAATAAAATCTTGATGCTATTATACTTCTAAATGTGTTTAAATTTTAGCAATAAGCTAATTCTCATCTAACTCAGGGCACTTGCTGAAGTACTTGAAGTTATGCATACGTTTGAGTGTTTTCAGGACAGGGAATGGAAAAGTAACCTTACCGAGACACTTAGTTTCCTTTGCTGAGTGTAGAGTACTTTCTTCAGTCTTGTTACTTTTGTAAACGCAATTCTACTAACCAAATTAAACTTACTTGTTCAGTGCCCAAAAGCGTAGCTCAAAACTTCGCATCATACGATATACTATATACAAACACTGGGAGGGCTAGTTCTTTATAGTTGTCTAGTCACACGTTTTTTTTCAAATTATTCCTAATAACTTTCATATTATTGAAAGGGGATATTAATGATTATATGTAAAATCATAATAAAAAAGCAATTATGAATAATTACTGAAAAATTCCCTGCTGGCTTTATGAACAGATCATTGAATTTGTTTTCTCTTGTAATAGTCTCCTATTTATCTAGTTTGCTAGATGTCATTCTGTAATCTGTTTTTGTAATTTGCCACATAGTTGTGCGTACCAAAAGTACTTTGTATCTTCTTTATATAAATATATTCTAAATTTATAACACACTCGTGGCATATGAACAATATCATTGTGTTTCTTATCTTGATTTTATGTTCTCAGACTGTATGGAGATGAATCTGAACTGCATTTCTGGACTGTTGCTGCCCACTATTTGCACAGCTTATTCCAGGATAAACTCACAAAACCAATCGATACAGATGTACTTCAAGAAAAATTGGTCAATCCATTGGATATATGCTATGACATACTGTGTGAAAATTATTACTTCCAGGTATTTCAAGCAGTTTAAAAATATATTTAATAAGAATGTGGTCAGAACAATGAAAAATCATCATTGTAACTTTTTTAGTAACTTTGAGCTTTTCTCTATACGTATTTCGCTTATTAATAACATATGGCTATGGATTAAATCACTCAATATTATTTAAGAACAGGGAATTTTTGTAACTCCTAAAATGTTTCCATGTTTTTGAAATGCTTATTTTTATCTGTTCTATTACTCTTATACTTCTAATTTTTTATTATTATTATTATTTGTACAGAAATTCCAACTCGAAAGGGTAAATCTCCAGGAGGTAAAGAGATCCACATATGATCACACTAAGAAATGTGCTGACCAACTTCTCCTCCTAGGCCAGGTTTGTGGGTAATATTTGGATTTTTTGTTCTTCCCTGTCTTTCTGTGTGCTTATCCTATTCAACTAAGGTTATGTTTTTTTTTTCAACTGAGTCACTTCATAGCAGTACTCCCTTAGTGCATAATTTTTGCTAGTATATTATTACATTGTAGGCTGAGTGTAATGATATGGCAGATGATACTGTTCTACTATAAAAATCTTCCCTTGTATCTTGTGACTAGAAAAGAAAGATTAATTCTGAGCTGCCAAGAAATAACTGAATAATAATATCACTTGGATAGGTCAGTCTGCACATAGTACTGCCATTCTAGGTATCAAAGGAAATGCTTAAGCTTTTCATATTGCCTCTGATCCAGCAGGTCTGTACTGACCGGTGAAAAACTATACAGAGCTGCTCACTGAGACCCTAACAAGAGTATTGTTGCATTTGTACAGTATGTTTAATTAGCTGTTTTCTACTGATGTAGTTATATTACATCCATTTCCAAGAAGAGCTTTAGTGCTACTAGCTTGAACTTAAGTGTTTCTATGCTACTGTGCATTTGAGCATGTCAGCAATTAAATCTAAAAGGTTGGCAGAGGTGCTTAGTCTTTACTAACTATCAGGAGTTTTCAGTTTTTCTTGCACAGTTTTTCTTGCACAATTTTTCTTTAAGTGTTAGTCAAAACTGCAAGGTGGAATTCATCCATTTATTTTAGAGTAACAGACAAAAAATCAGTTCTTGAGATCCTGACCAGGTTCTCTGTCTTTTATTTCTTCTTTGCTTATTTTAAATACTTATTATCCTTTTATATCTCTGCAAAATATGATTTAAACAAGAAAGTAAATGTTCTGAAGTCCTTGTGGCTCTTCTAGGACTCTTAGGCTGATTAAGCATGTTACATTCACGATGAGTCTTTAAATGCTATCCTCCCTAGGGATGCTTTTCTGAAATACAGTCCCAGTCATTAGTGCACTGGGGGATATTTCTCTAATCTGTTTTAGAATAACTTTCAGTGTTACTTCTTTCCTGTCTTAAAATGTCTAAAATACAATTTCAAGACTTTTTTTGTTTAAGTGAATATGTCTTTTTTTTCCTTTTTTTTTTTTTTTTTTTTTTTTCCTTTCCAGACTGACAGAGCAGTACAACTGCTGTTAGAAACAAGCTCAGAGAATGCACATTACTACTGTGATTCACTCAAAGCTTGCTTGGTCACAACTGTCACCTCCTCAGGTCCATCTCAGAGCACCATTAAACTGGTAGCAACGAACATGATAGCCAATGGAAAGCTTGCAGGTAAAATGCAATTTGGATTTTTTGTTTACCTATGAACTAGTAATTCTGATTATTATTATTAAAGCTACTGATGCAGCTGGAAGAGGAAAATGTGCTGTTATTATAGATCTTGTATGTTGTATATTTTGTAGTGTGTGCTATATATAGCGGTTAACTCAGAAACAAGCAGAAAAAAAGTTCAACTTATTTTGACTCTTTTTTTTCTTTTTATTTGAAACCGTATTTCTGGAGTGATTCTCTTAGCAATTGTTTGCATGCACGAAAAGAGTCTGAGCATATAAAGCTACATATTTTCTGCTTTCCTAATTAAAACAGTAAATTTGTATTTCGGTAAATATGTATTGTTTTGAAATACATTTTTACATGTATTATTATATGTATAGATCAATTTTTTTTAATACTTGAGGTGTACATAATATGGGATTGGCTGAAGTATTCAACAGCACGCAGAGAAAGTACATACACCCTTTTCAAAGTAATTTTCAAGTACTTTTTCAAATGCTTTTATAGTACTTGACTAAAAGAGATACGTTCCACTGTATGGATAATGTTACCGCCTCACTGTTAATAATTACAGTATGGACAACATTAAACATAGAAGATTTTTTCTAAAATCAGTTTTTCTGATTTATAGATGTCATAATATATTTATGATGAGAAATTCAGTGAACTTCTTGTCATTTCAATTTATGACAAAGATCAGTGGGACCTTTGTGAGGTACTTTGAAGCTCTTCAGCCTAGGGAAAAGCCTCAGCACTCAGGTTGTATGGAGAGTCAATTAGTAGAAACTAGGATTTTTCAACATCTTCATATGCAGGGAAGGAATACAAGAGGGATCCTTTTTCTGGGGATGAATGTTCTGCTCACACTTTTTATCATAATTCTTTTTTTCTTTTTTTTATTATGCAATCTGTTTTTATTTTCCAGAGGGTGTCCAGTTGTTGTGTCTGATAGATAAGGCTGCTGATGCCTGTCGCTACTTGCAAACCTATGGTGAATGGAATCGTGCAGCATGGCTTGCAAAAGTTTGTAATTTCTCAATTTTTAGATTATTAGCATAAACTACTTGCTTAGTGTATCTAGATATGAAAGCTGCTGGCAGTGTTAAAATTCTCAAATTAAAAAAAGGAAACATCGATTCAAAATAATATGATCAGTTTTTTCCATGCATTAATTTATAGTAAGCCAATCTGTTCAGTCAATATTGACAGATTCTTGCGTAAGAAAACTGCCATTAAGCCTCTTGACTGAAGCGATATATCCTTTTCAACCAAATGACAGCATTGGTGCCTGAAAACATATATAAGCTGTACTGGCATATAACTGCAGCACAGAGTTTACCATAAACTGCAAAAAATGAGCCTTAGAAGTGGATGAATACGTAGGCAGTGAACTTGTGTGAAGTTTCATGTGGTATGTTTGCTCATTTAAAGTTAACACTAACCAAACAAATTTACACCAACTTCTGGTGTATAGATAGTACCTCAAAATACCTTTAATATTCCATATTAAGCTACATAATAGACAAGAGTTAATTAGAATGGTCTTTCAGTGTCTCTAAAGCTTCTATTATATTTCTCCTGCAGAGAGGATGGAAAGAAACATTCGAGTTTTCTAAATTGATGAGTCCCACTCTTAAGAAAAAGGAGGACATTTTGTCTTTCAGTCTTCAGCAAATGCTAAAGATTTCTAAGTTCTTGATATCTGAGGTTTCAGTTAAGCCTTACCATAAAAATAAAATTAAATAAATGCATGGAAATTTTTTTCCATGTTTTCACATTTTTTTTTCCTTATTACATCCATTCAAAGGATTTTTTATAATAAAATTGGTAATTTGAGATGATGTTATTTCTGCGTTAAGGACTGAAAAAATGGAAGGAAAATATTTTATTAATTTAGCATCTGAGAATTCATAACTGGATTTTCCATCTTTTAAAGGTTCGTTTAAACTCGGAAGAGTGTACTGATGTGTTAAAGCGCTGGGTAGATCACCTTTGCTCTCCACAAGTCAACCAGAAATCCAAAGCCATTCTTGTCCTTTTGTCACTTGGATGCTTTACAAAAGTTGTAGAGATGTTGCACAGGTAAAGCTATATTTTTTTTCTTGTCTAAAATTCTCATTTGAATATATGTCATTCAGAAACCAAAGGGGTTTCCACAGTTTAATTTCTGACAGTTGTTTGCATTTAGTGTTACTTTTTTCTTTAATTGACATTCACCTCAACAGTGCATCATTTCTGTGTACTTATATTGATCTTTTTGTTGCAATTGCAGGAAAAATACTGTCATTCTAATTTACTGCAGGCTTTAAGACTGCTAACAAAATTTGACCAAGCAGTAACAATTTATAGTAGCTACAATTAGTTCTAAGTAAGTTGATCTTTGATCTTTCAAAAATTTTGTATCAAATGTCACTTCCTTGTGGCAAGGAGGAGTCAGATGCAGGGTGATATATGAAGCTTGGTGAGAGAGCAGTGCCACACCAACAGGTGCACGAGAAGACAGTGTGGTATGTTCCTACATATTGCCTCAGTACCTCAGGGTATCAGCACATTACTGTGTGGGAAACAGTGAGCAGTGTCACCATGTTAGTGAACCCTGCGCACCCTATGAAGCATGAAGGTGCCAAGAGCAAGTTGGAACAATAGGGGAAACTGCGAGAGCAATGCGTGAATGGTAGTGTGAATACGTGCCTGGTCACCAATAGTGACATTATTTAACTGTAATGGTATTCAGAAGCCCTGTTCAGCCCTTTTTGAGGAAGAGATTTGCCACTCCAGAATTATCTAGAAAGTTTTAGAAAGCCTGTACAAAAGGACTTGATGCAGTGTCCTGGAACACTTTTCTATTTTCCTGTCTTAACAAGTTATTCTTTTCCTTTTGTTTTTTTTTCCTTCGTGTTCAACAGTATGAGGTACTTCGATAGAGCAGCTTTGTTTGTTGAAGCTTGTCTGAAGTACGGGGCATTTGAAGTTAATGATGATACAAATATCCTTTTTTTGAAATCTTTTTCATTTATGTACTCACATAGAGTTTTATATGAACCAATTTTACATGTACTACAGTGCGCAAGAATAAAAATTCCTATTTTTGTTTTCCAGGGTGTGTATTTTGAAGGGATAATGAGGAAATGAGTGAAAAGGAGTACTTTGCATAAATCCGTACCACTACATCCTTCTAATAGTCTGCCACTGTTTTCTAGTGGTACTGAAAAGTAAATTAAAAGTGAAAGAAAAAAGAATAAAAAGAATAAAGAACAAATGATGAAATGTTCTTGCAGAACTTGGGAATTGTTACTTCAAAGCATACAGTGAGATCAGTGGTTCAGTTGTGTTTTGAACACTATCTCAAAAGAAATTTCAATACATTTAGTCCCTGTGCACACCAGCATAAGGTTCTGCTGACTGAAGTTCTTTATGAAGGGGTCAGTTTTGAGACAGTGAGAATAAGGAAGGTTAAAAATCAGAATTCAGGATTAAGCTGAAGGTGTAATAAGTATCAAATATATCAAATGGTATCTAAAGTATTCCCCAGTACAGTCTACATTTCTAATCCAGTTTTACAGAAACTCTGAACCGTCATTCTAACTTTTCTATTAAGATATATGTAGTAAGCAATAATGCATATGTAAGTAATATTTGATTGTGTTCTATGAAGTCATCACCAATATCACCTTTAAAGTAAAAAAGCCACTAAGAAGTCATGTAGATAACTCCATATGCATCTGATCAGTGACCAAGTCTTGTGTTATGTTCATATAATTTCTTAATTTCTTTGCAAGTTAGGAAGTGGTATAATGGGGAGCTGCTTATGTTCATTTGCATTTTATCTATTTATATTTTATTTCAATTTATGTATTATTTTAGTTAATACTTCACATGTCACCTGGTAAATGCTAATGTACAGTAAAGAGCAACATTTAAAGCAATGGTTTTTTTATCTTTATTTGTACTGAGAAGAGTTTTAGATGGAATTTAATATTTTGTTCCAGCACAATTAGCAATATTTGGCATTTTCAGTTTAAGAGAACTAAAGAGTGAGGAAAAAATGTGTTCTGAGCTTTTAATTTTGCCTTCCACTTGTGTTTTCCTTAATCCTTCATTTACATAAACTGATCCATGCTGTATTTGCAGATTATGCCAGGAGCTTGAAGATCCTAGGCTTTAAGCAGGGAGCTATTTTCTTTGCCTCAAAAGCAGGAGAAACTGGTAAAGATTTATTAATTGAACTCAAACAGCCTAAAGAGGAAGTGACACAAGGGTAATAATTTATTGTTAAAAGGAGATTTCCTGTCAAACAGAGTAAGATCAGTCAGGATGAGAGTCTGATTGTGTAAAAATGAATTTTCTCCTGAATCACTATGATAGCTAGTATATGTGATTTAAGCAAAAAATGTTAAATATTTGTGGAGGCAAGGTTAAGAACTGATTAATAATACACTTATCTCATTTTTATGTATAAATTGTCTTCATCTTCAAAAGAAGAGATGGAAGCATATGATAAAATTGTACAAGAATATTGCAAACTTTTTCAACTAAAGCAGATGAAAATCTAAAAATTTACTGAAGGAATTCTAAACATATATAGAAGTCTACATTTACTTCTAAAAATCAAATCTTTAGACATCTTCACTACTGTTGTATTTATATGTGTAAATGACTCAGACTGTATTATAAAAGTATAAATGTATTTAAAGAATAAATAGAGATCACAAGGCACACAGTTCAGTCTTGGAAAGTCATATTTTCTCAAATCCCATTTTCCTGTTTAAAATTGTATTTCAAATCAGTTCATTGTATTGGCATTTTCATAACTGCCTGGAATGGAATCCTTACTAGATTTAATTATAGAAATTGCAGTTTCTGAAAATCCGTCAAATATCCTGTATTTAGTCAAGATACTCTTATATTCCTTGTTATTGTTACATGTGCATTCCCTTCACACATAAGGGACTAAATTCTGCTTTGTGCTAGTTACTGGGATCAAAGAACCAGAAAGGATCCTACCTCAAAAGCAGCAAGCATTATGGTCATGCATAATACTCCTGAGCTGCTATTGCTGTCTCCACTGTTACCGATTTATTTCCTATTTGATTGTGTTATTAACAGTACGCAGAAAGAGCATTGTGCAAAGTCAAAATGTTGGCATTTTAATGAGGTACTTTTTAATGATGACATTTGTTATGTTTTGGGTATTTAAAGATGCCATTGATTTCTTTTTCATTTCCGTTTCAGTATTTCATCAGAAGCAAAATAGCTTTCCACAGTATCCTAATGTTTAAGTGTTTGTTTTCATTACTGTTTCTTATGTTGGATGGATCTTTTTTATTTATTACTGAATTCGCTGAGAGATTTTACAACGAAAGAGTAGATGTTAATGTTAAATCATACTTACAAACTAAAGACTGAAGCATGTGAAAATTATTCTTAGCTAAAAAGACTTTATTCCTCTTTAAATAAAGTTGTTGGAGCTATTGAAGTTTATTTTGCAGTAGTGGAAAGAATATCATGAAAAATATTTCTCATGGCTTTGAATGTAATTCATGCATTGTTTACTTAAAGGGCATTGGATTCTCTTTATGTCTGAATGTTTCTAGATGCATATTCTGCACTCCTTCCCTAAGGAGCACCAGCTTAAGGACATGTTTTAACTCCATGAACGTTTTCTTGCATTCAGGTCTAGAATAGCATTTTTGATAAAAGAGGATAAGTTTTTCGATATCATTATTTTCAGTAATGGTGGTTTTTATACAAATTGAAAATGTGAGTTTTGTTGCTCTAAACAGAAAACTAAATGTTTTAACCATAATGTGTCTTGTTTCTTATTGCCACATATTGCATACACTATAAAGTACATTCTGTTTAGTGTATTACAAACAAAGCTTATACAGTTACTCTAGTTCAGGAAAATAAGTATACAATGAAATTTGCCTTAAGTACTAACTGGAAAACAACAAAGTTATGCCAAACTGCTTGTCATTAGCAATGGGCTAACTTGTGGCTCACATTGACTACTACTACAACACTTCTCAATTCCTACTCTGGTTATCAGAAGCAGTACTCAGACATGGTTACTACACAGTTGATACAAGCACACTTGAATTTTGCCCTCAACAAGTCGGCTAGAGTTGTTTGTTATTAGGTCTTTGGGAAAAAATCTAATTTAATATATGATTGGAATTGCAAATCTGATCTTATGTTTTTTTAAAAAAAAACATTGCAAAGACCTTTTAATACTGAGTGTTTCTGTATACTTTTAAGTGTGAAGATTATGTGATACTCCATGTTGAAACCTATATGAAGAAAATATAGTGTAAAAGTGATTGAAAAATTCCTTTAGATTATTGTAGTGCTGTTACACTACAATAATAAACCAGACTTTGAGAATCTCCTGCATGTCTTGATTTAATACAAAAATGCAATCAGTTTTACTCATTTTGAATGTTTGTTGTGTTATTTGTTGTTGTCATTTTGTCTTCCAGACTAGAACTATGCTCATGGCTAGTTTTAGTAGAGGAAGTAGTTATCCTTTGTTAATATTGGATAGATTTTCCATATTATTACTAATGAAATATTGATTCTAATGTTGCTTAAGGTCTAAGGTCTAATGCTGGTTAAGGTTGTAATTACCAACCTTAATTAACAAACATGAAATTAATGGTAGTTAAATTTGAGTAGGGCATTGTCCACCATTTCCAGTCTTTAAAAGCATGGATATAAGTGATGAGAAAAAAAAATCCTTTTTATTTTCATGCTACCCTATAGACTGCTAATACAAGACTTTTCCTCCCTTTTCAGCTGATACAAGTGAGCTTTACGCATCTTGATTTAAATAAAGGAAGCAAGTACTTCTACATCTCTTAAATCAGTGTAGATAATCAACTTTTCAAAATATGAAATGCATTTGACAAGCCTGAGAGTTTTTGTATGTGTAAAGAAAGTGAACTAAAGCAATTAAAAAAAAAGTTTCTGGTAAATAAGATTTTAACCCCTTTAAATCCCTGTAAGAATTCCTTTCACTAAGCACTGTGAATAATACAAGTGTCAATTAAAGCTTATAATCTGTGTATTCCAGATTTTGTGTTTTGAAGCTTCTGTCAAAACTGATGTCTGTAATGCAGCCACCATTATGGAATCTGTGTTTATCCATTCTTGGTAATGAAGAAGCAGTAGAGGGTTTGCAATCCAATATATGGAGAGTCTTCATTCATCTCTTTTTGAACATGGGTCTTACGTTAAATAAGTTTGTTGTCTGATGATCTGAGCTGATTATTTGGTACCTATTTTAAGATCTATTTGTAAAAGGTCAGTATATTTTTGTAAATATGTATTTTTTTTGACTAAATATCATTATCTAGATGGAGAACTTGTAGAATAGATTTTGTGGCCTGACTCGTGGTGGTTACCCTTTTTATTATATTACATGAATGATTTTAAACTTGTATGACCAAGATTGTTTACTTTTTAAATAAGTAACATGCACGTCATTCTGTGGGCATGTGTAAGTTGACTTTATCGCAGTGAAGTATTTTGAAATTTTCACATCTTTTGTGTGAAGCTCATTCAGTCCTGCAGGCATTTTCTTTTTCTTTCTAGATGTCTCAACTAGTGTCCAATATGAGAGAAGTCTATGTAGATATTATGATGGGATTTTTGTGGTATTACTTAATTTAAATCTTTTTGTTTTTTAATTCATGATGTAAATCCTAAATAATTTGGACTTACTTTCTTTGATTCCTCCTTTCATGAGAATTGATATATTCTTTTCTAATAGAAAACAAAAAGTCTAGAAAATAGTCTAGCAGCAGTGTTTCAGCATAGCAAGACCTGATCAGAGTTTATTTGGAACGTGATATGTGACATGATACAGGCAGTCTATGTAAATTAGTTTTATCCGTTAACAGTGTCTAAAATTGCCTAACTTGGATGAGCTTCTGAAGTACTTCTCAAAAAAAGTAAAATATGTATCTTTATTTATATTTGATTCATGGGGAGTAGTCAAAGGAAAATGATGAACTGTACTATTTTATTGCAGTGTAAAAATAATTAGTACTATATTGCATATAAAATATTTATAATTCAATTTCATTAAAATTCAAAACATTTTTGTCAGTCTGCCAATGTAGAGACTTTGTAACCAGATAGAGGCATATATTATACATAATGGAAACTTAATCCAGAATGTTGTGATCGTTATATGGGTAAACAGTCTAAGAGATGTTGTTTTGCAGGAGTTGACCCTGGGAGACAGAAAAACAAGGACAATCACAGATTCTTGAACAGCAAATGGATTTAGTTGGGCGATTGCTAGCTGCAGCAAAATTGTGTTCTAAAAGCCCAACTAAAATTTTAGTTGATGATAGGTAATAATAAAATTCTGGCGGTAGAATTCAACACAACATTGATATTAACAAGAGCACTATAAAAGAATTCATTAATGAATTCAGGGTAAAAATTTTCTATGCATCTAAGGAATGGCATAATTTTATTTAGTCAGGCTGATACTGACTCATTGGTATCTTGAGTTCAAGAGTAAGTTGTTCACAGTTTATACTTAAACAATGAAAATACAAGTCATGACTATGCTGTTTTCTAAGCTCAGCTGGTATTGCTAGAAAGCAGAAATTTCAAGCAGAATTAAAAAGCAAAGCGCTAAGATTAAAAAGAGTTGGCATCTAATAGTTTTCTTAACACAGCATTTTTTATAATTAGGTTCCATGATTCCATCCTATGAGGATTATTAAAAATTGGTACTTAAAATTCCTGTAGAATTTTACCTGTAAAATTCATTTTTTTTAATGACAGCTAAGATAAAGCTTTTATATTTAATACAAGCAGAACAGAAAAAAAAGTGGCCTATAATAATGTCTAAGGGATGTATTTAACTTCACATGGGAAACCATTTAGCATCCTGCTGTTCATCAAGCTTTTATGTAGGTTATTTTATTTTTCTTGAGTATGCTACATTGATTTTATTGACTAATGATTTTAGCAACTTACTAATCAGGTAAGTTAAAGTAGTCTTTGTATTATAAAGTATAATATTTTTAAAAGCTGACACAGATGAATCAGAAAGAGATGAGAAAAGAAGTAGGCCTATTTTAGGCCTTATCCTGCAAAAGTTTTTGCATACATAGCTGGATTTGTTTGCTGTTCAGTTTATTATATAAGTGACTTAATAATTTAAGTTAATAATAGTAGTTGAATAATGTGTTTAATTAACTGTGCAGTCATTAAAGAGAGAAATAGTGCCAATGTACTTTATTGGACAAAACTCTTGTAAGGAAAGAAAGTTAGAAACTATAAGGTTATGAAAAGTGGCAAAGATGATTTATTGATATTTCAGAGGCAATCAACTGAACAGAGACAATGCTAGGGAAAGAATAGCCTCTGCCTTCTTGTTCAGTAAAGATGCTAGGGACAGATATCAAAGCCCAGCATAAATTTCCAAGACGAGTGAGAAATACTAAAGGAAATCAGGAAAGGAGGAAAATTTAACACTTCTTAAATTGAACTGGAGAGGAAGAGTCTTGGAAAGTCCTCTTAGTGTCTGGGGAAAAAAAATTTAAAAGCCTTGTGTTAAAGCATAGGAATAGGAGAATGGGAAAAAAAAAAAAAAGTGGATGCTGAAGATGTATTTGCAGATACTCAAGGCACCAACTTCACTTTTCATTTAACATTTTTAATATAAGATTATTAATGAGGAGATTTAGTAGAACTTTGTTTTTTCCCTCTGAAGATTGTGGTACTAAAAATTGGAC
Source organism: Rhea pennata (assembly GCF_028389875.1). Classification (NCBI taxonomy): domain Eukaryota; kingdom Metazoa; phylum Chordata; class Aves; order Rheiformes; family Rheidae; genus Rhea; species Rhea pennata. The sequence goes on along the minus strand of NC_084669.1, from coordinate 5,811,356 downwards.
TTAAATATCAAAACTCTGTGTTCATTTTCCAAAAAGAAGCTACAAAAGTGATTCAGATTGCTTTCCAGCTACCTACAACATACCGTAATCTTGTATAGATAGGTATATTACTTTGTGTAGGTGGGATCTCATAGAAATAGTTGCCCACAGTCAAAGTATTTGTCAACAGCCATCAGTTCAAAGGGAAAGGAGAGGCATTGATTACTTAGCTTGTCACACAAACAGGAGCAGGGGATATTGACCTATTTTAAAGACTTACTATTCGCTAACAAGAAACTTGTATTAAGGAAAGGTTGAAATATGTTTTAAGCAGTAACATTTTGTTTGAAAATCTGTTTTGGATAAAGTCATAACAGAAGCACATTGAGTTGTGTTGGTGTTCTCTTCAATCCCTTTTCTTTTAATATTTTTCTTTTAATAACTTTTTGAGCATTATGTATAAAAACAGGACTATTTAAAAGAATGATGAGAGAGTATCTGCTGGTGTTTACTCTCTACCATTTTAACACAGGACAAAAAGGCATATAGTTTTAAATGCAATATCCAGTTAATTATTTATAGTGAAAAATTCTTTTCACTATGATAAGTGTGATACACACTTATCACACAGAATGATAAGATCTGAAACTAAGATTTTTCAAAGCCAATTGGAAGATTTGGACACACATTTTTCAATGTAGTTATTTTCCATGAAGTTAATGTCTAAGCTAGCTTTGCATATCTGAAACCCACACCCCCTAATATATGGGCAGATACTGCCAGTACATACTGTTAAATTTTGTTCTTCATCTTCAAAATACTGTCCTTCCCTATTGTGATGTTTTCCTTTGCATGTTGGAGGAACAATGCAAAATTTACCAGAATAAGTTGAATTTGTCTTTGTTTCCTTAAAGAATGATCAAAAGACACAGTCTGCTTTCTTAAAAAAAAAAAAATGCTTTTGACAAATATTTGGTATGTATAGAATAAAAGAGATCCTACAAAAGTACATCCTGACAGTTTAAACAGAAGACACTAATTTCTTAGCAAACTTTAACCTAAGCAAACAATTAAGAGAGACTGGAGATGTATAGATACAGTCTGTTTTAAAGAATAAAATATCAGAATGCTTCCAACATTCTGTAATGGAAAACACTGACCTTTTTAGTGTTCTCTTTTATTTTGCTATCTCCTCAATCTATATGAGCAAATTAAGTTGTAATGACTTGGGAGAATTAAATGACCAGAGACTTAAAATGTAAAATACTGAAAAGGGCAAAATGTGATAAATTAGTGTAGGTCATAGGTACACCTTGTGAGGGATTACAACTGGTACTTCATTTATCTGATTCCACTTGCTCTGACAATTGTGATAGAAAACATGTATATCCTAATTAGAATATTTAGAATTTCTTTGTGCTTAATTTGTTGTTGCAGAGTTTTTATTATTATTTATTTAGGGCTTAAATGACTTTCTAACTTAGACATGGCAATTTTGGAAGGAAAGGAAAACATGATTATCCAGAGGGAAGTAACTGTCATGTTCAAAAATGCAATTATAGGACTTAAGTGGTAGCCATTGTCTTTGCCTAGAGGAATGGAAGTTAAGGACTGATTTCAGGGTCTAAAACCTGGGACCAGTGATAACCAGATAGAAGGTTTATTTCCTTAGTATTCATTTAAATAGTTGGTCTTCTTTCATAGGTTAAACTCCTTCCTCTGCCTTCCCATTTATACCTCCTTACTTACTAATGTGCAGGGTATGGGGGGATTATAATGATCAGATTCTTGGAATGGCACATGAATAGGGCAGCAGATGCTACAGATAACGTGAGTGCTGTCTGTTAGAAACTCCAGACTCAGAAAATGGTAAAGACAGGGACATTCAAAATACTCTCCAGAGTGACTTTATTGGCTTTGTTGGTTAATGTATTCTTACTTACACAAGTTTTGTCGTGTAACGTTTTATTTGTAGGTACTAATGGAGTATGTTTTCTCTGGAATTCATAAAATATCAGTCTTTGAACAATTATTTCTCTAATTCTTGCCTCCCTCAGCTTATCCAATATTTCTGATAAGTCTTGGACCTTTTGTACTTACGTATCATAAGAGAAGAAAATTCATCTAAAAATATCTTAGTACTGTTTGATCTTAAATTATTAATACTAATAGTGTTAATTACACTATTGTATAGAAAGCTATCAGCAATTTTATTCTTACATTTACTACTGGGCTTGTGCCCTCTTCTTTTAGAAGACCATGCTACTATTACTGTACTATTACTAACTTCTTAAAACAAATTCACAAGGAATAGATATACCAGTAAGAATCTTAGATTTAATTTGATCTTGGACAGGGGAAACTGAACACTACACTGAAATATGTTTACTTAACTATTTTGTGTTTTAGTCCCTTATTCCTGTTGGAATGCCCTTTTTTTATTTTGTTTATGGTCTACTCACTGTTCAAGAGGGTAGAATGTAGGGTTTTGTTTTTGCCAGCATGGATATCTGATTTATGTAGGGTTTTTTTTCCTAAAGTAGGTAAGTCCTGCTGTGACCTGCAGAGGGGCTTTGGAGCCCAGATATTTCTGTTTCTTGAGGCAGTCTTAGTTGGATTAATTAGTTGGGAAAGTCTCTGTGTTTTTCCCCTAAATAGGTAGGGTGGCATGCACAGCACATATTTTTCCAGGCATTAATTCATTCTAATAATTGATACTTTGTTCAACTGGAATTCTTGGAGAAAATATCTAAAAGGTACATTTTTAGGAAACGTAATGTGATGACCTCTTGGCTAAAGTAGAATAAGGTTATAGCGGAAAGGGTCATAAGTAGAAAAAGATCATGTAGTAGGTAGATCATTAGTATTTTAATTTGACTTCAGGGTTAGATCCATATATATTTACAGCCTATATATAGTAGATGGGAAATAAAAGAACCTTTCCCAAAATACTGCATTGTTATCCTTTATGATTTAATTCAGTGGTAAATGTAAGCCTCTTTTCAAGTCAGAAGACTTAAGGCCATTTTTATTATAATAGAAAAGGAAATGCATGTCTTTCAGGGATGACAGAAAATTTGTTATTAGATATGTGTGAAGGTTGTTTCTTCATCCCATGTTTCATGTTCTTCACCTCATGTTTCATGTTCTGAAATCATGCCTAGTAGGTTTATGCTTTCTGTTTAAAACTCCACCCAGTGATATTTATGAAAACGCAAACGGTAATTTTTTCTGCAGACAGGCAAATGATTGAAAAGAGGGTGATACCAGTAGAAGGATTTCTTATCTTTAACATTGCCAAAATTGACAACATTCAGAAAGGCAGGGCTTGAATACATTTCTGAAAATCTGCTTTTTTTTCCCTTTTGTTCTGTTTTTTCATTGCTATGATTTAAGTGAATTTGTTCAATTGTTGATACCAGCTCTTAGGAATAAATTTAAAAAATATGTAGGTATGCAGAGCTACATATGACACATTTAATATGGCTACTAGCCATGCTATGTTAATTCTGATTTTCATTTCTTTAGCACCTTTTACCATTTTTACTTACTTTGAACCTTAAAGAAAAAATCTGAGCTAGAAGATGTCCCATTTAAGCATAGTCTCAATCTCTCTAAGACGAAGATCCCAAGACACTTTTCAGAGCACTGTTTGTCTTGCCCAGTGCTTCATCTCTCATGAGTTCCACTGTTCTAGATTATAATTATTGCTAAATATACATATGTAAATAGATGCCATATTAAGCGCCTTGCTTAGTAGATAGCAGTATCTAGTCTTTACATCCAAGCTATGTCAGAAAGTTTAGCTAATGGTTTCTATAAAGCGTATCTTCTTCAGGCTGAAAAAGTCCTTTGGACTTTTTTTTCCCCCCTCTGGCTTCAGCACACACGTTGTCTTGCCTCATTGATAACTTGCAAGATTGCTGCTGCAAGTATCATTTTCCAGAATTCCAACTTCGATCTCATCACCCATGCTTATGTATTCTTTTTTCACCTCTTTCAGCAATTTGATTTTGTTTTTCAAACAAAACAAAACAGACTGATCCTGACCATTCTTATACCCACCTGGCACCATTAGCTGACTTTTGCATCTGGTGCTCAGGATTCCACATCTGAACACCTGTTTTGTTTTTGTTTTAGATCAAGGGCAAAATAGGAAGTTATGAGCAGATGAATGAGAGCAAAATGATCCTGGGAATAGGCTGTTCTACTGGTGCTCTACCCTCTCATTTTTGGTTTTTTTCCTACTACTGAGCAGTGATAGATGAGCGCAAAAAGTGTAGCAATAAATAAAGAAATCCTCTCCTAAGCAAAGGTGGAGCTATCGCGTGGTGGGTGAAATGACTGAAGTGGCTAAAAAGTAAATGGTTTGTTCTTTTTTTTTTTTTTTTTTTTTTTTTTAACGTTAGCAGTTGACTCAGTCACTTTCCTGAACTGGTTCACAATATGCTTATAAAGTGCTAAGGCACATAGGAGAATACAGATGCGAGGGTGCATGGTTAGGATTGTCTGGCTTTAAATTGCTTGTGCAGACATGGAACTGCACTCTTGCATTTCTGCTGGAGCAGAATTAATGAAGTAGACTGTTATTGGAAGAGTCATTTGGAATTCAACTGATTGCAGTCTCTGGGGAGAGCTGAATGAATTGAGAGCTGTATGACTGAATTGTTTATTTTTTAATTTGAATTAGAAAATTTGAGTTATGACAACTATATTTGGAGATACCAACAAATTTGTTTGGATTGTAGGTAGCCTTTATCAAGTGTATGGTGTGTACTATCAGTGATTAGAAATCAGTAAAAATGACAAGGTGTAAAGTTACAGATACATGAATCATTTTATATGTTGCTGTGTCCTCATTTCAGTAGTTTCTTGCATCTGAAATTTTAACTAGTATCTTTCATGATTGAAGTATCATATCTTGACCTCCAGTAGTTTGCCTGCAAGCACTATCTGTCTAGTAGGCCATAGAACAGCTGACTGATTTCACTTTCAGTACTTTTTTTTTAAAGTTTCTGACACATTTTGACAAAGTTTTAGTTCTACAATCCATGAGGACTGTTTTGCCAATCATTAGTACTGGGTTTAATCAAAATACTGTACAAAACAGTTCATTCCTCCAACATTTGGGAAAGAAAGCCAGACATAGCCATTGTTCTAAAAAGAACAATGTGAAATTTATTCATTCTTCCTTCTCTTTAGAAAAATGAAGAGACTTTTCCTTATGACTGTTTCTCTCAGTTCTGTTTTGTGGTTTACCTTAGCATCTGTTTTCTTTCTTCACTCTCCAAAGTTAAGTATGCTTTTAATTAAAAAGAAGCTGAAAGGTAGATTCTTCCACTACAAGAAAAAGCAGCCTTACTAATATGAACAGAGAGCAGGAAGGTAATTGATCAGGGATTGCCTGGTCCTGGATGTAGTGTTTTCTGGTAGCAGCTTTTCCTCCCAGTAGCTCTAAACCAATATGAAGGGAGGATTTTATTATTATTTTATGTCAAAATCGTCTCATAAAAAAGCCAAGACATTTTCTTTGATTAAAACTGAAATCAGCCTTCTGATTGCTTTGCAGGTACATTCCTCAGCTATAAAATTATTTACAAAGAACATTCTTCCCTTTGCTATTCCACTACTCTTTTCATTTTTCTGTACAATTTAAAGTGTTTGTATTTCTTTGAAGTTCCAGTGTTTTTTTAATAATCCCTTATGTGACACCTGCTTTTAAACTCAAGAGATACATTGAAATCACTGTCTTAAGCTAGCATCCCAGCACACCCCATAGGTAATCTAGTTCTCAGTGTTCTTCAGGTTTTTTTTTAAAGTCACACTGAAACAGCTTAAAAAAAAGACTAGGCAAGGATGAAAAAACAGATGAAATACAGATACAGAAGGGGAAACAAAAGAGAAGTTCAGAATCCACAAAAGATGAATGAGATGACTGAGATAAACTGGAGAATCTGCAGAATAAGATGGGTATCTCTTCTATAATCTGAAGAAGCCAGAGAACTTATCTCTTACCTTCTGAAGGCAGAGTGAATGCTTTGCCACTTTAATACTAATGAGATCACTAGAGATCAAACTGAAAGGGTGTTGTAGGGCAAAAGCATATTTCCTGCTCTTAAAAGTTCATGGTATTACTATGGAAGTTGCACCATCTCCTGAGCAGGGAGGTTGGAAGGCAAGGGATATTGCTGCTCAGCCACCTTCAAATGTTGCAGACACATCAGAATTGTATGTTGCTGTTGTATTTTACATCATTCTTGATGCCAGCCCTGAAATACAACACGTGCTACGATGTCCAGCCAGGGAATGCTGGAGGTGCCTACCTGCTGGAGGGAGCTTCCTTTTTCAGTATACTTCCATAACCACAAGACTCCCTTGATAGGCCAGGAATGCTCTGTATTTCATCATGACTCTTTGGCTACAACAGAAAGTCCAAGCATAGCCATTTTATGTATAAAAAATAGGCAAGTTTACTCACTCCTGAATTTTCTGTTCTCTTGCTGGACATCTCCATTTCAGAACCATCTAGATCAATCTTTGCATTTTTTTAATTATCTTAATTTCTTCCCTCCCACCCTTTACTCACTTGTGTAAACTCTCTCATGATCACTTTTACTTTTCATCTTCAGTCTCCCCTAATCCTGGAACTCCTGCCCCAAAAGGGGATTTAAACAGGTCACCATTAAAACTTATAAGAATGTGTTCTTTCATTAAAATCAGAAAGGAGACATTATAATTCATACAGGAGAGGGCAGCAGAGATAAGGAAATGAAGAGGCTGAAGAGGAAATTCACTTGCACAGTGAAATACTGTGAACTGGAGGTTTTTTTTCTTCCACTAGAAAACATTCACACATATTCAGTCCTTAAAAAGTGTGACAACTTCAAGAATACCAGGCAAGCTGGCCAATCTCATTTATGGACTTTAGCCTAATTTATAACTGGCTTCAGGCTGTTTGGAAAGAAAAACATCAAGAGTGTCCAGTTTTCTCTTAAAATGATAAGTAGGTGTTTTAAACACTAGGCCGCACCTCTGCTGAAATGTGTTTTGAATTGGAAAGTAAATAATGCTTGAAAATGCATTAATGAGCGTTAAAGTTTTTCCAGCAGTTTTCAAATATACATACCTCCGTGCTTGCTGGTATGAGTGTTTCTGGTGAGTAGCAAGTAAACTAGGAAATTTGGGAGTACCATGAGAGGCACCACTGAGTTCTGGACAACAGACTTTGATTGCTAACGCTTGCATCACTCACTGTACACTCTGCGCTGGCTTCACACCATCCCCTTTGAAGAGAAACCAGACTGAAGCTGCTTCTCTTTCAATGTGCGGGAATGTTGCAGAATTTAAAGCTCTGTAGGAGATGATTCTGAACCCAGAGCAGTTTTAGTTTAGTAGGAAACAGTGCCCCGCATTTTCAACTGGATTTTTTTTTCCCCAGAAACATCTAATATTTGTGTCTAGAGATTAGATTTATACTGGTATTGGTTCTTGAGGCCTAGTTCAGCCCAGGCCTCAGGTAGGGTTTCATTTGAACTGTGTGAGGATCCCAAGGGAATGGCGGTTATGGGGAGGTTTGTTGTGATGCTTAAAGCAAAGATTCTCATTTTCTCGATACAGTTTTTCAGCTAACATGATCAAAAGTGCTGAGAAAGGGCAGTAATGAAACTGTCCTTAAAAGCTGATACTGAAAGGATTTTCACCTTTACCATGACAGTATCTTCAATTAGTTTGGGCCACCTTCTGACCTCTCCAAAATCCCTTATTTCCTTGCCCTTTTAATATTGTAGACTCATGAATCATGTGGTTTGGGACCAAGCAAGGCATATTTCTATCTTTCATAACAATCATACAAAACCCAACTCTAAATTTCTGAGAAAAGAACACAACTTACCAGCAGGAGAATGCACCAGAAAAAAAAAAAAAAAAAAAAAAAAAAGAAGAAAAGGCCCATGTAAAGTCTTTACACAAGAAGGGTTTGTGACAAATGTGAAGGTAAATATTGTGTAATTTATTCTTTGAATATGCGTAATTTATTTTATGAAGCAAATAATTCTATTTTAAAGCACAGAACTCCTAATACTCGCACCCTGAATCTAGAGATTTAAGAAACGATTATATAAAAGGTGCTTCTGGTCTTTATTGAATGTTTATTGGCCGCATCCCAACTTTTAATTCATTCTGGGATCCTGCTTTGTTTCAGTCTGAATGACCACAGGATGGCAGTATCTTAGAGCATTTTTTCTCTCTGAGGGGAAATTAAATTTTGCATGTTTTGCAGGAGTTGGAGGTTGGCATGCTGCAGTGCAGAGAGGAGAGGAAAGGAAGGGTGCCCCCATGCCATGCAGTTTTTAAAGCCTTCGTGTTCTAAACAGGAGACAATATTTTGTCTCAGCTCTTTGGAGCTGTGCTCATTTTGGACTACTAACGCACGAGTCTAAGGAGATAGTAAGAAACTCTGAGCAACAAGTATTACTGAGTCTGTCATTTGCAGATCTGTTTTGAAGCTAGTTCAGACTGAAAGGAATTGTAGCCCAGGAGAATGAGAAATAAAAAATGCGATGTAACTACTAGCGGTACTAAGGGGAGCTCCTTTTCAAAAGGAATTCTGGATTCACCAATACATTGTTTTCTTGGCTTTTCTGTTATGAAAGATTAAGAGATTAAAGTTCATTTCTTAAACCTTTGAGGTGACCCCAGCAATAAAGTTGAGGCATTGTTAACAAGGCTACATTTCACCTTGTCTGTGCTTCTAAGGTGTAAGTCTGGATTTTTTTTTTTCTTTTTTTCTTTTTGGTCATTTATCCTTCTGTGATTCAGGAACACCTGCTCTGAAAGAGTCCCTTTTACTTGCTCTTTAAAATGTGTATTTCTGATCTCTTCCCGCTCTGTAAATACAAACTTCCAAAGAAGCCTTTTCAATAGATTTATTCACGGATAAGTGTAAATCTTTCAAGTCCACCTTGGCCGCTGGGAAGGCCAGAATACTTACGAAGACAAACAGGCTGTGATTAAGAAAGGTTCACATCTTATTGGGACTTCCACAAAACTAGTTAAACAAAGCTTGAATGCTGAATCTGCTTGATGCATGACCACTTGCAAACTGTGTGTAGTACATGCACACGTGGAGTGGGACTGTAACTTTTTGCTCTGGAGAACAGATCAGACAATTAAAGCTACTGGAGAGCTTTGGCTAGCAGAAGCAGAACTGCCCAGAGGCAGAGAATCAGTGTAGTTTTCCTGTGCCAGCAATAACAATAAATGAAACTTAGGAAATAGTTTTACTTTCTTAATACTCTTCTAGATAAAGAACTGATTTTTGCCTGCTAAGCCTCTGCCCTGCTGAGCCTGTGGCATAGGAAACTGAACCAATTTTCCCTGTGGCTTAAGTTAATTTGTGTCCTTTGTCTCCACCCCTGATCAGGATAGATAGATATTCAGTGCAACCCTGGTAGCTGGATATTTTCTGTCTTTAGACTGAGATTTTGAAAGGATCTGTGCATGTAAGGCACATTTGTTTGCAATGTAGAGATGCAATAGTATGATGCTTTACATCAGGTTCATGTGAATGAGTGCCAAATTCGTCTTATATGGGATCCACCCATATAGCTTTGTATAATATGAAGAGTACTGATACTATGCAAAATGAAAAAAGACCAAAAAAAAGGGGGGGGGGGAGAAAAGAAAGAAAGACATTCTACCATTCTATATATTGTTCCTGTATTTTTGGCATCTAGTGAGCATATTTTCATAGCAACCAAATGTAACTTTTTAGAGGGGTACCTTTTTGTATATTAAGTATGTATCTGTCTTCCAAAACATAAAATTAACTTGATCAGAAAGAAATGAAAAAAGCAGAAACTATTTTTATTTCAAAATTTAAATGAAGAATTGCATTTGTTTGTAGAGACATTTGATTAGCTATAGAACTGTTTATAATTTTCATCAGTATATTTTTAATTTTTTTACATGTTGTGCATAGCCCTTTCTTTGTCATACTGAATTTTCAGTTAAAATTTATGTCCAGATCACTACCATTGTGTTTATATGTATATAGGAGTAAAGAACTATAGTGCATGGACTGCGGGGTTTTCCTGCGACAACTGCTTGTATAACATACAGTCCTGGCAGACACTTCTTCAGGGGCTTCTAACAGTATTGCCACTTTAAAAAACAGCACTTGGGAGAACTTTGTATTTATTTGTCATTTTGAAGCTTCCTAGTCAGCATATATAGAGTGAGCAAGTGACTTAAGATCGTGGCCAGTTTTGTTTGTATTAAAAAGCACATGATTTCCTCACTAATGCAAAATAAAACCAGCATTTATGAATCGTGGCTATGACAGGGACTGAAAATTACATTGCGCCAAGACTTGCTTCATCCTTGGTTGAGTACAAAAAGAAGTACTGCTGGAGCAAACGACACAACAGTTTTAATGTTGTGCATCTCAGACACTGTTGTAGCTGGAAAAAAATGGAGGAATCTCGATAGCATAACACCTTCCTTTTATAGTATTATAGTACTTCATGGATCATGACTTGGAAATGACAACTTCATTTTGAATCACCCTTATTGTTGATAGTTTTCAGCTACTTTTCAAGACAAAGTTTATTGCTACTCATTCTTGTACCTGCTAAACCGTCAGTTGTACTGGATTCTTACTTATTAGAGAAAATGGCTTTCTGCTAGCAATCTTCCTTCCCTAGTGCTGTTGCAGCATCTTCTAAGTAATGAAATGTTTCATTTACAGAGGAGTGACTTATGCTGAAAGACTCAGTTCCCTCCAGAAACTTTCTTTCTCTTGAAGTCTCTATAGGGTTCCACCCCAGCCAACTCTTTTCTTATGTTTCATGCGTTTTAGTTATGTATCTTTTGAAAATGCTTTGCTCGTGACTGTCTCTGGGGTAGATGATGTTATAACAGTAATTATCTCAGAATGGATGCTTAGTCACAGTTGCTTGCTTCAATTAATGTCCTCTTGGATTTGTTGTCTTTTTAAATGAAATATGTGTGTGCAAATCATGGGCTGCTGCTTTCTTTAATTTTCTTTTCCAAACTCTTTGTTATTTAAGATAGTTTGCCCTATGTTTTCTCTGAATAACATTAGGTTACAGGTTCTGTATGGGAGTCCAGTTTAGGGTTCAGCAATAAAAATGAGGGAAGAGTTAATTGCTTGGGCTCAGTCACATTGTGTTGTTCTGTCCTCTGACTCAATGAGTAAAATCTTTAAAATGAGATTGCTGATGGGAATAGTTGCATTCACATGAGGTGCAAAATCTGCAGGAGAGCTTTTCAAATTCTCTGTGGTATCTCTCTGTGTGTCTTCAGAGAGTAACTGAGCATAGCTCTACTGAAGCCAACTACGTACCAACCAAAGATCTGCCCAAAGATTTATGTACAACTCTCTCACTAAATTCAATCATGCTAAATTATTCAAAGAGAATGAAATGAAAGGACGCATTAGAAAGAAAAAAGAAGGAAAGAAAGAAAAGAAAAGAAAAGAGCAATAAGCCAGGAAACCAGGAAAACAAATTCATATTTGCTTTGAATGTTGGTAGGAAAGATTAGATTCTTTTCTGCAACTTTTGGCAGGTTGTGATTCAACTCTGGCAGTAATTATTCAGGGCAAAGATGGATTTTGTGTAAGAGAGAAAGAAAATACGCATAATTCCCAGGGAGTCTTGACAGGCTGTGCAATTAAATTGATCTCTGACATTTCTGGACAGTAGGAAAGGATACAAATGAAATTCACATTCAATACTGATAAACTCCTAAGGTTGGAAGAACCACAAAGCCATGTGATTCTGCATGTGCCCCACAGTTGCTGGTTGGACAGGAGCCCATCTTTTAGAAAGATAACCAATCAACATTTAGGGTCTCATTTAAAATTAAAGTGTCTGCTAAAAAACATGTTATATTTCCAGACTGAATTAGTCTAGCTTCAGCTTCTAGCCATTCATCATGAAGTCAAGATGAGGGCATTTCTGTATGTCAGGTCTAGAGAGTGCTTGGATGCAAGCCAGGTCAGATCCTCTTAGCAAGGTTGATTCATTTAGACATCGTGTTTCACCATGGTGGTTACCTAGCTTCTGAGTCGACTTGCTGTCTGCCAGCATATCATGTGGGCATGCCCCAGAATATCCATTGCTGTCTTCCCCTGGTTACATAACTCTCATTTCGCTCTAAACTTCTCTTCAGAATACAAAGGGCACTGTCTTTCTAAGACAGTGTTTGCAGTGAAACTCAGGATTTCTGGTGCCTTTATGGAGTAGTTTCTTTCGAAGACCCCTTTTGACATGCTGCATGTAAGTCTTGCCAAAAGGCTTGCTGATCTCCTTCCAGCTTGGAAGCACTTTCATCAAGGCATTATTTTACTGATGTCTGTCTGAGACCTGCCTGAGAGCTGAACTGAGATTTTCATTGTGATCATATTTCAGTTTCTGAAAATCATTTCTGGGCTTCCTGGCAGTAGTGATGCCTGTGGTAAAGACTCATCCAGCAGTCTTTTTAATCTCAGACAAGTTATCTACCCAAAGCAGAAAAATCCAGGCATGGATACATTCAAATGTTTCCCATGCTGCTAACTGATACAAAGTGATCGCTCTAATGCGTACTTAGTCTCTCATTCTGTTGGCATTTCTAGACATAAGAAGCAGTTTGCTGTGTTTTTAATGTGTTTTTTAATGAGTATCAGAGGTTAAAAAGAAAGCAAATGTTCTAAGTATTAGATTGCTTTCCATTTCTGCATGCTTTCCTATTACAATGTTAGGAGGCAAGCAACCCTCCTCACTTCCCTTCTGTGAGGCAGCAAATTACTTCCATGTTCAACACTGCTAGTCAAGAATAAAACAAACATTTTGGTAGCAGTAGTGACTGACTTCAAGAAATACAGTTCACTTCAGATACTGTTTACAGACCACTTGATGGGGAGTCTGTATTTGGCATGGCACTGTAGAGATTCACTTACTTTGTCCCATGCTACCAAGTGAAATTCAGAATATGAATTCAAATTGAATGGAAACATGGAATCATTAGAGTTTGCTGATGGATTTGAATTTTTTCTTTTTGAGTACAGAAGCTGTCATCTCTCATTACTAGTAAATCAGCATCTCTGACTAGCTATCATATTTTCACTTTCTGTACCCAGCAGAATCCTTTTACCATGACTGTGTTTCAAATTAAACTTTAAGATTCCTGGAAAATTCTAACAAATGTTTTAAATCAGTCAGAACTTATGCTAATGAAAGAGGCGAGAGAAATATTCCTGCTGTGGCATTTACGTTTCTTCTTACAGCACAATACCACTTTCATCTGAAAGGCTGGGCTGTTATTTATGTTAAATAAAAGAGTTTAAGTAAGGTAAAGCTGAGCAATTGTCAAATGTTTTTACCATGGGATGGTTTCTTGTTAGGAGTCTCAAAAGTAATGCCCCAGTATTTTCCAGCAAGAAGAAAATGAAGCAGGAGATAAACATGAAGCAAGTCACTTCCTTCTTTTTCCCTCAGCTTACCCATTATAAAGTGAGGGTGATTTCTGTATTCCTATGGCAAATTATCTGAAATCTGCTAAAAACTGTAGGATTTTACAAGGGCCTAATGGCAGGTTCAGTACCAAAAAGACAAGCTCTATATCAAAATAGATGAATTATCATATAACATACTTTATTGTATAATCAGCTGTTACTACTTAAAAACATACGACAAGAGAAAATGCTGCACTGGTAGTATTTCCTGAATCTGTATTTATTATATTTTTCTTTGTTTTTCACCTCTTTCAAACATTGCATATTCCCTGCTTATTTAAACCATCAGCGGTCACTACAGGTCACAGTGTAAAAAAGGTCCTAAAACATCCCACTGTGAAAAGATTAAAATTTCATAACAAACTAGTAACAGAAGAGCACATGTAAATCACTTGTAAATATATAAGCTATTTCTGAATATGTTACTGACAGAAAAGTGTTCTTGTTACTGAAAATACACAAAGTTACACTAATGAGTTTTTCCAAAGTAGCACTGATCTTCTCAAAAGACAGGTCAGATTCTATCAGAGACATAAAGTAGGTTAACTTCTTTAAAAATAGGACAATCTCACTAAAAATAAGCAATGGAGATCATCCTGGGGCAAGATAAATTAAGTAGTTGGAAAAACTTGTACCCAGAAAACTCTCCTTTCTTACAGAAAGCCCTAACTATCCCAGGGTTGTCTGGCTCAATTTTGATGAAAAAATATGCAGAATTCACCAAAATTGACTGTGCAGTACAAGCAGTGGGACACTTTTCCAGTAAAAACTTTCATATAGACAGGACAGTGGTGCCTAGTGAGGCTTTCGTGCATATGATTTTGAAGCATGATGAATACATTCTTGGTTGGCTGTTTATGGATTATTATCTAGCCCCCTCAAAATTTTGAGGTTTTTGTTTTAAGTAAAAGCAGCTAAGCTGTGTTCCTCGTCATTTATCTTTGGTATTCTCAAATGCGCAACAGATTAGTGATGCTTATCTTAGTACTGATAAAAAGCAAAGAATACATTTAGACTGCCTGTATCCGTCACGGACCTGTTTTTCTCTGCTAACTTCCATTATTTTCCTTTGTATATGAAACTGTATTCATACAAACAAATTGTGAATGGAATATATTACAAGCGCCAGGCTTGATCCTAACAGATGTACGTTTATTGGGGGTTACTGTTAATACTTTTTGCCTGGTAGCATTTTTGGAGCCCAATTTTAAAAAAAATTTATGAAAAGTAAGTCATGAACTACTTAAGGTGATGACTTTAGATTCCCTTTGATTCCTCTAGAGAGCTATGCCTAGATTAGAGAATTTGCTCATACATTTTGCTCATACATTTTGATTTTTCTAAATAGGTAACAAATCTGAATGTCATTTAAAAAAGAGGAAAAAAGACACTAACCCCACTACTGTATTTTCTTATAAATTCTCTCAGATGCACAGGATGTGATAGCACAAAATTGACACACAAACAGATGAAATAGTCCTTTTTGAGCTGTTTGGTAATGTCCTTACATGACATCTAAAGTCTATGAAATTTTATTGTGTGGCAGCAGGGAAAGAAATCATAGGAGCTGATGCTTACTAAGCCTTCACTCTACAGGCTTGTCACATATGGAAACAAAAATACTCCTCTGCCAGGGATAGTCGTAATGTACTGAGGTTTCCTACTTATAGTATCTGCTCTATTGAGGAGCAACATTTAGCACCCACATAAATTTGTTTTACAGTGTGATGCCTTATACTTCAGCATCTAAGCTTAGGTAGGACAGAAGTTTCATGACTTTCAAACTGCTTCTGTTCCACAGGATATAAGACCTGTGTGGAGGTCTATTTGATCTGAAAGTGACTCTCCCATTTCCACCTGCTAAAATCCAGCATATTTCTTTATTATCTTCTAAAACCAAGTTATTTACTTTTACACTGGAAAATATGCATAACTTGCAATTAGTCTATGAGCCTCTGTTTCTGTTGATAGATGTTCTGCTTCTGTGGATCTGATGGTAAAGACATCTTTCCTGTAACCAGACCTCAGCTGGAGCAGGTCAAGAATTGAGAGGTAAAAGGTCAGGAGTTGAAAGATGAGCAAAACGTTCAATTTCACTAGAAAATGTAAATTATATGGACTGAAATTTCATAGCAATGTATCTGATTACAAAAGCAGGTCTTTATTAACAAGATTGTCATGATTAGTATGTAACTTGGTCAAGTAAGGACACTCGAGTCAACTTGAAAGGTCAGTGGTTTCAAATACCTGCAAACAGCTGACCACCAAGTAAGTAGTTGGCTGCTGAACTATTAAATCTTCTGAAATAATTGCTTTCTTTTTGTCCCCCCCCCCCCATAGGAAACCTTTTGGTTTTCCAAACCAAAGCTTTTCCAGAATGAAATTTCTGTTTTTTTGTCATTCCTAACTTAAAAACCCCTCCTTTCCCCCTTCTTCTTTCTCTCTCTCTCTCTGTTTCCTCCAAAGCCTGTCCACAGCTGGGTCAGAGAGTCAGGCTTAAACCCTATTACATCTTCAGTGACTCAATAATTCACAAAAAAACTCGACAATGTCTGCTTATGATCATGTAATAATGTAACCAGATCAACGGACTTTGAACTGATGCTAGGACATAAAGTTAAGATAGGGAGTACAAATATAAGTATAATTAGCCAATGCTGTTCTCATCACCTCAAAAAAAGTTTCTCTGAAGTGGATTATCCATACTCCAAATTGGATGAAGCCAAAAAGGGAGCACTAGCTTTAAGGCATACACAATGTATACTTAATAAAAGAAAGCTTTCAAGAAAGGAATGCATGGTCTAATGCAATCCTAGAGCAACAGTAACTCATTACATGCATTTTAGTGTCTGTGTCTGATAACTTGCCCCTACTTGTCAATCATAATTATTTCCTACTAAATGAATGTTCAGCTCTTAGTGGTCAAGAGATTCAATGCTTGAAAGAACAACCCCTTGGCTATCAACTAATGTTGCCTTACATATGTATGAGATAGTTACCAGTCTTCATAAAGGTATGGTTCTGTCCTAAATGGAGCTTTGCTTTGGTGTCAGCATGCTTTGTAACGAAAATATTAAGGTACAAGTTTAAACCGCAGTTCTCAGTGTGCAAGTTCTTCACCTGAATATTTTGAGAGGGAAACTTAATTTTGAGGGGGCAGAGGGCAGATGAGGAAGGGAGAATGAATTCTCAACACTGTAGGGATCATAGGATAACTCAGGTTGGAAGGGGTCCCAGGAGACTGCTAGTGCAACCTCCTGCTCAAAGCAGGGTCAGCTCTAGGGTCAGACGAGGTTGCTTGGGGCTTTAGCCAGTCTGATCCTGAAAGTCTCTTAAGAATCAAGGTCCTTGGGAATGCCTGCCTCTCTGCTGGACTATCCTCACAGGAAAAATGTTTTTGTATTGGCATGTTAAGCCGCTTAACTCTGGATATTTGAAATCACAAGGCAAATATAATAACTAGCAGTCTTTCAGACTCTTCCCCTTCTGTGAGATGTGAACCTACGCCATGTGCCTTCCAAAGCAGTGCTTGGTCACTAGAGTATTGTTTTGGGAGAGCGTTTATCCAGGCTGTCCTGTTGGAGGTATTGCAACTAACATCATGTATTTTTTTGATTAGAGGTAAAGCAAGCAGGAGTCTGTTGATTTAAGCCCTTGCTGAAGAGAGCAGAGAAGAATTCTGGCTGGTGTTTTGCTTTCCAGTATTTCGTATGGGGTCTTACCTGTCAGGCATGCTCTCTTACTGTCCATCAAGTAGGAGGAAAATGAATAATGGATTCATAGCACCAGGTGGAGCTTCTGCAATAGTTAATCTCTGTCTAGACTCAGTGAGTTTTGATTGTGAAAACACAACTTTCCTAAGGATTTTTTCTCCCTTCATCATCATTAAATAGCTCATCAGGGTTTGAGAGACTTTAATTTTTGGAGTCAGGTAACTGAATTGACAGGAAAACATCAATGGCTCTGTGATCTAGGGCTTCTCTCAGCAGCAGCTTGAGTTTTTGTTGATTCTGCACATTCAGTCAGCTACCAACTGTGACTTCCAGCTAGGTCATAAACTTCATAGCTGGTGGGCACTGAGCAGAGCAGAGCAGAGTTTTGCCATTTGTTTTGCCTCCCGTGCTGCAAAGGTGTAGGGAAGGACAGAGACTGCATTCAAATTAGTTCTGAACTTCAGACACTGAAATTCGCTAAAAAGAAGAGAAAACACATGGCAGAGTAGCACTTTTCAGCACTTGAAGTGTTTGGCACGCAGATATTTGAGGTCTTAATAGGATTCCTCCACACTTAAATTTAAGCATCTTTTAATTATTTAGAATTAAGAATTCTGAATAATGTATGATCATATCTATCATGTTGGCATCTGTAAAAGTGTGTGTGTATATATATATATATATATGTATATGTATGTGTGTATATGTATATATATATGTTATTGATACTGGCTGTCTGGAGGTAATTTGAGCTCTTTTTTCTTTCTTTAACCTCATACAATTTAGCTTAATAGACATATTAAGCTAAATATCAGCACACAAATATCAATGTCTATTTGTTGGTGGGAAGATAAGAGATAGGAATTTTGAGGTTGTTTATTTGCCAATACTGATTTCTAGGGATATCCCTTACCTGCACAGAGAGTAGGTAACAAAATGCAACTGACTTGTAACACCTATCAGTCATCAGCCTTTATGGTTACCGATTAATAAAGTATTTGAATATGAGATATTTTTTAATATATTGAGTCACAGTGTGATGATGTATTTTGATGATTTTCTGTGCGTGCTAGATAGGGCTTTTTATTGTTGTTTACATTTTAAAAATTAACATGATTAAATTGCCTTGTTTTTTGACACTTGAAGAAAAATCACTGAAAAATCAAAGTATTTGCCCAGGTAATGACAGTGTTAAATAGTTTTATTTGACTGAATTTTGTATAAAGATTAACCAGCTTGGAAATGGAGACTGGCATTATTATTTTTTTTTTCACAGCAAGGCTTTTTTATAAATGCGATTTTTTTTTATTTTAAAGCGTTAAGGAAATCAGAGCAGGTCCTAAAAATGTATATTCAAGCACGTAGTCTTTACTTTCACAGTCCTGTCAGTATGGATGAGACTGCTTACATGACTGAAGGTTGCAAGATAGGATCCAGGATAAATACTTGATTTAGTGGCATAATATTCTAAGTGTTTTGAAATATTGTTCAGAATAATCTAAAGTGTATATATTATTATTTGGGAAATGTTTACTGTTCCCCACTTACCTTTTTTCTTCTATTGGCACTGCCTGATATATACTTACTCTAGCTTGCAATAGCCCAATGTGTAACATAAAGTTATTTTCCACTCATTTTGAACATTTTCGGATTAAATAACCATAGCTTAGAATATCATTGTTTTTTAAAAAACAAAACAAAACCCAAACCTTTTCAATTTCTTTCAGTGTCAAAGGGCTTAAATTAAAAAGTAAAATACAAACACTAAAGTTTATTCTGAGCCATGAAATGGATTCCAGTATGTTCACAACTGGCTTTCTGAAAAGTTGTTTTGAAGACACTCATGGCAAAATCTAAAGAAACATTCACATACTCCTATCATATCAGCTAAGAGGTAGGTGATGTGGTCTTTCTTGACTCTGTATCTCCTAATTTCGCTAAAACTATGCAGAGCACTTCAGGCTTTTGCATATTCTGTTCTATCAGCTACCTCTCTTGTTGAAACTTCATTATTGTACAGCGAAGAATGCAAGCATTATGGAGCTAAATGGAAAGGAAATGGTAGCTAGGCTTGTGGCCAAGTAGACTTTAGGGATACTTGTTTGGTCCTCATCATTGTTGTTTCTGTCAGGTGGAGTCAATCCTCTTAGGAATCTTCCAAAAAAATGTAAGAGAAACAACTATTGTGCTTAGGCCATTTGGGCAATTTTGGTAACAAAGGCTTAGGTATGGCATGAATCTGTCCATGCTATGTCAATTCATCTTTAACTAAGGGCCTCAATCCTGCAAATATATCTCCTAAATGTTGTGCTTGCTGTCATGCTAAAAGATGTAATTACTGAGTATAGCATATATATTTGCATATTCTAATATGATATTTGCACATAGCAGTAGCTGCTTGCCTTTTTTTAAGACAATGTTTAAGAAAATTTATTCTCTACAAATATATTCTAGGACATTTAACTGCTTATTTGAATAATACTTAAATTTCTCTCTAACACATATAAACTCTTTGAGGAGCTGTTTACCAATCTGCATTGCATTTTTGTGTGTATGCATGAATGCAAAACACATGCTCAGCCAGCATTTTTGTATTTTTGTATGTTATTCATGTAGTCGGGACCAGATATTTTTACTCTAACTGGACTGAACATGAGAAATACATTTCAAGCAAACTTTTCAAAGAAAAGAGGAGCTTGATGAGTGAAAATGGAAGAATGCACAGAATCCAGCCCTTTACTTTCACCTAACTTATAAATGCCTCAATAGATTTATTTTGTTTTGACTATGATGGTGAAAACAAATTCATTGCTCAATGAGGTTGAGATCTTATTGAACGAACTTTAGCACAATGTACACCTTACATTTAAATTAGAAGCCCTTGAAAATAGAGGCTTATAGGGACATTACTGGAAGAACTTTTAGTATTGCAGCAGAGTTAATGGCAATATAATTGATTAAAATGATCCTTTTTCTTAAGGTAGAGATTCAGATCTGTTGTTATACAGTAATGTATTGAAAATAGAGGGAAAACATTACTTAAACTGACTCATAGAAGTGCTTTAAAAATGCTACTAAGATTTAAGGCATAATGTAAATCCTATAAATCTACTCTGCATTCTTTCACTGGGAATGACTGACTTTGATGAAAACTAGGGATTGTAAATCAAGAACCTAAATGAGGGGTTTTTTGACATGTAAATATAGATTATACATTAGCTGAGCTCTGACTTCATTTTGTTTTGATTCCATGGGGCACATACATACAAAGTGTTTATACTCTATTACAGCAGTTTTGCTTATCAAAGCTGGTAAGGAAAAAATATAGTTTAGCATCCCCCTTGGGAGAAAATATATTGTAATGATTCGGGAAGGCAAATTGTTTGTTCTCTAGCTGTCTTGTTTTTCTGCCTTCCTATTCATCTGTTGCTTAGGATTTTGTGAGTGTGTATTATCAAGGAAAGACTAGTACTTCTGAAAGCATTCATTGAACTTTCTCAACACAACTGCAGACTAGAAGGAAACACACACATACACACCCTTTTCAGTGTATATAGGGAAGTTTGCTCTGTTAAGGAGAGCAATCCTCTGTTAGAGAAAGTTGCTCTGTTTGCTCCATTAAACGTCCTTAGTAAAATGCCAAAAGCTTTTCATCGTGTTATCACAAATATATTTGATCATTTGCATCTTTGGCCTCAGATTAATTTATTTTCACATTGTATTCTTGTCTCTGCACTGTAATTCATACAGTACAATCTTGCACAATGCATACTCCCCTACCCCTCCAGCCTGCTTATCTTAACAGAGACCAGGCCTGGTGTTCTCCCAACAGCCAGCTTACTTAACCTTATCTACTTTGTGCTTCTATATTTAAACAAGGAGGGTTCTTTGTCACTGAGCTAATATAAAACATAACTTGACTAGATGGCTGATTCTTAAAGAAAGGGCATCTATCACTTTTATGTGACATTTCAAAGGAGGAGGCTGAAAGACAAAGAAGGGAGTCTGTCTTAATGTAAAACTAGCAGTTTAATGATTAACTTCTCTTAATACTTAATCAGTTTATGGTAGAAAAAACAACAGTGCTTTGCAAGTGTTACATTAGGGAGTTTGTTGCACTGTCTGAAGTGATATAAAAACCATATAAGGTTGGTGTACAATAGTGTATGATTCATTTCAAAAGATGCATGAAAGTAATACTTAAAACAGGAGGATGAGGAGGACTCCTCTAGGCTGCAGGAGAAAGTAACTTTTTTGTACACTAGTGATAATTACATCAGCCTGTGCAATCTCCTTGTACTTTAGGCCCTTTGTGGTTGACTCAGGACAAGCGTCCTACTTGTTCTAGAATCTCTGCAGACCCAAAGGAGAGATCTTACTCTGTAGAGAGAAATGTAGAGAAGGGATAGTCAGGCAGCTGCCTGAAAGGAAAAGGACTTTCTTGAACTCCTTGTGGATAGAAGATGTTACTTCTGGGGGAATTGTTACATGGTGTACCCTGGCTGCTAGGAGGCATTGAAAAAGGACTTGGGGAAATAATGCAGAAAAATATTCTGTTTGTGGTTTTCGCATTTGCTTGAGCTATTTTTACTACTAGCATTTTCATTTTGGTTTTCTATGAGCATTTAAGTGAGCCTGTCTAGTGACTGTGGTATGGACAGTGAGGGTTTACTGGCATTAGTGAAATTAGCTTGCATTTAGAGAAAATCATTTATTTTACAGGAGTGGTAGCTGTTAATATGCTTCTCTGTCTTCATCTCCAAATCCGCTGTTTCAAAGAATAATTGCTTCATGTTTTGAGAATAAAACCATCTCCTTCACATTTTGCCTTCCTAGCATCTTCAAGAATATTCCTTTCTTTCTTTTAGAGCATGATAGGTGATGACAGAGGGTATATGGCTTGCTGTCACTTCTAAATTGAGAATAGATGGCTTTTTGATGCGAGTCTTTAATCCATTTTATTTATAGATAGTTCCTTGCATATACGTGCATTTGTATGGGTAATATTGTCTTTCCTTTCTATCCTTACTTCCTGGAGGACTGTTTATCTCCTCTCTCTTTGTCACAGAAGTGGCAGAAGGTAAACTTCAGCAGTATAAGGATGATTTGGATAATTTCTTTCCAAGACAATAAGGGAAAAAATCCTATTCAAAAGCTTTTACATAATATAAAAATATTTCACAAATATAGTCTTCAAGTACAACAAACAAAACCAAAAAAAAACCTCAAGAAAATGTTACAGTGGATATGACTTTGTCACTTATGACAATGTTACCCCTTTCCTCTTCTAAAAATAAAAGCATATACAAGGCAGCTCTCCCATTGCCTCTACTTATAATAAAATAGAAATATAAATCATTCTTTTCTTTCTTTTGGCAGAAATTCTTTCAGAGTTTTTATACTAAGTTTCACAGTTTAATCACTGTACAATAAAAGTCCATGCAGTGTAATAACATTTCCATGTTATGCTGGACATTTCATTATTAACCCACTGGACTATAAAAATGCATGACTGTTTCCCCCTCAGCTTTTAGGAGAGAGTCACAGAACCTTTGTCCTCACTTCTCATGCTCCTGAAGAAAGAAGGACATGTGCCTAAAGATCACTGGGGGATTACTGAGGAATTGCTAGGGAGAAAACAAACAAAGAAAACAAAGAATTTTTCTTTTTAGCTGAGATTGCAAGTTTTTTTTACTGTTCTCAACTTTGACTCATATTGTTAGTTGTGAAAGAAAAAAAAAAAGATTTCCTTCATACCTCCTCTTTTATTTTATGGAGGCATACTGTAAATGAGGAATAACAGGATGTTTTGATTTGCCAGTGCATTTCCAGTTCATTGAACAATTCTGTGTGGATTTATCAGGAAGAGGGGCATTTTATGTATTTTCAGCTGAAATTATTTAAAAGTGAGGTAGTTATGATCAGCAATTATTTTTCTATAAACTGTAAGCAACTGCATGCACTGAGTGTCCACTCCAGTTTATAATAGTTATAAAACAATACTCAGCATACATCTTATAATGCAGTCACGGTTCTGAGATCTCCGTTGTCCATTCTTAATAAAATGAAGAACTAGAATGGAGCGCCCCTGGACAGAGATCACCTAGTGGGAATTTGAAAAGACGTTTCTCTGGGTGGAAGGAGGTATGCATCTTCTGAGATCTGTTTGTATTCAAGTGTATTGTGTGACCGCAAAGAGCAGTTAAGACATACTTGCCATGATTTGCCTGGGATGGAGTTTCAACAATATGAAATCCCTGCTGCCATGTGAAATTGCAGCTTGACTCTTGCATGCTTACATTTTGGGCCAAACGTCTTAAAAGGTGTTTGAACTTTCATGAACCCAGCCTATACACAGGACACGGGGGTCTGATTATTAAACACTTTTTCAATGTCTGTAACAGCTTTCACCCAAAGACCTTAGGACACTAGAATACACTCATGATTAACTGCACACTCTGTATTCTGTCCCAGTAGAAAACACCTGGGAAAGCCAGGTCAGCTCTGAATATACTTTTCCAACATCAGGACATGGTAGAGAGGGATCTCGGCTGAAATCTGGTTTAAAATACCTCAGACACATCAGCAGTTCTGCCTTCCAGCAGAAATTTGGAGGGGCCCTTTTCTTTAGCATTATTTAAATCAAAGTCGTAATAACGACTACTCGGGAAAGCTATAAATACAATACAACATACAACCAAAATCTGTTTGACGATTACATTGTAAGATGAAGGATTTAGATCGCTAGTGTATGATTTGAAGACCTGTTTTCCAGTATTTTATTTCCCCTTTACAAGATTTTTGAGGGAGAGAAGGAAATTGTTATGCCCATTAAACTGGTAGTGCGTTTGAAACAGAGACGCTTTCCTACTACAGCATTGAAGAATGACATCTATCCCAATGTTAGCAATGTTAGAAATCACAGATAATATATGTTCAGTCACTTCTATTGACTTAACGTGTGTTCTGTAAGTAGCAAAAGAAAACATGAATACAACATTGGCTTCCCTGCCTTCCTCTATGGCCTTCCTGCAAAATAGAAAAGGCCTTGCAAACTTTGGGTCTGCTCTCTAGGTAGCTGGATTTTGTTTCATTGATTATATCTGAAGGCGGCTATCAACACTGTTTCTTACAATGTCTTCTACCATCTTTCAATCTTTAGGACACTAAAGTGACAGCTAAGTATAAAACCACAGTGTTCCACAGGCAAAGATTTCTGCCAGCTTTCCTATACAGCTGGAATTTTATAACGATGTCACAGTTAGGTGTGACTGACAATTCATAAAATCCCAGAAGTGAGAGGTGGAAAAGACGAGTAGGTCACCAGCTCCGCTTCCCTGCCAGGGTGGGATATGCTGCAGTATTTCTGTAACCTGCAGAGTTACAGAAACACCTGTGGCAGTGCTGGCTGTTGTTAATTATTATATTTGTGAACCTAAGACTAAATCCTGGTGGTTCTGAGCACCAATTTCTTATAGCATTGGGATTCCCAATAGCTCGATTCTTTCCACATTTGGGATATTACAGTCTGAAACATGATTTCCTAAGATCTTGTGACCAGAAGAGTAGAGGACAACAAAGCACATGGATGAATCAGGTTGTTTACTCAGGGCATAGTTTCTGTACTGGGGGTGGTTAGACAGCTAGATAAACCCACTCAGTATGATATCTTAGTCTGACCTTGTCTACTTTTAAATCAGGGAGTTTTCCCTTTTCTATACAGTAGTTCATTCACAGTTAAGTGTATTATTTCCCTCCTTACAACTTTTGTACTATGAAAACCACTGAGACCTCATTTTCTATAAAGGATGTTTCAAGCTGTTTGTTACTAGCTTGATGTTACCACATTTTGCTTGAAATTAAGGTGGGTGCTTTTGCTTTTTATTTCTTCAAGTCCGAATGAAATTCTTCCACTGTTTTACGTGACTCTGTGTCTGAAACAAAAAAGCAGAATTAAAGTAAATAGTAATTCAACTTTTACTACGATATGAAATTCTGTTTGCCCTCTGATTGCACATCAAATGTTGACATTAACCAACAGATATGCCACTTCCATGCCAGGGTTTCATTCTTGTAACACGAGAGCGGGCTGATTCTGTGAAAATAAATATTAAAGAAAACATGCTCAGCAAACTGTTAAGCTCAAAAAGGCCCAGTGCTAAGAAATCTGAGCAGCAGCTTCCACTCCCACTGAGTCTTCCTCAGCTCACAGCTCTCATTTTCTGAGATTTGCATTACAGCTGTATTTATTGCAGGTAGCCAGTATAATCCGATTTTTGTTTAGAGTTATGAGACTTCTGTTTCCACTTTCCCCTGAATGCTATATTTTGAATGAGCCCTTTTTCTAGACACTGCAAGTATCAGTACCTTTACTATTTTTCAGCTACTTTTGTTTCTTAATAGCCTAGCACTTTCTCATCTTGCTTTATTGCAAAGAAGCAGAAGTATTTTTCAATGTTCTTTCCTTCTCTTTTTGAGTTTGTTAATGCTCCAGATGTGACCTTACAATTTCCAGTGTGCTGCCTGTCTACTGTACTTCTGCAGCTGCACAGAAGTTGATGTGGCACACACACCCCTTGCCTGGTCTTTAGAAGATATTTAGTCTTTAGGATACAATAGACTAATGTACTTACAGGAAATTGTCAGTATTTCCCCTCAGCCTTGGATCTGATGTGCTTGGCTGTAGAATGGTCACTGGTTCTAGACGAAGATTTTTAAAAGCCAGATTCAGCTCTGGTTACCACCTTTGAATACATCTCGTCAGATGAATTGGACCCAATTTCCATTGTCCCCTCCCTAGACACTCCCCACACTCCAAGCCAGGCCAAGCTGCACTGTTATAGAGAAATGAGGTTAGGTGGGTATGAACAGTTACTGAGGACATTAATCTCTACCCTGATTAGTTCTAGTCAAGTCACTACAACTGCTTCAATTTTTCATAGCAGTTAGTTTCCAGCCTCACGTTATCTGACTGTGCCTGTTTCTAATCTGAGCTAATGCAGTGTAAGGTTGGAGCTCCATTTATATTAGACCGTTCAGAGAGCAGCATCTGTCCTGCTGTATTTCATGGTGCCACTTTATATTAATCAAACTTGCTAAGTGAGGGCAGCTTTCCTCAGCAGGTTAGGGAATGGGCTGTTATCTCATAGCAAAGAACTGGAGTTATATAATGCTGGACAGTTTACATTTTCATGGACAAGAAACAAAATTTGCCACTCAGTAAACATTATATGCCATGTTTTTAATTTTATTATTTATCTTGTTCTAGCAGCAAGAGGTCCTAGACAGCCAGAAGCTCCATAATATCAGTACTGTGTGTGTATATGTGTATGTATCCTTTTTTAAAAGATTTCCCAAATTTAGGCCTACCCTTCAAGGAGCTTCCTGTGAGTAGACCCTCCTCGCTTTTAATGACACTCTGTGCTATTCTGGAACCAGCTCCTTTCAGTATCAGGATCTGAATAAAGATTAGATGAAAACGAATATATGAATAACTATCTAATATGACAAAAAAGGAGAGGGAAATCCTCTTCCCTAGGGTTACATTTAAAATTGAATAGGGAGCTCTAGGTTGAAAGGTTAGAGGAAGAAATTATTTTTGTTTCAGATGGAATTCTTGTAGGAGGAAAGTGTTGAAATGAGAGAGCTCCAGAGTTAAGAAGTTTCTGTGCTCAAGTTAGTGGTAGCTGAGAACTTTAAATAATTTGAGCAAAATTGGTGAGCAGGGAAATTAATTTCCTTTCAAAATGATGTGGCAGAAAGGCAAAGCCTTAGGTTACAGCTCAAACAAAAGGAAAAGGTAAGTGTTTTACATTAAATTCCTTGTGCATTTCATACTTTTACAGGTGGCTTTGAAATTTGTGGTGTAGATGTATTGGTTTGAAATACAGGCTCACCTTGCCTGACCTCCCTCAAAACAGAGCATTTTGAATCTGACCCTGTAATTTCTGCATCAAGCACCTCTCTACCTGTTTGAGCTATAACATGTCTTTTAGATGTCCATCTAGCCTTGATCAGAAGACTGCAAATAGAGGAAATCCATCATATCCTTAGGTAACTGTGTTTAAATCACTAAGATAAGTCTGTACACCTAAGGCTTTTTCTGAGGACAGGTCATCAACAAGAATTTGCTGAAGAGGCCAGTACTTGTGGGAGGGTAAGTCTGCAATGGTAAAAAAATGGTAAAAATAGAAGTGTTGCCCTAGGTGCCGTAAAACATAAATGGAACGTCATTCTAGAGAAATACTTAATCTGAAATGTATTCTTCACAAGGCAAAATAATTCTAAAAGACCAGTTGACTAAGTTAGTATTTGGTATTTGAGACTGAGAGTTTGGTGACTAGACAGTTATACTACAGTGACAGCAAGCTAAAAACACTTTGAAAAAAGGAGGTGGGGTGATGTTCTCCTTGAAAACAATTTTTTTTCTACTTTATATTTTAAAATGATCATTTTCTGACCCAAATGAAAATTTGCTATGAGAATATTGCACTTTCTCTTTTGAGAATTGAGGACTTGAAGAGTTTCTTTTTTTTTCTTTTTTCTTTTTTTATTACCTATATGTTTCTCCTGTAGAGAAAGGAAGGAAACCAATTCCTGTGTTGTTGTGCCCTGCTATTCTGTCTGTTCCTTGTGGTTTCTCCGTGGCAGGAGCACCTGCCCTCACTGTTTGGTTGTTCATACTGGGGACTGCTGAGTGATCAGCTTATGGAAATAAAAGCAGGCAACAAGCTTCATAACAGCATGCTCATGGTCACCAAGTTTATTACTCCCCCGCATTGGCTAAGAAATTGTCTCCACCCAGCACTGGCAAGAGGGCAGGGAGAGGGGTAGATGCAAAGCAGGGGAGCTTAGGGGGCTCTCGAGAGGTCCCCGTCAGTGCCAGAGCAATGCTGTCAGTACTCCAGTAACGCAGGATAAACAAAATTTAGGAGAGAATTTTGGCAAAACTGCTGAAAGTCCTGGCTCATTCCAGTTATGTTCCCTTCACTCTTGAGCCCTTCAGAAACTGCATGAGTCATTACTGAAGAACTGCAATGCCTGAGTTGCATTTTTATTATTTTACACATACTTTGTTTAGGAAGACTGTGCCTGGGATGACTCTTATTTTGAACTTCAAAATATTTTGTGATGTTTAGCTATAAAGATGAGCTTTATATACACACTGTAAAATTTTCCAGCATCATGGTGTCTATGCTAATAATTTAGGTGAAATTTAAGCCCAGTTAAAAAAGATGAGAACAAAGTTATCTGAAGTAATGTTGCACTGATTATTTTTATTTCATGTTGACGAGCTCCAAGTGATGTTACTGTGTAGTAACTGGAGACATCAGCCCAAATTTAGTTTTGTTTTTCTTTCTACCAGTATCTATGAAGAACTATATTCACAGTTTCTCAAACCTGAACATGAAGTTTCAACTGGATCAATTTCCATAGTATTAGATGATATACTTTCTGTATTATTTAAATATTATAGTTTCTATCAAAGTTTGACCAAACATTCTGACTTGAACGATCCAACAACTCTGTATCTTTTTATATAGATCTTTTGATATGTTTTGACGTATCGAGGAGCTATGTTTCCTTTTCCTTTTATCTATTAATTCTTTACTATAAGACTCAAATGTTCTTACTTTTTCGCCTCATTCCTTTTCTCTCTCCCACTTTCCTTAATACAGACCTTCTGTTCCCAGCATACATCAATCAAAGTGTAAATCCCAGACAAAAATAATCAGTGTGTGTGGCTGCTGGGTGCAGCTGGAGTTGCGTGGCAGCAGCCAGGAGCTGAAGCTGCCTTGTTTGGGGTTGAATGAAGGTGGGCAGCACAGGCTGTGCCTCAGCTGGTGTCGATCAGTGGTGTCTAGCAGCTTTCCTTTGGTGGGGCGCTTGGGTCTATTTTCATTGCGTTTCACTGGAAAGGTACATGCTCATACTATGAAATAAGTCCTGGGTGACTCACTCAGAAATAACAGTAAGATTTCCTCTGTGGTGACGTAAGAGTAAAAATGCTCTTTTCAGTGACACAACTACCCTTAGATACCCAATGTCACTTTATATTCAAATAAGTGTAAGTTAAGCTGTATGTTTCTATGCATGTTTTTTCTGTTTTTTGTTGTTGTTCCATCAATAAGATCTGATGAGTGTAAACCAGAAGACTTATATCATCTCGCCTTGTAAAAGGCAAGAGAGAAAACAAGTTCCATTTTATTAGATTTGTTTTACCTGGGCTTGCTCTCCCACTGATACTTTGTCTTCTGTTGTTTTTCCAATTATAGACAATCCAAAAAAGATTTTTCAGCATTTAAGATTACTGAGGTAACCCGTAGGTCATCCTGTTCATTTAGACTGCTTTGGCATTGCATTCACTTTCATGCAATAGAAAGAGCTGTTCCACAGTTTTAGTGAATCTTAGGACAGAACAACTAGTATTGTTCATACATGACTGCACGAACATCTGAAAGCTATTCTGGTTAATTTAACTGCAGAAGTGTGATGAATCTGAAAAATATGAAGGAGCCTTTCTTAGATTTGGGGAAATCTTTTTAAGGCTAGTGAGATTCCCTCTGCCTCACCTCAGAAAACTACCTAAACAATCACTTTTAGGAATTTTTTTTCTTTTCTTTTTTTTTTCCTCTCATAGAAGCTTCTTAAGAAGAGGAGTGAGTGGGTCACCATTAGGTCAAGAGGCTTTGGTTATGAATGCTACCTTTCATTTGCTCAAATAGGTAACCACAAGGCCCTGCAAAACATTTGGTAAAGCCTTGTGTCACCAGTCATTAGAAATGAGGTAAGATGTTTATGGATGGAAGTGTCAAGTGTGTGGTTCCATAGCCCCAAATTTTATGCAGTGCATTATTTCCTCCCCTGTCCATCAAAAATTTGGTTAACAATGACACAGAACAGCTTTGTTAAAAAGGTAGAATATAGTAGATTTGTTTAAGGCAATTATGTCAAATGCAGTTGATCTCAACTTTGGCATTAAAAGTACATTAAACCAGTTCTAAATGCTTCTAAATAAGGGACTAGAACTGTGGATTTTGTTAAAAAACTTAGAATGTCTGAGGTAAAAAGTGTAGAAGAAAAATGAAAGCTGTTTGGATGCATGTGGCATGGAGACGAAGGTAGCTAGGAGGAAAGGATGAATGAGAGACATCAGAAAGTAGCATGTCATGTGCTAATCTATCATAATATAATTCCAGTTATTTTTGGCTCCTTAAGAGGGAGTGTTTAGGATATTATCTTAGGATATACAGAATACTAAAATCCCTAAGGAAAGTTACCTTTCTAGTGCATAATATGATTAAGTGAATACAGTTAGCTAGTAACATAGTTTCAGGAATAAGGGCATGCAGGTTGTTGAAGTACCCAGTAGTCTGTGGTAGCTGCTAACAGCAGTTTAACATGACTGGAAGAATTTTGTTTGCTTATATGCAACTCTTTTTAAACTTCTGTTATTCCTACAATATTGAAATCATAAAAGATTTATTAGGGAATTAGGACTCCTATACATACCAGTATATTAAAAGTCATCATTCCTAGGTCTAGCTGCTGCTTAGAATTAGCCCAACTGGAAGTGAGTAAAATATAAATTTTGTATAGAATAGCAGGAATATGCCTTACATGTGGCATTTGTCTGCAAAGCTGTACCCTTCAAGGAATCTGTTGTGCCAAAAATGTATAGAGTTTCCTTTATTCACAAGCAACAGGAAAAAAATGTATAGATCACTGTCCTGTACAAATTTTATATAACTGCTCTTCCATGTCAGGAGCATGCTGGTAGATTGCTGCAGCTACAAGTGCTCCTTTCCTTACAGGCATTTATGGGCTTTTCAACAGATAAAACTTTTTAGCTAATAGAGATTTATTTCACCTGCCATTAACTATTTAAAAGTTAAGATTTTTGTCCAAACTAATTGTCCAGCTTAGTCAAAGGAAAGACAGCCTCCACGTGCCAATTCTTCCCACTCATTTGTAGATGGTTGTCTAAAGATGGGATGAGTGCTAACATTAATTTGTCTTCATGTATGTGAAGCAGAGGACTTACCACGTCAGGCAGGGCATTGGAAATATGAAGTAAAATATTTACTTTTCAAAGGTAATCAGGTGCTAGTGAGGTGCTGCCTATTTTAGGCACTACTTCTAAAGAAACTGGCTAGATTTTGGCAAGTGCTGGCCTATCCAATGATTGATGATATTGAAAAATAAAAGAATTTAATTTGGAAGGCAGCATCCAAAAAACTTACAGTGGTTTCTAAATTATATCTTGAAAAAAACCTATGCTGCTTCTGTAATATAATTAACAGAGCAACTTAGATTAGTACTGTCTAATATAATCATCTGACTTCCAGTTGCCTCCCAGACTGTGCTGCAAATCTTAGTAGCTCATGTTGAGAATTCAGAGGCAAATTGTCCACAGCTTCCATCTGCAATAACCATCAGACTAGATATATTTGGGGTCTTTTTTATATCTTATTTTAGTTAGTTATTTTAATTTATTTTGATTGCTTAACAGGATATTACAAATTATTGTAGAGGCAAAATTAAATTAAATCAAGGATTTTCCAAAAAGTTATAGGAAATATGGACTCATAGCCCAGGAAATCTTACCAGATTCAAATCAATTATACAGTTTGTGACCACAAAAGTGTTTTAGGAAATTTTCTTTCATTTGTCTTAATTTTAATTATCCTGAGATTCTTAGTGAGATGCCTTGTGTAGTGCTTAAGTGACCTGCTTCTACTTTGCAAGTGAAATTAGCTAAAGACAAGCAAGTTTTTGTGCAGTTTTCTTCTGGGACATTGAGGAGAAGGCAGGTGGTAAAGCAGTCAGTGCCAAC
The DNA here is from genome assembly GCF_028389875.1 of Rhea pennata. Taxonomy (NCBI): domain Eukaryota; kingdom Metazoa; phylum Chordata; class Aves; order Rheiformes; family Rheidae; genus Rhea; species Rhea pennata. Next base: position 5,779,309 of record NC_084669.1, on the reverse strand, counting down.
TATTACTGAGCTAACCTTCTAGAAAGTGAAGTTGAGGTGAAAAATGTTACTACTTCTCTGGTTCACTTTTCCCCTTGAGTCTCCCACTTTGAAAGGAAGCTTCAGTATTCAGAGGCTGGCATTGTACCTGCAGCCATTCTAAATAAGGTGAAATATGCTTGTTTCAAGGTGGGTGGGCAGTTAAAGCTAAGGTAAACAACCTGCTTTGCCAAGCAATATTTTTTTAAGCAGTAGGCAAGATGCATTTCAACAGGATGAATTTCAAAAGAAGTAACCACAAAGATATGTAAAACACCAGCAGGCATTTGTTGTATGGGATTGTCTAAAATGGAGTGCTCCCAATGGGAGTGCAAAACCCATCTATAAGTTTTCTACAAAATTGTTGCAATAGCATCTCTGAAATAGGTTAAAACTGCACCTGTCGATTGATCATGTTTTCGTTGTGAAAATAATTGTGGATTCACACATAGTCTCTGTGAACCTGTCTGCAAGTTACTTCCCTCTTATAAATGGAGGAGGGCAGGACAGAGGAAGGCCAAAAGTCCCCCACCAGAACATCCAGGATGGCACTCCTGGCTGTGTGAAACAGCGCTGCATGTTCACCTATTGTCTTTTAAGATCTCAGTCTCGAGATTTACTTACCAGCATCCCCAAATACAGCTGTGATTCCCAGATGTCATGACAACAGCACATTTTCATCAAACATACATTGCCTTGGCTAGTCTTGGAAATATCATCACGTTGGATGAGGAAGAGATGACCCTTGCTGTAGGAACAAACAACATTATATTACAATTTTATAATTATTCATAGATAAGGTCAGAAGGGAATATTATGATCATCTAGTTTGACTTCCTATATAGTACAGGCCAGGCTGCATTGTTAAACAAAATCATATACTTTAGAAAGCTGTCCAGTTATGTTTAGAAGTTTTCAACTGATGATGAAGCCATTCCTGCAAAGTTCTTGTAGTGATTGATTACTACTGAGTAAAAGTTGTCACCTTTCTTCCTCTCTGAATGTATGTAATTTAAGCTTCCAGTCTCTCAATCTTTCCATGACTTTGTCTGACATGTTAAAAAAATCCTCTAATATCAGATTTTTTGTTTTTTCCTCTTTAGCTGTAGATTACGGTCTAAATAATTGCAGATCACTTTTGGAATTTTAAATACACCTAGCTTCTAAAACTATTCTATTTAGAACAAATTATCCAGTGCTTGCATCATTCTTGCATCTGCCCTTTGGTCTACCTCCAATTTTTAAGTAGCAGAACTTATGTATATGATTAGTCTAGATCCTTTTAATTTCTCATTCTGTCTACATTTCTTAATAAATGTTCCCCTTTGTTCTAACTAGTGATAGTGTGAATCTAAAAGCTTGCACAAAACAGTAGCAGCTACACCGCCTCCAATCTAATAATGCTGCTTTTACAGATTTGCTTTATTTGATGATATCATTCCGGTTGATTAGTGCAGTGGTGGCTAGTGAAGATGGTGCAAGGCAGGGCAGTTTCTGTTACAATCACAGTTCCAGGAGGAATAGAAGGAAAACAGAAGACTTGTTCTTGCTGGACCCTGGATGTACAGATCTTCATAAGCAGAGCCCAAAGTACAGCAAGTTAGAACAAACAGGGTCACACTGAAGGAGTCTGTGACTACAAAGTGGGTCTAATGCTATGAAAAGCTTTGACTAAAAGCATCTACAACAACTCTTAGAAAAACACCATAGTCGCTTACAATACTAGTTAATGTCATTGCATCTCTAAAAAAAAGGCCATCACAGCAGTGGTTTGAAATCGTGACAGTGATACAGCTTAGAGTTTTAGAGGTCTTGGACCAGATAGTGTGTTTGTTTTGTAAAAGACCTTTTCTGGGACTCTAGCTGCAGGATCTAGTGTGTATTAGCATTCTATTTTACAAGCGTACATAGCATCATAGCATCTCTCTCCCCCTGATCCAAGCAAACTGGAGGCCTTGTAGCCGTGATAAGCATGGCAGTGATTTTAATGGAAGAACTCTGCAGAGAGTGGGATATGGGTGGAATAAGTTATATCTACCTTTAGAAATGCTGTATAGTCACCCTCCTCCCTTCAAAAAACTATAAATTTTATAAGTATATAAAAATACATCATTGCCCTGCATCAGTCGAAGCTACCCTGCATCTTTTTTGGGCCTGAACAAACACCCAGTGGAAAGATCCCTGTGGGATTAGACCCAGAATGTGGCTCTTGTCAAAATTTTACTGTTCAGATTTCAGTATCATAAGACACTGATCTGTTTCCTGTGTCTACTTAGACTCAGATATATTTACTTTGCTCTTTAAATAACCTATTATTACTCTTCAGAGGTTTTTCTTAGTCCTATAGAAGTGGAAAGCAACAGGGGTTCCTGATCACATGTTTTGAGATTTTTAAACATTTTCATTATAAGATATTTTTAGAAAGTATGACCCAGAAAATATCAGGCTTTGCATTCATATCTTTTGTTGAATTCCCAGTGATCGGCAGTAGCAAAGCTATCCTTTCAGTGCTAAACTTTACAAGTTTGATCTAGAAATAATTGCAAGGTAATAAATGGGGAACCCCAGGATATAAGTTTTACAAGTTTGCTTTTTACAAAAGTGCGCCGTAACACACATCATTGAGCTTTAGTGTTTTGTATTTGTTTTCTCAGAAAAAGAAAGATCTCTTACCTTTTTGGAATGATACAAAAAAATACCCAATTCAAGAGCATAAAGAGGTCATTTGAGCCTGAGGGGGAAACAACCTCTGGATTTTTAGTATGTTTAAAAAAATAGATACCAAGTATCTAACCCTTTGAAGTTTTCTTCTTCTTTTTCTTTCTGTTTTTGTAATCAAAAGTCACATATGGTTATATCTTGATCTTTTACAGTAAGAAAGAAGAGAAAAGAGCTTATATATCCGTGTCCCATTCTAGGACCTACATTGTGATTTGGTCAGATTGTTTCACTGCCATACAGGAGTCAGAGAATTGCTCCTCTCCAAGTTCACTTTCTCAGATAGACTTCCCACTTCTGTTATATTACAGAAATAAGAAGCATGCAGTGCTGCATACTGTATCCAGTTAAGCACTATTGAATGTGCAGTACAGAGATGATTCTTTCAGGTGAGGTGAATTAGAAATCCCTCTAGTAATAGATCTCTTCTGGCTCCCATTCTTGGGATTATGTGACTATAAGTAATGTTACAATCAGGCACAACAAAGGCAAGTCAGAAGATAACAATATTTCCAAAAGCATGATGAATAGGAGGTAAGAGTTTTAAACAATTTCTTTGTCACTTGACAGTGAGGAAATTGTTTTCAAATTGCAATCAGTGATATGATAAATGTCCACTCTGTCAGGAAGAGAGTTACAGGGGACAGTGCTCTGGGGAAATGTTGCATTGCTTAAGCAGAAATAATATTATACAAACACAATCCTGCAAATATAATGCCTGTTCTCCTGCTTTCAGTGCATTGGACTTACTTCAGTTTAGAAGATTGCAGAAAATTGTGCTTCTGGGCTTACTGTGTTAGTGATAAACACAGAAGCTACTTAAAAAGTTTTCCAGGTTAATTTCATCTGACAAGTGAGTGATAACCCCTTTTGGATTAGTGTAACATTAATACAGGATGTCCCTGTAGGCATAGGTTCTGTTCCTTTCCTACTGGCAAGTTATAACATGATAAAAGCATACAAGTGCCAAAAACAGTTTTTCTGTTTTGCTCAGTGTCACACAGTAAAGTACTGGAATGCCAAACAAACAAAACACAGCCTATTGCCATCAAAAGCTTGTCATGCTGGCACTGAAAGCTGAACCATAAAAAGCAAGGTCATTTTTATCTCTCTGGGCAGAAAATGACACTTTTGTTGTGTTTGACAAGTGCACCAAAGGATCCAGGTCTGTGACTGGGGCTGAAATACAAAAAATACTGACAATGATGGCTGAACCAGTATAAAATGACTGGCTAACTTCACATCATATTCTGAGTCCTGTTGTTGGTAGAAATCTAGTTTTCTAATAACCTATGGCTGTGTCTGCTTGGAATTCATGTGTAGAGACTGCTTGCCTGTTCCCCTACCAGCAAAGCTCAGTTGTTTCAAGGATGACAGACCAATAGCATCCCAGGGTGTACTGAGATAGTGCCAGTATTTCTCCTTTGTGGATCAAATAGCAGGAATTGGAATGAATCTTCCTCAAATTCTCTTTCAGGATCTCCTCCGGGCAAAGCTTTGAGGTTTGCATAACTCTGAAAACTGATCTGACTTTATCTGGCAATAAAGAAGAAACCTCTTATTTGTACCAAACAAAAATATTTATCTTCTTAGTAACAGTTTTCATTTCTTGTATGTCATTTCTATCTTCCCATTTTCTTTCTCCTGCTGTGATTTTTCCATCTTTTAATGATATTTTTATACATACTGTTTCAGGCATGCTGAGACAAGAGTAGGATACATATATTAGTTTATCAGAGCATGTGAATTTGATGTGGTCAAACAAAATGTTTAAGTAACTGGGCTGAATGTGCTGTTCAGATGATGGATGACATGAATAAATTGAAAATCACTTTTCCCTCACTTCTTGAAATACCCCTAGAAACCTCAGTAAGGACAATCCAAGCCAAATGGTCTCAAGAAAATAAGAATTATCACTTAGCAATTAATAGATAGAAATGTATTTTTAATACAGTGTAATACACTACCAAAGTAAAAGTAAAGCAGCTATCATTTTCATTTTCAATGGAGGCAAAGAACTTGTGTCAGGCTTTTCATTTTCTCATATGAAACATTATTTTTAGTTTGTCATCAGCTGCAGACACACAGATGTCAAGACATCATACATATTGCCACTTAGAACTTCATATGAGCAGCTACGAGAAAGCTTACTTCAGGACCCTGATCTGTATGGGCAGGAGAGGGCTTGTGTCTCAAAGGTGGATACTTACCCAAAAAATGAAAAAAAGAAGTTCTGTGCTTTTCTGTTCAGTGATACGGCTATGTTCTAGTAACAGCTCTAGTGGTGGATCCTTTAGAAATTCCTGACTGTAACAAGCTCTATAACAATAACATTGAATTCCTGGAAATCTTCTATATTCTGCTGTGTTTCAAAATATCACAGATATGCTTGCCTTTTAAATCCAAGATCAGATGTCTAAGAATTGATCATGCCCCCCTGATTCACATTTAAATCTTTTGTGTAAGAACAAAGAGATAACAGTCAAGCTGTTCAGTATATATTTAAATCAAGAAATGTCAGAGGGGCCATACAAAGAGTGGAGCTGCTAAGACAGGTTAGGAACAGGTCAGGCTAGATCCCATTGATCGCTAGTTACAGCTTTAGCTCTATACAGGAAAATTGCTGAAGCACAGTATCAGTAATATGTAGCTTTCATCACCCCTTTGTCAGTCAGCTCTGTGCGTGCTGGAGTACAGGTTGTAAGTCCTTGGTGTTAAACACGGTGATGCCCAATGGAGTTAAAGTTAGTAATAAAGAGAGGAACAAGCAAACAAAATGTTGAACAAAAGGGGCATATTTAAGTGATTTATTGGAAAGGCTGAGCTTTTCATTACGTTGTAACAGACAAAGAGTTTATCAACACCAAAAATTTTTAGATTTTCTATAGTTAGATGCGTTTTTTGCAGTAAGAATTTTGCATAATTACTCTGCAGTGAATAGTACCTATATTCTGTGTATTGTCTGCAAGCATCTCTCTCATCTTCCACACTGAAAAGCAGTAGGTAATTATTGCCTGGTTCATTAATGTTTCCGGTTCCTGTTTGATGTCACTGAGCTTAATTCATCCTTTGCACCATTATTAAGCTTGACTTGCTTGTTTTTATTGCCTGTGTGCTCAATTTTTGTGGTGTGTTGATACTTGTTTTAGAATTCTATTTAGAACAGATACAAATAGTAAAAAGGAGATGTCACTGAAACAGATAGAGAACCTGTGTAATGAGAACTGGAAAGTAATTCTCCTGCTGTCTTCTCCAAACAGATTATGTTCATAAAAAGAAACTATGTTAAGATTAAAGGGTTCACTCTATGTTAGATTCTTTTTTAAGAAGCAAATGGAATTCAGCAACAGACTTTTGGTATACTACATCACAAATTCAAAGTTTATCACTACATAGAAAGAGATTACATGATCTAGAACCTCTCTATACTATTAGATTTTGTCAGAAAAGTTTTCTATGAGAGATTATGTTTCCATAAACAGAAGCAACATTTATTGACCCCATGACAAAATTGTGATTTTACAGTCTTAACTCTCAGCCCATAACAAAAGTAACTGAACTAAATTTATTGGTTAAAAATAACTTCTCTGTATTTTGCCTACAACCTGGCAAATCTCAGCATGTGCAGCTGTATCTCTTTTGGAGAGGAAGGACATGGCAGAAGGTACATTGTCACTTAAAATAACCTAGTTAAAGCTCAGTCCTGTCAATTCTCTTTGCTGATCATTATTACTAAAACATTCACTTGGATGTCACATAGTCTAACCCAAGTTCGAGATAGCCCCTGTAGGACTTTTTTTTGTGTCTCAGTCTCACGAAAGTCCTTCTTAACACTAATTTACCAAAGCAGTCTAAGTAAGTGCATTAGGTGTTTATCTTGTTCTGTAAAATAGCAAGATAACATATAAGGGTACCTTATTCCTATAAGTAACTCTTCATGCATCTGAAATACTCAGTGTTTCTCAAACAACACTCAAACACTCTGTATTTCTCAAATAACCATTCTTATTTGTGATAAGCAGCCCTGGATAACTCAAGGAATGTAAGGTTCTGTGTTTAAGTCCTGTGCAGCAGAAGTTGAATTCTTGGAGATTTGGTGGTTCGTTGATGGAGTTTTACTGAGATGATTTAATTAGGCCAAACGGACAAGAGAGAATTTTCAAGGAATAACTAGAAAAAGAGATAGTTAATGGTTTATCTCAGTGGATCCTATTTAGTTAGCACTGCTTTACTTTTACATGTGTTTGTTGCAGTCTCTGAATTCAGAGCATTTGATGTCCAACTCTTTATGTTCCTTTTGGAAATCTGGTGAGGACAAACATGCTTCTGCTCTCTCCCCACCACTGAATTCAATAGAAAGTTCCTCACTTGTACTGGTGGCTTAATATTTGTTTTCTTTGCAGGATCAGTGTTATTATAGCCAAGCTGTTATAAAAAATGCTCTTACGATTTGTGACATATTAATTTGACACATCACTTATTTGGAAGTAATTATTTTAACATAGTGTTATTTACTTGCATATATAATTATTTTTATCATACTGGAAGCTAACAATTTCAGTGTTCTAGGATGGAAATAGTTCCAGTTTAATAAGAAGTCCACCATCTAAAAAGAAGTAGACTGCCTGGCCAAGAAAGTGGTATGAGTTCACTTCATAATTCACTAAACATATTCTAAGATACATGTCTTATATTTTTACATAAAAGTCTTGTAGAGATGAATTTTTGATTTAGGATCCATTTTTTGTGAAATCTGGTGATTTACCTGGTTTATTCAGCTTTCTATATTCCTCTAGTCCAAACTTTGCATATGTTATTGTGTGACTGACTACAGATGAAAACAGATACCAAAGTTTCTTTGGATGTTTAGTTGCCTTAAAGCACCTACTAATTTTCCTAGGAAAGAATTTGAAACTTTTGTATGTCCTAAGTCACATTTCAATAATTCAGGACCATGATTTAGCTATTTCAGGTCCATTGCACACCCCCACATGGAGAAGCCTTCTGTCAAAAACATATGGATATAATATAGTGGGAAACAGGACGTTTAGCAACAACCAGCCCATTTCAACTCCTCCGAGAATAGTATCAGATTCCTTCCTCATTGGAGCTAGACAGACCAAATTAGACATAGAGGCTAACTCTAAAAGCACTGAGAATCTGCAGTCCCACTGACTCACTTAGAAATGTAGGTACTTAGCTGTTATTTGGAGGTTAAATTCCTTAAGGATAAGTAATTGTGCCTGGCTTTGTTCTTCAGAATGGCCACACTTCTGATGGTCAAAAGCTGAGATTCGTACCCATGCAGTGTAGGTCATCCTGCTAATTAACACATTACTCTTGAAGTGAATTCATCCTGTCTTTAAGACTTCTTTCTTCTCCTTTGTTTGGAATAGTCTTCCCTTTCCTATGAGCCCAGTAGGTTTTCTGTTGGGTCCTCACTATCAGGTTTCTCTCATTCAATAGCCAGTGCACAGTAGGACCTCCCTTCCTCTCATAACACAGAAGATGAAGTGCAACTCCCAAACCCCAAACCTTTCCCACCTCATTTGTTTTTCCTCAATGTCATATCTTGTCTCTGAACCTCCCATTGGACCTGAATTTCCCCTAAGCTTGGGACCTCTTACCTGTGTATTCCTTTACCTGAGCACAACAAGACTGCCTCTTAGATGAGGAAACTGTGCTCCCTGCTCCAAGCAGAAATTTGTCACAGGCAAGACACAAATCAGGGCCTGAAGAGTCTTTTCTGCTGGTTGGATTCAGAAACTGCTGCTTAGCTGGTGTCCACAGGCCTGGAAAGGTCACCTTGGTATAATGAAATTTCTAGGCAAACAGACTTGTGCCAGTTCCTCCCCTGTTTTAGGCCATTGCCAAGGCTGAAGAGACTAGTCAGATCCTGGCTTATCCCTGGTGTGATTGTATCAGGGCTGTTAAAACAGCTGGGCCAAAACTCTACTCAGTTTAGGCTTCGCAGTGAGCACCTCAGCCGCAGCTATAGGTCCCGATTTCTTCCTCTGCGCATTTTGTGCCTAACTCTTTGTTACACTGTCTCCTCAATAAGGCTTAAATTAGTATTTCCAGTATTAGTCTGAATATATTTATCTTAGGCTAACAAGATCTGCCATAGTTAATAATTATGCTATAATTGAACTTGCCTTCTTTGACATCACCTCTCGACTAATTGAATTGTGTCTAGTTATTCTCTCTCACTAATTTTTCCAGCTTGAAAGGTAACTCCCTAGCAGAATTAAGCTAAAACTGAATTGATCTGTCTCAGAAACCAAGACATGAGTTCATTTTTTACACTACAGAATTTCCTGAACAAGTTAAGCAAATGAGGTAAAAGTTTGTGGTTTTGTGTGTAGTGGAACTCAGTAACTTCTTGTGTCACACAGGACTTTGAGACCTAATTTTGCTGTTGTTTTGCTTTCAGCATAATTATTTCCATTAGCATAAGATGGGTTTTAGAGGCTTCCAACTCTGAATAGTAGCATTATATTCTCTCACTATATGTAAATGAATATATGAGATGTGGAATATTAAAATTATGTTATTGTGTAGCGCACCCCTCAAAATGCTGTTTATAAACTGAAGAGAGAAGTGAATATCTCAGTTGAAACAGCCAGTTGAATATGCGGCTTACAACATGTAAAGCACTTCCCTTATAGTGTTTGCATTTGTAGGAATATTTCTTTTTTCTGCACTTTGTCATGCATTGATTTTAAATGACTGATCTATTCCATGATAGCCTGTGCATCTGTGATACAGGTGGCAGGCAACCTATGGCATTCTTGAATTTTTAAACATATAAGTTAAAATAATAGTGATTGAAATTGTGACTACATTAAATATGTTATAAATAACCTGACTTACAGAAAGACACCTATTATGCAACCTTCACTTCACCTCCAGACTAGGTATCACCTCATCCGTTATTCTAATAACATTTCTGGGGAAAAAATGCTAGTTGACTAACCACAGTTTTTCTTGGAGCGACAGGAGAGATGTTTTGTCCTTGAAGTAGATCTGTTAATTTCTTAAAACCATGAAGAACAATGGAACATTATGTTACTCTTTCTAGATATACACAGACTATCAGAGTAAAACAGAGATCAATTTCCACGCAGAGACTATTTTTTCTGGTACAACAAGCATGCCGTATCTCCACTAAACGCCTACGTGAATCCACAGCTAATGTAAATCAGCAAATCTCCACTGACTCCTATCTAGATAAAGTGTACCCTTAAGAAATGCCTGGCATCATTACCAAAAGGGTAAACAGCAACAGACTAGCCAGGATGTGCAGACTCAACTCCCTGCAACCTCAGATAGGACGCATCCTTCCCACTACGGAGAAATTCTGTGCAAACTTATCTTGAATGACATGAAGTGTGCTTTTTCCTACTCCAGAAATAGTATAGCCATGTCAGATATGCTAGAGGAAAAAGAAATGTAATTTAAATAATGTATATTACTTAACAGAAGTGCTATTCCAAACATGCTGCATAAATCCATCCTCTTGGTCGTTGCAACTGAAGCAATCCCCATTTCCCTTGGGAGAAATGGAACTCCTGGCTAACCCTACTGTGTCCTGCGCCTCCCACTCCCATCCTTGGAGTGAGGTGAAAGGATTTAGGAGAGATTTACTGTGGCAACAGGCCCAAGCCCATTTATTTAATTGCAGAGCTATTTTCCCTTTTTGCAAAGGGAAAGCACAAGCCCTTCTTTGTATACCACTTCATGGTGTAGTAGAACCTTTCTTGATTAAGGTACTGCATAAATGCAAGACTCTTGTACCTGCATGATTGAGTGATTATGCTAATGGACCATCTGCTTCCTTTGCTGCTGTTCGTGCTGTGATCTTAAACACTACCCTCCATCATGTGATGTATTTGGGTGCTATTAGATTTGTATCAAGGTTTGTTTCAGGTTGAAATTTTTAATAGTTGTTTAAGGGATTAGGATGCCAAATTCCCATCACACTTAATTGAAATTTATGGCAAAATAACATTTCCAATTCAAAAAGAGTTTGTATATCTCAGCTGAAGGATTTCACTGACACTAACTAACAAATTCCAGTACAGACCCAACAAATTCCAATACAGACTTATTTACAAGTGATAGTTACTGATTAGATGCCACTTTCACAAGCCAGGTAACAAAAATTCTTTCATTAAAGTCAATGCAATGTTAATGTGAGGAATTGCTTGATTTCACAACTTTTGGGAGGTAGTGACAGACTGCATTGAGTGCTTTTCCAGGCCCAGCTGCCCTTCCATATTTAAAAAGCTATAGAATAAGGGTCCATGGACTCTACCTTTTAAATCATGTTGAACTCAGTCTCCCAATACTAACATTTGGGTAAAAGTTCACCTCTTTTAATAAATTACTTCTAAAAGAACAAATGAACCTACATATATTGTCTCTTGATTGAATGGATCACTGTAAAGATGGTCTGTTTTTTTTTCTTGAAAAAATTATTATTTCCATTCTCTTCCTCTCCCTATTTTCATGCAGTTTCTAGAATCCCTAAAGACTCCATATCTAAATACAGTAGGCAGATAAAATTTTTTCCCTTAACCTCTGAAGCTCACCAAGTCTTGTGTTTTTGTGTTTCAAGTGCCTGGAAAACAAGAACAGGCATTGTCATTTTTTTTCAGCATAATTTATTTTTTTCATAGTTATTAATAACTAGAATGGTAGATTTCCATCCTTGTATTCTGTTTTTTTCAGAGCTTCCAAAAGTTCACAAATTATGTAAAGTTTCAGGAGGGGCTGTTGTTTCTTCCATGGAGTCAGCATGGGGACATGCAAAAGCACCTCCAGAAACTGTATGATCCGACTTGTAGCCAGATGGTATACTAGAAGGAAATTTTTTTTAACGTCATGGGTAAAAGAGAAAGAGGAAAAAAACTGAAGCTCAGTTAGATGCAACTTTAACCTGTCACATGTGATGCTTTAAAAGTATAATTTATTGATTTAATTGTAAGAGCCCTGCATTGGCTTTTGCTCTTGTTTGGCAGAACTAATACGTACATAAACAATGCAGTTACTTTCATCATCTAACAACAATAACTTGTAGTTTAGGACCTGTAAGTGACTTTATTACACAGTCACTAGGTTCATGAAGCTGAATCTACTTTGAATAACCATGATCATCCCATGGAGAAATCTCACAGAATAATGATTAAAAATTCTGTTCATTTGCCAGTTGCCGTAAAAGTTCTTTGTGGCGCAGTAGGACTATGTGCTGTGTAACTAAGTAGCTGAGGGTTTGTTTTCTGTATTATTTTACCTGCTTTGTTGTCTTTGGCAAGCATATTGCAGTTGCCTGCACAGCTACGATCTTTAGCAGAACTTGATATGCTAAATCTATTTCACCTTCATCTAATCTATGATAATACCATGATTAGTATTTGCAACAACAGTACATGCCAGGACTGAGTTAATGTTTGCATAAAAGATGTAAGTTAATCAGAACTAGCAAGCTCAAGGTTACCAAACTGACTTGGCATATTGACAGCCTGTTAATATAAAATGCAGACGATGATAACTGTTAAATATGCTGACCATTCTTTCCAATTCACATCAAAGTAAATATAACTTTATAGTGAAGGAATTAGTGCAACCTTAACTTAAATGGCATTGCTCCTGTTTGAATGCGTTTGGATTCCTAGCGTTCTTCTCTCCCCCCTTATCATATGTACGCACTCCTCCATTTTTCTTAAGTAAATGCTGTACGTTGTCTTGGAGGAAACTACTGAAAATGAATCATGATACTGTAATGGGGAAGCAACATAAGAGAACACAGTAGCTACTACTCCTGCTTTGTTTTAGACTACTTGTGTGATCTTAGCATGCTTCTCTACTACTAGACAAAGATATTCTTTATCTCAGGTACTTTTGAGAAATCATCATTCTCTAACTGGGAGTTAAGGGGCTACAAAGTTCGGAGCTATGGAACGTGACAGCTTAAGTAGTTATAAATTCTGTAAACTTCACAAAAGTAACATCAGACCCAGCGGCATGTTTGGATGCTTCACAACTTGCTACATCCAAGTTTAGGACATATTCTTTGGTGCAAATCCATTAATATAATGGTAGGAAATTCTTTAGTTATAGGTACCTAGAATTATTTCCTTTTTGGACTACAGATGTTAATAGTGATTGTAAAAAACTAAGTCATGTCTTTAATTTGTTTTAAAAATAAAACACTCCTCCCCACCTTGTAATAACATGATACCTTGTGTTCTTTCCAAAGTTTTATAAATAGACTCAAAAAGAAAACCCTAGATCTATGAAATGTGGTATGTTGATTTAACATCTGGAAATACTCACATGGCTGTCTTAAGGCTTTCAAGACAGTGAAAAAATAGGTTTTATGATTTCTAGATATTCATATAAGGAGTACCTAGTAGCATCATTGCTAGTAAATAAGAGATTACATTTTCTACTCTGTAGCTGATTGATATTTCGAAGTTTGGGTTTGGGCATTTCCTGTCAGCTTGTTACTAATGCATAATGTTAGGAGCTATTTGTTATTACTTTGTAACTAGAGAAGCCACTACAGTGCTCATTAGGTAATCTTTATTGGACCATCTCTGCCATATTTGTACTGAATAGTACCCTTATTACATGTTTAGTTCCATTTATTTCATCTGTTAAAATTAGATATTTCCACTGCATTCAGAAAGCATCCATGTACTTGGCTAGCAGGCCTAGAACTTGAAACTAACCATTAGAAACTGTTTTTAAAGCAATTTCTTTTACAGTTTACTATTCCCATCTCTTCTGTTCAGGAGCAAGGGTTCCCAATGCCTGTGGTACTAGTGTCCCAAATGGAAAATCAAAACAAAGAACAGCTTGACAGCTTTGATCTTATTTAAAGTAAAAAATTCACAGGTAAGAAAATGAACATTCAAATATTTCATTTTATATAATGAAAAGTGAAGGTAAGTCTCCATGTTCAAAGGACTGCTAGCATGTTCTTTTTTGCGGGCTCTAGCTGCTTTATCTATGTTCCTTAATTGACTTAAAAACAAATAAGAGATGGGGGGGGGGGGAAGGAAGGAAGTAGTTCTCAGCCTTTTTAACAGTTTAATTCTCTCTTTTGATATTTGTCATGTACTCCTTGGATTTATAGTCTACTATTTCAGAATGTTGTACTGAAAATACCAGATTACAGAAGCAGTGGAACATTAATGTGCTCAAGCAGTGTGACTTGAGGAAACAGCTAGAAAAAGTAAAGGACTTTCAATTAAACAACAGAATAAAACAGACAAAATATTGTTTATACAGCTTTGCATAAAAAAATCCAGAAATTTACATAGAAGACAGAAAATTGTGCGTGTTTCTTTTCTTATTAACTCATTTTTTAAAGAATTCTTTTTACTTTTCAGCTAAACCAATAAATACAGAAGAGAACAAAAATAAAGGTAGTGCCTCCCTACAAGTATTTCAAGGGGAAAATGTCCTCTGAATTTTAACAGATGTGCTGCATTCACACAATGTGCAGCCTATAATTTTGGCTCTGGCATTGTGGCAGTAATGGGCATCTTCTAGGAGTTCCTTTTCATATACATCATTCATATTGGTATCAACTAAATATGCAGATATACAGATAAAATGTTGTTAGAATACTATCCAACTGAGCTTTTTAAAAAGCTGTGCTAGATTTTGAGCGGATAGACTCAAAAGTATGGTGTTTAATTATTCTGTATTCTTGAAGAAAGGACCAAGATTAAAGCAGTGAACTAAAGGATATGAAAGTTTAGGAGAAATATCATGGGCATGAAGCAAGCTTGCAGATGGACTTGACCTTCATAACTGTGTGCTGAAACACCTGCTTAGGCAGACAGCTGGACATCTGTTCCTTTTAGAAACTGGACGAATCCTTCAGTTCATTTCACAATGACCATCAGGTTGTGCTGATGTTCTTGTGTTAGTTTATAGTTTAACCAGTGACCTGAAGGTGGCAGTCTCTAAGTATTAAGACCGACATCTAAAACAAGAAAAACTTCCTATTTATCTGTGAGGAATTATAGCTTTTCGTATTGAGCTTGATTGTTCCTAAAGAAACTACAATAAGCAGAAATAGTGGTGATGTGTGTTAATCCTAAACTCAGCTGGAGACCTTGCTATACCAACAAATATCAAGGTTATGAGATATTACTTCCAGTAATTCCTCCAGAAATGAAAATAGTAGTTCAAGATCTCATGACCCACATTGTGAACTTAACCAATAGCATTACTGTAAGAAGTTTGTTTGTAGTGATTTTCTTTGTATTTACTATTCCAAACAAAGGAAATTCTTTGTCATTTTCTTTCATTGCAACATTTTCTTGGAAGATTCATTTGTATATTTTTACTTCCCTTTTGTTTGTATATTCTGTATGAGAAATGGAAGAAATTTCAAAACAATGCATGAACCAGGATTTTCCTTCTCAATACAACATCTAATGTTCAAAAGACTCTCAGATATGTGCTTTTTTGACTGTACTATTAAACTAGAGACTTATGGAAATTGACATAGATGTAGGGTTTTCAAGTTTTGGGGTGTCCCATTTGATGATACAAATGGGTTGGGTTCTCAGATGATACAGCTACTATTCATCATCTTAGTGTTTTGTTTGCTGAAACCTTCTGAAAACAGCTACTTCAAACTGAAATCTTAATAAACGTGTCTCTTTTGAAAATGCTGAGTTAATAGTTTTGTCTTTTCCAACTATGATACGTTATACCATCTCAAAAGCTGATTCATTAGTTATTTTGTATATATTCTCATGGGAGTTCTGTATTATTATGTTCTGGTAAGGACTTAGGCTGCAAAGCTAACAGAGGCCTTCCTAAGCATGCAGAAAAAGCCTGGCAGGGGAATTCCTAATGACTGTTCTGTTCCTTTTCAATATGATGATATGAATACAACATTTTATAACACTGCATGTGCTGTGCATGTGATATGAAAGTCTTCCCAAGGCTCATAGCTCATCTCTATGTCACACAGTGATATGGAAGGGATTTGGATCCTTTATCACAGGCAGACGCTGTAGAGTTTTTTTTTTAAGCAGTTCCACTTGGAATATGGATGTAAATGTTCTCCCTGAATTCTTTTTCAAAAGAAGAGTTTGGACAGAAATTAGATGAGCTAATCTGTGTAAGTTATAACAGATGCCATACCAAGCAGAATGAAACATATTAAAACCTGGAAGCCTATTAAGATTCATGACATTTAGCCTACTTTAATTTTTTGAAACAGGATTCCTCTTTTATGAAATAAAAGTCAGTTCAGCTTTTGCAGCTTTATACCTGTGTGTAATGGAATCATCCATCAGCATGACTGATGATCATCTATGGCTTAACAAAGGAGATGCTAGCAATTATAAATCCTGATTTGTGAAAGAACAGACCTGCTTCAGGAGAGTCCTACTCCAGCTTTGTATCATGTCAGATATCTCTACACTTATAAAAATGGTCTAATAGCATGAGAACCAAAGACTTTTGTGCACAGATACTTGAGCTGACACAGTTGCAGGATAGCCCCTTTCAGCTGGAGTGCAAGGCTCTGTGACTTGTGTGACCGTTATACTAAGCCTTGCACCACACTTTTCAACTGCATGGTGCAGATAGATAGGGCTTGTATTTTCCTGGAAGTAATATTAGCCAGACAACAGTGCTTAAAAGAACTTTTTTTTCTAGGTTTAAGAGAGAGTCTGGGAGAGTGGAGTCAGTCTGGATTCCCAGCACAAGTACCACCAGCCTAGCAAGATTTTTATTCAGTCTAGAAACGTGTTTATTCTTACTCAGTGGCCTACTCCTGTATCTAGGAGCTATATTATTATGATCTTGTAATAAAGATTTCTGTTATTTTTTTTTTCTACATAGACATTGTGATCAAAGGTGTTCAGCTAATAAAGGAAATCAGAAATTATTTGTGGAAGAAAAAAAGGGGCTCTCTTAATAGTTATTTACCAAGACTTATGCATGGGAAAATGGAATGATACTGCACACAGGAAAGGTGTTGAAGAGAAAGGATCCTGGAAAGACATAGACCCAAATGCAAGAGGAATTTTCAAGAAGAATTTAACCAGAAGAAATATGACTGTGCTACTATTTTGCAGTATCTATATATCCTTTATATTGATGAAAGTAGCATGCAATTGGCTTAGGAGTCTTCCCAAAACTGTATGTTTCTGAAGCACTTAACAGAAGCACTTAAACCAAAGTGACATACTAGACAGAAATAAGGGAGAAGGTACTTTTATGCATTACATCTTGGTTGTATTTATTGCTTTTTTATTCTCCCTGCAGGCCAGAAGTCCTATGGTGGTTTACTCAGGGGCTCAGTTCTCTGAGGAAGGATATTAGGCAAAGGAGCATGACTGCAAGTCTCACAGAGCAAGAGAAGAGCGATAACACTGGAGTCTACAAACATATGGGAAGCTAAAAGCTCAAGAGGCTCCCATGGTGGACTGCAGACACAGCATCCTAGCTAGTGGTATTCTGCTCCAACCAGCTGCAGGCAAGGTTATATAAGGACGCTTAGGATCTACTTCCTTTTTCAGTGCAATATGGCCTCCTATTTTTCATAGTATTGCTAACTACCAAGTGAATAGGAATAAGCAATATTTTTATATAACAGTATGGCAGAGTCAGCCACAAGTGAAACCAGTCTCAGCTCGGCATCTGATCCAGCTTGATGAGTATAGACTCAATTTCAGGGTTGTGAACAGGTTTAAACTCACTTATACATAACTTCAATTTTATCATGTAAAATGCTCCTAATAGATATGTTCATTACAAATGGATCCTATTTAATTCAGCTACGAGCAGTTCACTATTTAGGTGTCATCTTTCTGTAATTCAAATATGGCCTAATTTACTGAAATTTTCCTTGCATTGGAAATAGAACCAACTTACCCCAGAAGTGCACTGGATTGTTCTGACAGGCTCAGAGAGTGACCTTCCAGAGGGCCTACTCCATGACCCACTCTGACTGCTGAGGCACTATCACAAAATCCCTTGTCATTTCCCACCTGCTCTAATGACACTAAAAATAGAGCTGAGACAACAGTTTACTGGCAAGCACAATTAAAGGAGCATTTTTCTTCATTAAATTAATGTTAAACACAATCTAGTACAGAGGTTCCATTCAAGGAACAGATGGTAAATGCAAGGTAATACAGAAAGAGATTAAACAATATTGGCAACTGTAGTTGTATTTGCACAAAGCTACTAGATGCTAAACATTCTTTAGACCTCTATTTATCTCATGGGAAACAAAATCTTATAATTTCTCTTTTTACTAAATTATGATATTAAATAAGTAATTTGCTCAAGCAAAGCAGTCAAGTGGTTAGAGCATAAGAATTAAAGCTGAGCTATCTGAACATTTCCAGTGGGAGTAATTGCCATCTTGAGAGTGGTACATCAAGATCTGGTTTGTTGTCATCGGAGTCAACCACAACTCTTTTGCTTGTGTGGCCTTTCCCTTCCTCTATGGCTGGAGAGAGTTGGTAATGTTGCAGTCCTTGCGAGCTGGGAGCTGTTGCAGTCCTTGCGAGCTGGTTTAGGACCAGACTGCAGCAGAGTTTCGGGAAAAAGAGCAACAGAAGAGTGTTCCCCTCATTCCTTACTTGATTTGAAAAGAAAATGTCAGAAATACTCTTGTTACAACTCAAGACTATTTTGAAACAACATCCAACCAAGGGAAGTACCGTAGTTATTGTTAAAAAAAAAAAAAAAAAAAAGAGAGAGAGAGAGAGAGAGAGAGAGAGAGAGAGAGATGTGGGCCCAGACTCAGCTGACCAATGCTGTGCCACAGACCCACTGTGGCCAAGCAAGAGGGGCAGAGGGAAAAGGACTGGGTGCAACTGGACCGCAATGTCCACAAAATCACCTACAAGACAGCTGAATTTTCCCAATAGGCATTTAAGAAACATGTTCTCAAGCTCCCTTAAGAACATCACAGATGACAGTCAAAGACAAGCTGTGAATTGAACAGGGAGACCTTGTTCTTTCTGTTCTCCTCTTTTAGTGTGCTCATTTTCTTCCTTTGCTCTCTCCTTCTCATTTTCCTATTTTTCTCTGTGTATGTTTTGTAGTATGTGAATTTATGCAAGTATATTTATAGTCATGCAAACAGAAGTTTTTGCTTTCAGAATATTACGTATACAAATATCTGGGGAAGAAAAGCCAGTAAGGGATCTTATATACTGAAGCAAAATAAGGAAAGTCTGGATTTATTACAAAACTAAAAACCCAAAGCAATACTTTCAAACAATTTCCTTCAAGTAGAGCAATAATTCTTTGAGACAGATTATATGAGCCCCTTAACACGTGAGAAATTGCCCCTCTAATAGTGAAATGCAACTCAATCCAACAAGGAGATACAGCTCTGATCTTTAGAGCTACTAGGCTCATTGGCTAGAAAATGTGCCTTTTTGTTTTGCTAAAGAATATAGAAGTATTAATTTTTTTACTTTCTAAACATAGAAGATCATAGTTTTCAGTCATATATTTCTGGAGTTTATAATAATGAGATGCCACAACCTTACACTCAGAGGGATATGGAGGTATTATTTTCCAAAGTACCTACAAACTTGCTATGTGTTGATGCAGGACATTCATCTGGGGAAAATCTAACCTTTAAGAAAAAAATGTTCAAATTTGAGCTAGATGATTGTCTCTGATCCTTGTTACACTGCAGGACCATAGTAGTACCAGTACTGTTGCAAGGAAGGAGGTAACTGTAGAGCTGGAGAGAGAAAGTGGGACTGTAGTTTAGCTTTCCATGGAAGCACACCTCACTGACATACAAGATTCCTGGGTCACAATGATTTAGTGCTTACTTTCTATGAAGTAAGAGTCTGACTCTAAGTATTTTCCTACTCCTCCACCCCCTGTTTCAGCTCCTCTATTCCTTCTCCAGTTTGTGAAAGCCCTGCTTGAAATTTCATAAAATCCACTTTTCTTAGTTTCTTTTTTTATAGCATTGCACCACTAAAATAATAAATTCTTTCCCTTCCTTAGCAGCCCCTAACATATATAATTTTGGCTAGCAGCTTGAATAAACATGTCTCTTCCCATCAGGGCTGCATAAACATATTGGGTGCTGCCTGATCCAAGACACCTTTACTCTTTTTTAGGCCTTTGTATAATCTACTGCTAGATGCCATGGAAACGTCACAGTCTCCAGTATAACTGAAAGTACTAACTCCACATATTTAATGTATAAATACTCTCTCTCGTCTGACTTGGAAAGAAATCTTATCACCATTTATTTTATATAACTTTCACTTCAGAGTGAATTAGAAATATTACTCTCCTATTTTTTTTTTTTTTTTTCTGTCCAGTCCGTGTTTTCTGACTCCTGGAAAGGTGATTGATTGTCCTATTTTCCTGTTTGGCATGGATATGATAATGTTTAATTGTCTCCAAGGTCAGAATGCTAAAAGAGCCCAAAAGAATTGGGTGCTTGACTGGAAAGACCTCAGTAATCTAGAGGCCCTACTCCTCTTTGAACATTTAGCAGCAAATTTGTATTTCTGAGATTTTTCAAAGGAAATTACAGGAGTTTTGCACCAACTTTCCATCCACTGTCTTTAACTTTCTAACACTCTTCACTGCCTTTGAAAACCATATTGCATACATGTACATTTTGACATAAGTATTCCACATATAACTGTAAAAGTCCATAAGGCAACTTACACTGGGACTTTGTCATAAAATGTGAAGCTGCTCACTAGTGTGGTTGCAGTCATGAACAGCAAGGATAATGAAAATTCAGCATAGCTAATTTCTTCTTACAATCATTAGAAGAAATTGAAAAGTTGCACTGGAGAATATAATCTGAAATGGAAGAACTATATAGACAACAAGTGGGGAGTTTATTATTTCAATTACACTAGAATTCACCAAATAAGTCAGATTCTTTATCCAGCCTAGACCCTTTGTGTCTAGAAAACAGCTTACCAATATTACATAGACTTAGCTAATGATTCTTTCTGTTTCTTTAAAGCTGTTTTAAAAATTTCTCTTTGATAGGTTTCAGTCAAAATTTTGAGGATGAAAAATATCTGTTGCTGAGAACCTGAGAACCTTTCTTTCAAAAGAAGAAAGTACCAGTGCAAAAGCCTAATGCAAAAAAATTGCAAAAGCAAAATGGTAGGAAAAGGACTTGAGCCTATGTTAATTACAAGATACTTGGTAGTTCCAGCAGCTTCTCTGTTACTGCAGATAGATATGCACTACGCCATCCCTGCATGTCTATGGAAACCCTACATTGAGCACAATGCAGGTGGAACCCAGATGAAAGCTATACTTTTCTAATACTTCACACACTAATAGGTCAGATGAAATAAGCTAAATGAGGAGACTATTTTAAATGTCTTTTCAATGTATTAACTTTGAAATGTAAAGAAACCAAAACTAGAACTTGTGGCAAAATTGCTTAAGAACTTAGCAAATAACCTATTTACATTATTATTAATGGTAACCTTAAAAGGATAGTCACACCTCAAACGAACTTTGCATTGTACACACATATACAAGGACCAAGTCCTGGCCGAAATAGCAAACAATTGAAAATAATTTATTTCCTTTTCTCTATTTCTTGACCATAACAAAAGTTTAAAATGGAGATACTGAAGATTTAATTAAAAACCCAGTGCTACTTACAATATTTTTCCGTGCACTTCAACTTCATGATCCACAAAGAAACGTTTTTAGATTTGTAGTCACCTAGAACACCTTTTGTGGATGAATAAACTAAAATACTGTGAGATGCTCTGACACTATCAGCACTGGTGGAGCCAAGCATGAGATATATATATCAATGTTACACTTTGTCAGCGTTTTGGCCCTGCTGTTGTCTTGTGAATATGAAGAGCAGAACTCAGCTGTGCTTGTGAGCAGATGCACATAGCTGTAACATGGTTGCAAGGACATCCAAAAAGATCTCATTTTAAGAAGCGGCGTTCTCAACTGGAATATCGTGAGCTTTTCAGGCTCTGGCCAAGTTTTTCAGAACAAAATACTCAGGTGTCCACTAACTTTTAGGCATGTCATATTTCTGAGCAACTTGCCTAAAGACATGTCATCTTGAATTACACAAGTAAAGCATAGCTACAGCTCCAGCTGAAGGTGACAAGAACTGTGGCTCCCTGCTTCATAGCCCCTGAGCTGCTGCCAGTTGAAAGCACCTTAGCTGTCTCCTGCCTCTGAGGCACAGTTTGTTCTAAAGTTTGGTTTGATAGTGTTTCTATTACTATTTGTAAGAACAAGGCATCGATTGTATCATGCGTTAGAAAAAGTCCTAATGAGGCTACAAATTCCTTCCAGCTAAGCAGAATTGTGTAGAATCAGTTAGCATATTTCTCTGAGAAACTTTTTACATTGAATTATGCTGAGCTATTTTAAATGTGATGGCTCAAGGACATACTTGGTCCATGGTATTTTTTTTATTACTTCTCTCTGACTATTGTGCTCATTTTATGTAAGGACATAAAGGTCCCCTTTGTACAAACTTTCATCCTTATGGAATGGCAGCTAAAAGCAGAAGCAGCATCACAAGCAGCTGTATTTGAAATAGTTGTGTGATTTCCTACATGTGAATAGTTCAGTGGAACTGTAGAAAGACTCCACCCTCCTCAAACTTCCTCCTACATGTGAGCTTTGTGACTCAGAATCATATGTACATTGCTTCTGTTGCCCACATGTTGATGAGGAGACAAATTGTCTTACCTGATCAGATCCCGGAATTAAAAACTGAGACTATCAACACAGCACGTAATGAATTTATTCCAGATTTAAGCAAATGCATAATGGCAGGTATATATTGGAATTTAGTTCAGGCATGCAAGAGGGACCAAAAGCACTGAGCCACAGGCTGTAATACTCAAGACAAAATAATCAAACTAGCCAGGTTTAGTCCTGGCAATTGAAGTGGCAAACCTAGAATAATTGCATAGCCAGAAAAACATCCCCTTGGGCATTCATAGTCTGTCCAGATCACTAGAAATGTTTGTGATAAAAACCATAATGAAATAAACAGGTCTGGTGGAATCAGCCAGAACATCTATCACAGTAATCATAATCCAGGCTCTACATGGAAGTCTTGGAGAGGAGAAGAGGAAGTGCTAGTGAAGACCAGCACGTGGCAAAGTGCAGCTATTTAGCCATTTGGGTAACCAGATGTTTTAAGAACAACCCATATTAAAAATAATAAACTGACACTTTAGCTGCAGCAATGCACTCAGAGAAAAAAAAAATCTTAAATTCTATGACTAATATCAAGTATTTAAAAACAGTTATTTGAAAAATTGCTGTTTATTTCACGCACGTGTTCAGTAAAGCCTTCTCAGGAGAGTGAAGATATCTGCAGAAATCTCAAGTGCACAAACTCAATAGCCTTAGGGTTGAGAAGCAGGATGTAATATAAATTATTCATAGCTGGAAATTAGTAATTAGTCATCCAGTGACAGAGGAGATGGGAAGCCTGGACAAAGTATTCATTAGGAAGTTGCAGGCCCATTTTCAGGCAGCCTGGAAAGTGATAACTAGAGTCATCAGCCAAAGAAAAGCCAACAATGAACCCAATTAGGAAGAGATCATCTTGCAGGACTAGATTATAAATCAGAGTCTTATTGTTATGTGGATAAAACTGTTTTCTCCACAGATCCAGTCAGAAATAGAATGAAGAGCTGTAGACATATTGTCCACAGGTGAGCTGCCAAACTCCTGTTCAATGAACAAGCGGTCATCTACTCCTTGAAAGATGTCCTACAGCTAACAGAAGTCATGTTAGTTTATAGAGTCAGTTAGGATCATGTGAAACACATAAATGTATAGCACGAGGGCATTACTGTTTAATATTGTCTTATTTTCACTTTCAGCATTTTGGGACCAGGGCCATAGTGACCTAGGACTCTACATAGTTAGTGCTAAGTACTTATGGGGTATGTATGCTCTCTGGTGACTATACTCACAAAAAGGCAACAATGAAAGTGGTCAGTTAAATAACAGAACTGGAAATGTATGAAGGTCATAATGCACTAAACAGTGCTGTGTGAAAAAGCCAATTATTTTTAAAATTGAAGCTTGATATTTTATACTTCTAGAAAAGTTTTATCTAACTACTCTCCCACCCACACCAAGTATTTTGAGGGAAGATTTTGGGCTTTGAAATACAAAAGATGATAGAAATTCTATTAAAATTAAATCTTTTTTTAACTAAAAATCAAAATTTTTTCCCCCAAAATCATTTGTAATGAAAAGAGATGAAAAAAATCTGCAAAATTTTCATGTCAACCTGAAAATATACTTTTTATTACAAAAGATGGTTAACAACATGTATAGCAACAGAAGTTAATTTAAGCCATTAAATTAATTTAGTTTCACAAATAAATACAGCATTGTGTATTTGTTACTATGAATTCTCTAAGGGCTTATTTCCCCCCCCCCTTTTTTTTTAAGGGGCTATACATGTGGAAAGACCACTCAAGGACCAAAAGCATTTGAACAATGCTAGCCTGTATTTCTACAGTAGGGAGACTGTGTTAACTACTGATGTGTTACGCTTCTTTAAGCTTTAGCCTTTATCCATCTTAAGCAGTTATAGGCAAAGCACTCAAGCTAAGGGCTGAGGGTGTTTTTATGTTATAAGGGACTTAACTAGGGGCATTAGGGGCATTGTTCATGTTGTAATCTGCTGAGATGTTTTGGAGAAAGGCAAACTGTGTAGGTCCTTCTTAGCAAACTGTATATAAACTTTTAACACTTTTTACAAAAGAGAAAATGTGTATGACAGCATCTATAGTATACAAAGAAAGCAAGTGTTAAATTCAGTCATATATCTGTAGGAACAGGTCAAGAAGGGGGTTCAGGGGAATGGAAAAAAAGAGGGACTGAAGATTTAGGAGACATAAATAATTATCTAGTGAATTTTTGGCATTTGAACAATCTCAGAATATATTCAATCAAAAATCTTTATTGTATTAAAGTTGGGTAGTTATGTTATTTGAGTAACATAACAGTGAAGATGATTTTTTAGGAGCCAGAGGGAGGAAATTAGAAGGCTACATATAAATCAACAGAATTGGGAAAATTTCATAATATAAAGTTCTGACAAATAATATTTTAAAATACTTTCACTTATTTGAAATCCCATACTAAAGCTGCATATAAACTCATAAGCTACCAAGAATTTGAATAAGAGGCTCTGGGGCTTTACTCATAAAAATGTGCTGACATGGTTGGGTCAAATTTTTTCCATTAAGTTTAATGGCAGAATTGGAATGTATGTCCATGCATGACTTGAAAAGAAAAATGTCCAATTTGTGAAGTCTGGTACCAGCCAGTGAATGAGATTATAAGAATGGGAACATAACATAGGGCAAAGCTCCCATTTTTCTCCCATAAAAATAAATGAGTGGTCTTACTGTCAGCAGCAAATGCGATCTTGTTCTAGTGAATACTAGAACTATCATGCTGCATTTACTGTGGCAATGCAAAGCTGATGACAAAGATACACATGTTCCCTTCCTCCTGACTTTATTTCTTTACCATGTTTATTTGTAAAACAAAACTGTCACTTGCAGATAGTGAAAAAGAAATGGAACTAGGCCCATGGAAAGGGCTGGTTTTTGCAGTTATGTCCTTACCAGTTCCAAATATCCTGAGAAAAGTTGTTGGAAATAGTTGAAGATTCCAGTTATAAATCAGTAGAAACCCTTACTCTAGAAACTCTGTGTAGTGATATGAAAACCGAAGCATGTTGTTGCATGCTATGAAATGCAGGCTTGCTCCTGCTCTCACGGAAATCAGTAACCGACATGGCCTTCAGAGGTACCTCGGCTGCTCTGAGCAAGTGCCGTGACAAGGCTGAGGCGGCTACATGTCTCTGGGGTACCATGGGCATGAGGAAGGGAGGGGATTTTAACCTGAGTCTCTACCATCTACCCACACAAAGCAGGGTAATGAGGACTCACACTGGAGAAGTTGCTTTCACTACAAATACGATACCAGGTAAGACTAGATGAAAGTTAATCCCTCACTGGGGAGAGAAGTTAATGAATTAAAACACTAGAAAATAACAATGGGAAACAGCAGGAAAATATAATGGGTCAGTCCACTGCTAACCAATGCCAAAAATGAGCACAAATATTTAAAAGCAATATCATCTGTAAATTATAGGGATAGAAATAAAGCAATTACTAAAAAGAGGTAATTCGATAGTGACAGAGGTGGACAACTCCTCTTCATTATACTGACAGTTCTCATTAGAGCTATAAAATGTAAACGCAGTGCACGCGGGTGTCTGCCATCTGCAAGACCTGCCAGACTGCAGGCTGGCAGTATGGGCAATCAAATTTGCACATTATGAATGATAAGAAAGCAATACAGTGGCAGAGGTAACTCATGATGTGCTCTACCATGCAGGTGGTGTTTACAGATAAGAGCCTTTTTGGAATGAACACTTGAGGTCAAAATAATCCAGGGAGTTGTTTGAGTAGAGAGGCAAACAATATTAAAATAAATATGAGCTCATTGTAACTCTTAGTGTTTAGACTGTTGTGTTTATGGCAGACTTCCCAAACAGCAGTTTCCCTTTGTAGTCATGCAATGCACCTTCCACATCCATGGCACAAACTTATACCTCTGTTTTTGAATTGATAATTCATCTGAATGCCCTAGTTGTGGTTATGGATTGGGTTGTCAAACGAATGAGCACCCACATTAGCCTGCTACTTCATTAGTTTCAATTTCTCACAGACCGAAAGTTTTGCTGTGGTTAGAAATATGTTTTTGTTTCTCTCCCCAACATCATATGTCAGTAACACCTCTGAAGGAACAGCAAAAAGACTAAAAGTGCAATGTATATGTCTCTTTTGGTAGTACACAGGATCATTAAATATTGGGAATGTTATTTTTCCTACTTTGAATCTTAGTGAATAGCACATCTTTGAACCCAGCTTGGTCTAAAAGCCCAGATCAAATATATAACTTGTTTTTCAATCTAGTAGTAATAGCCATGCAATGGTCAACATATGCAACTTTTTGTCAAAGATATATGTTTTATTTATTTTTCTAATTTCTTTTAACTAGAACTTTTATCAATACCACAAAGCTGAATTAGGACACGCTACATTTGGTGAGATCAATTCTGCAATATTATGAATCAATTTAAATATATGAAAAAAATCTAAAGAATTAAATCACCAGCTAAAGAGCTGCCTAAGTGAAAGTTCTTTAATTCTGATTGCATGATTAAGAATAGTACCACAGAAGAATACCAGACACTGAGTCCCTTAACACTGACCAAAATCTAGTCTTTCTAATACCAGATTGTTTTGTGAGTGTTTTCTTCTGTTTGATTCTGTGCAGGGCTGCAATAAGCAATAGCTTGTTGATAGCAATTTCAGTGAAAGCAGATCTTGCTGGCTCTTATATCTTTTGAAATGGATCCACCTTCCTTGTTAATTATTACACTGTTTTATAGGTTTTGATGTATTAAAGGCTGTCCTTATAGTGCTGATTCTCTCTTAACAAACTGCATTTCCAAAGCCTGCTGAGCAAGAAGCCTTGTAGAAAAGATTTATTTAAGTACTCCTTGTTTTCTGAATGTGACAGAAAACTGAAAACCTAAAACTTTCAAGCTGTCATCATTACTTTTAAAACAGTACTAGGGAGGAAGAGTTGCTCTGGGTCTATCTGAGTACAGTCAAAGGCTTCACTTAGCAAAATATATTTGTTAGTAAGGAAATAGTTTAGCTGCTCAAAATACTGTTAAAAATACCATGCTGGATATTTTATAATATTTATTATAAAAAATAAGAGCATAGGAAAAGAACTTATAGCATGTAAAGCAAATGATAAGGAAACATTTAGGTCATCTTTCTATGGAATGAACAGCAGAATGGCATGTAGTTGATAGTCAGTTTTGGTAAACATATTCAACTACTCAGTATCAGAGAAACTACTAATTTTCTGTTTGGAGGCTGCAGAGGTAAGAAAAATGTACTGGCAGCTTTTTCAATGATGTTAGAGCCTTAAAGCGGCCTTTTGACACAGATACTACAGAGATGGAACAGAATCTCGTATTTCCTTACAATAATAACCATAATTCACAGGGAATTATGTTTCCCCAAGGTACTGCGCTGCTTGTCAAGTACACATTTTTAGAGATGTATACACACAAATACACATATAATATGTATGTATACATATGCATACAAAAATAAATATATATACATATACCCACTCTCACACACATATAAGAGATCATTTAAGATGGACTGTTCAGTATCGCCTGCACAGGGCTTCCTGGAGCACTTCACTGTCTCAGCGATTTGCATGGCTATCTACTGTGAAATTACAATTTCTCAGTGCTCAGCGGCTGCTCCTGTTTGGAGCATTGCAGCAGCAGGAAATGAGTTTTATGAATGTTAATGGTACATTATTGGAGCCCACTACACAGCTCTCCTTCCTCCACTCTGGAAGAGGATTCATCAGCTCTGTGCTACTGTCCTGCGCTCCCTTCCGCCCTCTGTCCCACGGGTTTTACGGAGCTGCTGGAAAGTCCTGGTGTCTGTGTGGAATTAATGCTGGGAGCAATATCGTACGGAGCCTTCTGGGACAGAAATTGCACCTCAAACCCATCAATGCAGCAGGATCCCTGCTGCTCCCAGCAAGCTTCTCTTTGCAACTCCACCCTTTTGCTGCCTTTCAGTAAGTAAAAGTCCTTCCTTTTACCCCCACAGCTCCATGGAAGCTGTGCTTGCAGTCTCGCAGGGCACACCACTGACACAGAGGTGTTATGCCTGGGTGGACTCGAGGCCACTAACCACAGAGTACGTGTGTGTGTGTTGGGGGGTGTTCAAAGCAGGCAGTGTTGTATTTAGGAAGTGCTTCCCACTTTTGGAATAACTGAGAGGGGACCGTTATATCTTACTGAAAAACTGGTAGTGTTAGTAGGGGGGTGTCATTCATTGGAGATTTTGGGACATCACTGAAATGGGTGCTGATATTTAGGGCTGCCAGCTGCAGGGATGCAGGGAACAGCTCAAGCCCAGCCTGGTCCAAGGTGGTGGGAGCACTGAATTTTGCTAGTGCAGGGATAAAAAGAGCCAAAAGAAAGCTAGGGCCTATCTGGGCTTTTGCTGCCATTTCAAGGTGAAGAAATGGTTTTGGAGGATGGAGGGATCAAAAGACTTGTTTCCTGTTTCTGCTAGGGGGAAGGAATGATGGCAATGACAGATAGTGGTGGAAGTCCCTCTTCTTTCCACTTTCCACAAGACAGACATCCCAGACAGACACACGTCCCTCCTGCATTAGCATTCCATCTGTGCGAGGCTGCGGTGCTTATCGCCTATGTCTAGAACTAGTTTAGGTTGGTAAGTCAAACCTTAAGAGAGGGCTCAGCCCCAAATAAGGGTAAATAAAAGGAATCTAATCATCTCAACTCCAGGCCAAAAAAAACCCCAAAAAACAAAAAAAACCCCCACACTATGAAAGTCACAATATACAGAGATCCTGTTGTAGTCAGATCCTACATGAAAGAAGCTGAGTGTTAAATTCAGGTGAAAACATCAAGATACCAAGTTTTTCTAGTTTTCTGCCCTAGATCCACCCTAGAGCTTTTACTTGCAGCCAAAGTTGGTGCCAGCACACTTGGGATTGTGGCAGGAAGACATTCCTGATATCTGATGAATGGTGTTATGGATCAGCTATATTTTGCCATGCCCAGGCACTTGAGTCTGCACACTCAGAGGGGAGGGGGAAAAAAAAGAAAGGGTTATTGCGAACCAAGCAGACATGTAGGAAAAAAAAAAATGAGACCTGGAAGCATCCTTTAGGTAAAGCTATGTTCAGTATAGTCTTTTTGATTTTCACAATTATATTCTTACACTTGAACTTATAACTTGTGCTTACAAAAGTTTACCTGGGTTTTGACTGTGTATTTGTACAGTTAAGTCTTGGATATAAAAATAAAAGAGACATCTATTTCCTCCCTTCTTTCCCTTTCCCTTCCACTTTCCCCTTTTCCTCTCCTCCTTTCTTTCTTTCTCATTCTTTTTCTTTTGCATTAAAGTATTAAAATGAGATTCACCCTCAATAAACATGCATCAGGAAAGGATTGGAACAAATCATCTCTGCAGATCTGAGGAGACATTAGGATACGGTCTTGTTATTTTTTTTTTCTTGCTAGTGGTTTTACAAACTACTTGGCCAGATTAACCAGCGGTACAAATGTTGTGTCTCATGAATTAATGTAGGAAGATCAGAAATTAAGGTGTCACCATACTAGAAGGCCAAGTTGTCACATATCATTCTGCACAGCTTACAGAAGAATTAATTAAAGAAGTAAAAAAAGAATTAAAGTAGGTTCGTGCTGTACCCTGCACTCCCTGATCATCTCGGCTGATAGAGACTATTCTGTCCCAGAGCTAGACTATAGCAAGCTTTCAACTTCCATGACAATGAGTAGCAATACCTAAAAGTATTAAATGAATCATTGGAGCATGGTGTTTTCGAGGTACCTCTCTGCCCAGAATTTCCCTCCTCTTTGCCCTGAGACAAAAGTAATCACAATAGTGGCACCCAGCCAATGTCCTAGTGGGTCAATGCAACACAGCAAAGCCTAGTGCTTCCAGCTGAGCACACTGTATCTCTGCTGGTGCTGTAAGGTGCCTGGTACATTTTCTGACACTCAACAATTAACAATAAATAATAAAAGAGATAAATTTTATACCTCCCTTTTATTATATGGAGTAAATGGTGCACACAGAAAATAAATTACCCAAGGGTAGGCAGGAACCTGTGGCAAAACTGATAATGGCATCCTGAGCTTACTGATTCTGGCACAGGTTGCCCAGAGAGGTTGTGGAGTCTCCTTCTCTGGAGATCTTCAAGGCTCGCCTGGATGCAACCCTGTCTACCATGCTCTAGGTGACCCTGCTGAGCACGGAGGTTGGACTAGATGATCTCCAGAGGTCCTTTCCAACCTTACTGATTCTATGATTCTGTGATTCTATGATTCCCAGCTTAACGCATGAAGCAAAAAGACTTCTTCCCTCCCTAGTGATTAGAGTGCAAGCAACCAGCAAAACAGTATCTACACTTTTTAAAAGTCCCCATGGAAACAAAGTGAAGGAATTCCACAGCAGTAAGACAGAGACCTCTGGATTTTCTCTGTGACAAGCCCTTATCAGCTTGCTTGTTGATGACAAACAGCTGTGTCCCCTTCAGATCAAGCAGAGGTACCCTTTAAAGATTCCTACTCTTTTCCACAATACTGTTATAAGGAACATTGAATTAGTTGATTGCATTTTAGGAGCATCTGTACCTATGTGTGGTCAAATTTTCCTACAGTAAGTCTCACACATGCTGCAAATGTCCATGCATTGGGCAGTGACATCAGATGGTCCCACTGGATCATGGAAGTCTGACTGCATTTCCATTTAAACTGCTTACAAGCCAGAAGAGCTTTATGGACCTTTACATAGCTAATCCTTAACCTAGCCTGAATGGTATTTGCATATATGCACTCAGCCAGTTTCTCACCTGGTGAGAGACCTGTCACTGGAGAATGAGATATGGGGAAAAGGAAAGTGTCATTTCTGCAGAGCTAGATGAAGGGCCAAAGAGGTTTTGTGTTTTGGAGAATGAAAGTTTAAGGTAGAAGGCTGGGATCAGTTCAGAGATGTTATATTTCGCTCCAGTATTCACTCATTTATTCATATCTAGTTTGTCTTTTAGTTACTTCTACGTAGCATCTTTGTTTTATGACCTTACACTTGATCCTCAGCTTTCACCATGAGTGAGCTTGTGACATTTTGTCCAAAACATCAGCTTGCAGAACCACTGACCTGGTTGTGACAAAGAGAATGTCCCTTTAGTCATCAGAACGGGGTCCAGTCTGCAGTCTACCTTTGCCTACCTATCCCTCCTGCACATGTAAGGTGAGAGGATAACTAACACTCCTCATTAGATATGCTGGTGTACAGAAGACATTTCTAAGCTCTCCTACTGGTCACCCATGGCTACAACAGTACTGTATTAAGATTCCTTTTCTAAATGCAGGAAGTGCTTGCAGGAAGCAAGCGACAGAAGCACAACTGTTACGTGGTATGATATCCCTTGCTAGCACTTGTGGCAAAAATAAGAGGTTCTGCTTTGAATATTTCCAATAATTTCATCTGCTTTTATACACACTGACGTCACAGGTATGTCAGTTTGAATTCAGATTTGTGGCTCTGAGAGCAACAATGACAAACACATTAACATTCAGTAACTGATTTTCCACAACTCCTCTTAGACCAGTAGGCTCTAATAGCTCAGATGTCTACTTGAAATCAGTAAGTTTAATGGCTTTCTTTCTATTCTTTTGAAAATCACTTTTGACAAATTTAACATCCACATGACAGTAGAGTTCAAAGGACACATTTCTCTGCTAAAGTCAGGGTTAGAAGAGAGCTCCCATGAGTTAAGTGAGACAGATTTTGGGATGACATGGCTCATATTGCTCATATCCCTGGCCCTGAGTCAAAAGATGCTGGACCACTGTATAAAAGCTGTATATTTTCTTTGACTGATACTGATTTTAATTGTAGCTAATTAGTATTAGACTGTTTACATACCATGTCTGTCTAAGGATGAGAGATTGATGATATCTGGTAGATGATACATATTCCAGCTGTTAGAATGGTGCAGTGTTTGAAAGTTAATTAAAAGGGAAAACAGATAAAGAATGGAAGTAAAAAAATATATAACTTAAAATGCTGTTAAATGTCACTGTTATTAAACTCAAAATAAGCCTATCTAAAACATTGTTTTATCACATTCTTTTTTACCATCTGTACAAAAACCTTAGTAAACAAATCTTATTCTTTTATTGTTAAATGGCAGTTTTTGAATGAATCCTAAATACTTAGTGGTTAGCTTTGAATTGCCATGCTTTTTTGTTAAGTCAAGAATACTAAGTAAAATTTAAGCTCCATGAAATTGAAACCATCAAATTATATAGCCATGAAAATGGGACTTACTATGGAAATGACAACTGACACTCGACTGCAACAGGTTTTTAGAGCAAAAATTGAATATTTGATTTTTAATTCATTAAATGATTTGTTTAGGCAGGAGTTGCGATCTCAGTAATTTTGTTTAAAAGATAAGTGTCAAATATCTTATTTATAAAAATACTTTCTTGGTTATTGCACTTATATCTCAATTTGGCTTTAAGTATAAGCAATAAGCCTGGAGATATTTTAAGGCTGATTGATTAAATTTAAAAGAATTTCATATTAAAACATGATAACACAAACATACAGAATAAATAAAAAACCCCTGAAGGAAATGTAAATATAGAGTAAAGTGATGAATACCCTAAGCTGATGAATAATATAGTTTTTAAAAAAGCATGAATCGGTTTATTAACACTTATGCCTGCAATCAGTCCGTGTGGGTGGGCCATGCATCTGGGAAAACCTTAGCTGACATCTCCAGATCACTGGGTGGTTATAAAGGTCGTAAACATCCACATATGGATGTGACTGCAGAACAACGACTAATCATTTAGCTTTCTTTAATCATTCATATCCTAGCTGGATAATGCTAAAGAAGGTCAAATATCATTGACCTCAAGGTTTGTGAAAACTTTCTGCGAAGTACAAGATAAATATATAAACAATAAATGTGACTTTGCTTGTGTTCCTGGTCACTTCATTAGCAAAACCAAGCAGTTATTATGACTCACAACTATTTTTGTATTTTAGACACATTTTATTTATAAAGTTTTGGGTGTGTGACTTCTTTTAATTACACATTTTGGTAAGAAATACTGGGAAATACTGAGAAAGCCTAGAGGTCAAAACAAGGATCATAGATTAAATAAGGTATTACCCTTAAAATCAATCCCTACTGGAAAAAAAATATGATGATTGAGAGGTCAGTGGTGCTAGGGGAAGCATTAGATAAGCCACAAGCTATTTGAAGTAATGGTTCCTTTGATCTGCCAAGCCTTTCAGTACATAAGGCAATCCAGTGGCGTGCTAGAGGCCTTGCTAATCTTCCGATTGATATGCTTAGGATGCTTAAGGTTGAGGTTAAAGAGGCTTTTCAGTGCAGCTTGGCTGGTGAACTTTTTATATAAAGAACTGACCTTCTCCTCAAAGGTATTTGCAAAGCATCTGTTCACATTAGCAAATGTGTGGGCAACTGTATGTATGAGCTTGGGCCAGAAAAGTCACATCTTTAGAAAGAAAAAAAAAACTCTTGATTACTTCTATCATTAACACCACAGAAGCAGTCCTGCCCAAGGCAGTGATACAGCAGGGTTCCCACAGAGTTCTATAAACAAAGTGCATTAAAAAAAGGATGAGTTTAGACGTTTTGAGGAAACCAGGAAATCAAAGAGCTGAGCTGGTTAAAATCACTGACAAATAGTACTGGACAAGGTGGTTGGCATAGCACAAAAGTGCTTGGGAAGGCTTCTTCTAATTTAGACAACATCTAATTTTTAGGTTAATCTTTAATTTTACCATTCACTCAAAATCAAAACCTAAGTCATGCACAAGAGTAGTGTCAACATATGACTAAGGAACCTAAAAGTAAGCCTGGGAAGCATTTAGCCACGAAAGTTTGAGAATCATCCAGAAAAATAAATAAATAAATAAATAAATAAAGCTCATGCAATTTGTTTTGGCACCACTGAGGCTTCAGCCAATTCATTTTTTCTAGAAAACGGGTATTCAGTGTTCTGCTCCTGCACATGCCCTGCCATCTGCCTCAACAGAGCACATCCATGTCCTTTAAACTGTGTGAGAGTCAGAAACTAGGACAACCCACGAATATAATATTGTAAGAAGCCCAGTTAGTCAGATTTGCTCAGACTGTGCCTAATACATATGAACACACTACTTCAGCAGTCACGGCAACTTTCATTCCAAAAATAAGAGGTTATCAATTGCATTGCAGTGTAGGTATGGCTCTTTGGCTAGTAGTCTACAGACAGTATGTAGCTCCCGAATGACAACTAGGGAGCCTACAGATGTCATAGACTCTCTGATGTGTCCCATAATACTGTTGTCAAATGAGTGCAAATCAGGATCACATCAGAAATAGTTGGAGTGCTGAGAGAGGGAGCACATAAAGGTGGAGCCAGAGCATGGGTTGCAACGTTAATAAGACACTGCTGGTAGCAACCGAAGCCAAAAGGGGCAAAATGAGCTCCAGGATGCTGGTAGGAAATACTTTGTCAATAGAACTCAGGGATGAATGGCAGCACCATGCAGCAAAAGGGTAGGGAACGTTTGTCTGCACACCCAGCTCAAGCCACAGCAAAATCTTTTTCATACAAGCTGCTGGGATAGCTCATTTACTCCCAACTTTTCTCCAAGTGAACATTTTTAATCAACTAATTAAATAAGCCCCATTTAGTGGTTTGAGTACTTGCTCAAGAAACAGAAAAACCCCTTTCTTCACCTTCCTCTGCTGGCAACACCTGGAACCTATCTGCTAGTTTACTCTGGGTGGGATAGCCATCCCCTTCTCTGTGGAAGATTAATGTCTTCAATCAAGGGCTCAAGGCTCAAGAATCATATTCAGATGCTTTCAGTTGCCCAAAGACTATTTAGCTGTTCATGCACAGTAAAATAGCTTTAACATGAGCAATTCCCCACTTTAGAGAACTGGACATTCTGGTGGTTAGGGGTTAGAATATGTTTGTGGGAGGTAAGGGCTGAGTCATCTCAACCAATGGAAGAAAATATATCTAGGGCCTTGCATTACAGGTAAGTCCTTTAATCAGTGGTCCACGGGCAATGACTGAAACACATTTTTTGAAGCACTGCTTTGGAATTTAGGTGTTGTAAGTTTGTTACTGTTCTAATTTATTCTTGTTTGTTTTATTTATGGATTTGTGTCATTACATTCCCGAGGAAAGAGTAGGCATTTTCACTTGAAATGACAGAGTGACATCCTGTTTTACACTGGCTTATTTTTATGTCTGACTGCACCTGGAAAGGATGTGTGGGTTATGTTGTTGTTTTGTTTTTCACTTTTTCTGTAAGGATTTTTTTCAGTAAATCCACCCTGGACCAACAGATGGGGAACTCATGAAGCTTGCTACAGCTTAAGGCTGAGGTAGGTATCAGGTTTCTCGATGATAATAAGGCTTAGCTTTGCATGTGCAAAAGCAGGGATATAGGCACTTTGGAAACTTTAAGAGTAAAACCCTAAATACATAGAAAAACTAGACAACTTCAAATCTTACTTGAGTTTTGAGGGTCTAAACTTTTTTGGGAATCTAAAGCAATAAGCCCCTGCTGTGAGTTTGGTAAAGGCAACTCTCTAAAACCTGGCAAATCCAGATTCAGTTTCCAACGTGCTTGTGCTGTCCACTAACATTTTGTATGGGTTATTCAACATGCATGCTGAGAAAATTTGTCAAAATTTGAGGGAAAAAAAATCACCTTTCTGGTTCATTACTTGGGGAACCCCCTTTGAAGGCAAACTTGTCTACAGGTGGCATGAGATGGTGTAGGGTAAATATCCTTTCTTTTAAGAATCAGAGCTGGTGCTTTACCAATACTCTTGCAGTTGTAGTCTACTGGATAAAATGAAGGACTAAAAGTTCTGAGATAGCCTCAAAAGTACTAAAAATGAAGTAAAAGGCCTGATCTTACTACGACATACACTTCTTGCCTATCCCTCAGCAAGTCTCATAGAAGTCTTATGCATGTAAACAATCACAGAGGCTAAACAGGACTGCTAAGTCAAAAGGTGAGAGCACAGAAGCTACAAGCCATTTTTTGCCTCACCTCAGAGGCCTCTCAATGAGATGTGGCTGTCGCTTTCTGACTTTAAATTTCCCCTGGTTTTGGGTCCTTCTGCAAACCCAGAATTACCTCAGCCTCGCACATCATACACTCCACCAAGCCTCCAAAGGTACGCGTCCGCCCGCCTCTGTGAGGGAAACATTCCCGGATTATGTCTAGCATATGTTGATATACTAGTCCGCTCATAAAAAAGTATGATGACTGCTACTATTTTTCAAAAATTAGTCAGAAAAAGAAGAGATAGATTGTTATTGTTTTTTAAAAGAAGGATATTAATCTTGGAAAAGGGAGCTTTCCCATTCGCATTTGATGGGATTTAAACCATATGTCCTGTTTCTGAGTAGTGTGGCCAATAACCAGGCTGGAGATTGTTCTGGGTTCCTAGTCACCCTGCTGAAGCTGTATCAAAAAGTGTTCAGCTTCCTGTGTGTTTGAAAAGAGAGAAAGGCAGAGAGAGATTTTGCTTACGTGGATGTACAAAATTGTGACAATATGAGTAGAAAGAGTCATCTGTGTTCTTTAATGCTTAAGCCTAACAGTGTAAAATCAAGAAGATTTAGGTGGCTAAACACCTAGGATGATTATAACCTGTCAGAGTGAACCAATATCAACAAAGCACAAGCTGATCGAGACATCCAAAAAATAAGTTTTGACATTTCAAAACTTTTCAGTCAGGCAGTGATTCTCCTTGTGATACTAGGAGGAATCTGAGAAGCTGGATTTCCAAGTTCTAGTGCTCCACACCACTAAATGCTGCTCCAATTTCCTGGTCATTCTCCAAGGTACCTCTTGTGGGCCAAATCATTTCAAATACGAAATGCCGCGGATGTGGTATCAGAAATAGGAATTTCTTATTTACTTAAGCCAAAAGTAATTCCCAGAAATATATCTTTCTCTTATGCATGCCAAAAGCTAAGCCAGGAATACAGCCATAATTGAGGTTCCACAGGCAGATATTAAGTATAATATTACTCTGTAAATTATCGCTACTGTAGATTGTTCTCTTCCTCATGAAAGTTTCTGGTTTTCTGTTCAGAGTGCCTAATAGTAAATGTTGTCACCTGTACTGGCTCCCACTTTCTCTGACAAGCATGAAGAGATTCATATTCTCCCTATGTCTGTTTCTCAGAGACAGCAATTCCCCACTACCCAGAAATGTTTGGAAATGTTTATTTTTGTGGATGTGTATGAACATGGAGATAAGTGTGTGGGTGCATGTTTATATATTTAACTATGCAGAAGTAAACTTTCTGGATGGAAACTGATAAGGGTCAGACGAAAGTAAGCACTGAAATCATTGCTTAAATAACAAAAAGTCCTTTTTGTGTCCCCATAGAAACAGTGCCTCATTGACATGGTTAAATGTATAATGTGGAGATGGATATACAGGGAATTATATCCAAATACGCTGAATATTGCATAAAACAAAGAACATGAATTGGGCCAAATCTTGAACCTATTTGCATAAACAAAAGACTTAGTCAACTTTAAAGGGGGTTTCATGCAGAGAGAACAGATGAAAATGGCAGAGAAAGAAATGAAAGCTGAAACAACACACAGATTATGTGCATTATCATAACATAACGGGTAAGGCAGGCATAACAAGTATGGCCTATGCATGCAGAAAATTGAACAAAGGAAAAAGTTCAGAGAGTTTAAAATTAATTACTTCGTACTTATGGGGATATGTGGTTATGTGGTCAGATAGAAGGATTGAGCACCAGGAGGCTGCCGGCATGTAACACCAAACGAGGATTTGAATCACCCCAGGCTAGTCCTATGAGCTCCTTGTGTTTCATGGAAACCAGAATGAGTTAGGCAGGATCTTGCTGGAGACCAAGGCTACATCTAAGAAATATTTTCCAAATCAGGTAATGAACATGAAGATTGCTCTGGAAAGTACCTAACAGCATTTGGTATGAAAAGCAATTTTCAAAAACCTCTGAAGAAAGAGAGCTTTGGCCAAAGCATCCCAAAGCTGCTGTGAGCAGTTTGAGGGCATTCCCTCAGAGAACTCTCTTCTCCCAGTAGTCTTGAGTGTCACACTTCCCATGAGACAGACCCCTTAGAGAAGATGGAAGTAAAGTGGTTATTTTCTGAGTTACTGTTTATTTTATTAAGAGTTGGACTGCAGTGAAGGCCAAAACAGGAAAGAAAATCCTGTTGGTGAACATTTAGTTCCACTGAAGTCAATGGCCAATCTTCTGTCAAGCTCTGTGGAGCAAGATTTCTTTTTACTGCAGATATATAAAATAGATTACACAGAAGAAATCAGGAATTATTTTTCTGAGTTCTAGTAATAATAGCAGCAAACTGATGTAAATTGAGAATAATCAAATTTCAGTGATTCATAGCTTTAAGCAATATTGATCTTCCACATTAGCAGCTGGCCTCTGATGATATGAAGTTGCTTAATTTTTTGTGTATTTATGGTAGTTTTGTTGGCTTGCTTATAGTACTGTATGGTTCAGTGTGCATGAGTAGTATAGACCTACAGTTTATTTAAACTGGGAAGCTTGGGGGAGTGTGTTAATCTGAGCTGTGTAATGTGGACAACTGTTGTGCAAGAGAATGCACAATTTCTGGTTAGGTTTCTTCCATTTGGAATCTTTTGCCTGCCCATTTAGGGATTTTTTGTTACTGCAGAGTATATGATATCTGCTTGAATTCTGGGTCTCTGGGTCACACTAGAGAAAACTCTCATCTTTCTTCTTGGTCAGGTAGGATGGAGAAAAGAGTCAAACATTGTGAGCTGGACAACTATTCCTGTAGCAATGACACCACTGGAACACAGCTGGGGAGACCTCTTCCTGAGGCCAAAGGCTATATACTTACCAAGGACAGAAACAAAAGCCCATGTTGTTGATAGGATCAATGCAGTAAACATGAAAAACAAAGCGGCTGTAGTTATGGAAAATAGGACTGTTACAGTTTTTTCTCAAAGAATAAAATAGAAAAAAGAAGTAAAAATGTAAAAGGTCTTGAAATGAAAGACTTTAATGGAACATTATGGAAAAAATAGGGGATGTGCATATGGCAGTTGACAGGTGAAAGCTGGTTTCCTTTTGAGATTCTGTTTAGTAACAGATGTGGCAGGAATTTTCATTAGGAAAAAAAAATCACAAAAAGTAGGCCAAGAGTGTTGAGAGGTATGGTAGAACAGTGTCTGCTACAGAAACAAAGGCAATATTTGCATGCTTTAAAAAGGGGCAATTGTTGACATATGTGACAAGAAATGTAAAACAGTGTTTTGATTTGAGCTACAGACAGTTGTCAGGCAGATTTCAAGGTGCACAACATTGGATCATACCCTTTTTGATATAAGGAGT